>NC_081568.1:28616226-28712260 GCF_022355385.1 Mustela nigripes
ATCAGAGGAGTTTTATGTCTCCTGACCATTAACTAAATTAAGTAAAAATCTTTGATTTTGTTGGTGATATTTTTCTTTTCCCTTTTATTAGATTATCCATCATATTAATTAAATGACCATGAAAAGAAACTACCTGCAATATTACTACAGAGGCCTGTCCTTCAAAGGCTTACAGATAGAAAGTTCGAGAAATGATTTGTTTGGCAAATTCTTTTGATATCTTGCTTTGATTTTTTAAAATAAATATACCAGTTCTGTTGAAATATAATTCCACCTATCAAAAAATTCCTACTTTTAAACTGTAAACTCAGTGATTTTTGGTATAATCACAGAGTTGTGCAACCATCATCACTATCTAATTCCAGAACATTTTTATTACCCCAAAAGGAAGTTCCATTCCCATTAGTAATCACCCAGCCACCCACCTCCCCTTTGCCCTTCTCCAGCGCTGGCAACCGCTGATCTACTTTCTGTCTATAGATTTGCCTATTCTGGGCATTTCATATACATAAAATCATACAACATGTGGTCCTTTGTGTCTGGGTTCTTTCATTTGACATAATGTTTTTGTTTCAACCATATTGTCACATCTATCAAAATTTCATCCTGGTTTTTGATTGTTTTTATTGCTTTGTTTTTCTCTGTTTGTTTTTAATGGCAATAGCTTTTATCTAGTCTTCCTGGCTCTTTCTTCTCTACTCCATTCTCTACAAGGAAACCAATGTGGTATTTCTCTAACATATCTCTTTTATCCCCCTTCTAATTTAGTTCCTATTACTCTTTCCTTCTTAGTTCTCCTGGAAATTATCCATTGAAGGATAAATATTCCAAGCACCTGGCTGTGCCTGTCAAATGAAGAAAGAGGATATTGCTCTGTATTACACTCCTCAGCTCTTAATGAGGGAAGACTTCATTCATCCAAACATACACGCAGTAAATGTGCGGCACTTCTATTTGTGAGCACATCTGGCTCAGAAATAGAAGGATCTTGTAGTCAGACCCACCTGCAAATTTCCCAAATACTAAAGAAAAAAAATTAAAAAGACCAACTGTACCAATTCTTTCTGCATCTGGTTTAACTGAACTTTAAAAAGGATGCCTGTTATCATATTGTGCATTCTCATTCCAGAATGTCCTCTTTCATTCAATTCACAGGGGACGCTGTGGGTGGGAATGGACGTCAGCATTGATTAACCCACCACTGTTTATTTTATTGTGAGGAAAAGAGGAAGAGACCCTGGGTGAGAAGTAAATACATGTGGAATTTCTGTATATATAAATAAAAATAAAGGGGTTTGAGAGAATATAGAGCAAATGGCTATTTGGGATGGAATGCTTTAGTCAGGGCACACACGTGGCAGAGAAATTCAGGGACCTGCTGCTTTAGAGAAGTTTCTGGGAGCCCAATAGAGGGAACATCTCAGAACATCTCCTCGAAAGAATGAAAGAAGAGGTGCCATGCTTTGTCACACCTTCCCACCAAGAAAGATACTTGATACACCTTCTAGGATTTGGAGATGATATATACCACATATCAGTACATGGCTCCTGGCCATTCACTAAATGACCCTCAAGGCAACCTGTTTTACATGGGGCAGAGAGAAAGAGAAAGTTCTCCAACTGGTCTAGGCTAGCATGCGTCCCTTACAACAACATAGTCAATAAAGTTTGAAATGTCTATGGCAGATCTGAAAAGCTGCATTCACAGAACCACTGTCTAGGCTCCTAGGGATTCCTAAGGAAGCCATGCTCTCATTAAAAATAACTATTTTCCTTCTGAGAAACAGCTTTTGGCTTGCTACTGTACCCTAATAGAGACTTAGTACCTACCTGTATTGTTTGCTGCTGTAACAAATTACCACAAACTTGGTTGTAGTAGGCTAAATGGTGAACCACCAAAGATATCAAGTCCTAATTCCGATACTTTATAGGAAAAGGGGTCTTTGCAAATGTAATTAAGTTCAAGATCTTGAAATAGGTTGATTATCCTGGATTATCAGGGTGGGCCCAATGTAGTCACACATGGCCTCGTAAGACAGAGATAAAGGACAATTTGAAGACAGAAGAGAAGACACACAGAGAGATGACAACATGAAGAGAAAAGCAGAGATTGGAGGGATGTGGCCACAAGAGACATGCCAGCAGCCACCAGAAGCTAGAAGAAGCAAGGCACTCCCTAGAGCCTTCAGATGGAGTGCAGGCCTGCCAACACCTTGATTGTAACCCAATGATAATGATCCAAGACTTTTGGGCTCCAGAATTGTGAGAAAACACATTTCTGTTTTAAGCTACCAAGTTTGTGGTAATTTGTTACAGCAGTCACAGGAAGCTAATATAGCCTAAAACAATGCAAATTTATTCTCTTTACAATCCTGGAAATCAGAAGTCTCAAATCAATTTCTCTGAATTAAAGTCAAGGTGTTGGCAGGAGGACCAGTTATTTCCAGTAGCTCTGAGGGGAGAATCTATCTTCTTGCCTTTTTGGTTTCTGGTGACTGTGGCCCTTGGCTTCTGGCCCCTTCCTCCTTCTTCCCAAGGCATCACTCCAGTCTCTGTTTCCTCATCACACTGCTCTTTCCTCTAACTCTGCCTCAGGTTCCTTTTGCATTCCTCTTTTAGGGAATGTTATGATTACATTGGTCCCACTCAGATCATCTTGGGTAATCATCTCAAGATTCTTAATCACATATGCAAAGTCTCTTTTGCCACATAAGGCACCATGACGGGGTTCTAGAGATTAGGATGTAAATATACTGGGGAGCCATTATTTAGCCTACCACATTACCTAACCATGGATTTCAAGTGACTACGAAAACTGATCTTCCTGTCATGAACTGAAGTGTTATCTGATCCATCAAACACTAATGTTGTGTGCAACTGTACTCTCTCCTCAAGGAAAAAGATTAGGCTCAAGCAGGTTCTAAAGACACCAGATTTTCCACAAACATGTAGCTTACAATCTTAGTATTCCTACCTCTGATGTACTGCCATGTCCCCTCATCCATGACAATTGCTAGGGAATAAGAAAATTAAAGTTTTCAGATCATTCTGCATAACATGATGGCACCTTCCATTAATGGACTCCCTCAGCATTACAGTGCAAGTCACAGTGGTTATGAAGGACAATGAGGCAGATACATTCATTGATAAGAACTTTGAGCATTACATATATTTTTCTTCTGCCTAGAAGCAACATGCCCAGATATGTAGATCAGTATGAATCCATGTTCAAGGGCTACCAATTTGGCTGTATGGTGTGGATCTTGGAAGCAACAAAAATGAGAAATTAGTGATGAGGAAGACTATAGAAGAAGTTGATGGTGGGGCAGATTTTGATTTTCCAAATATGGCCACACCAGTATATTTCATCCCATATGTACTCCTTAGAGCAGGACATTCCCCCATTGAAAGATGAGGTCTGTAATCCCTCTCCTTGAGTTTGGCAGGTCTATGACTATGGTAGAAGCAATGTTATGTGATCTCTAAGACTTTCATAAAAGGCCATACAGCTTTCTTCTACTCTTCTTGGGATGCTTACCTTTGGAACTCGGTAACTGTGTTGTGAGGAAACTAAACACCCACATGCAAAAGCCACATGTTGATGTTCTAGCCCAATCCCAGCTGAAGATATAGCCAATAGCAGCATCAACCTTCAGATATGTGAGTGACCAAGCCTTTAGAATAATCCAGCTCCATCCTTCAAGCCACTTCTAGTCACACTAAGTAAAGCAGAGATGTACAGTCTCTGCAAGATTTGCCCAAATAGATTCATGAGCAAAGCAAATGTTTTCTTCAGCCATTAAATTTGGGATGATTTGTTAAACAGCAATAGATAATTGACAAATCTCTCAGAATTGGTCTAAAGTATAAAATTATTTGTGTCTTTGTGAATGCTAACTACAAGTCAACCCACTACAGATAAGGCACTTAAAAATCTGGAGGACAGGTAGAACTCTTCATGGATGTAAGTCAGTCTCTTTCCCCAGCCACCTAGTACTTGCTGAATAGGTTTATGAACAGGTAGCAGTGGTGGTAGGGATGGACTTACCCTCACCCAGATTGATCTGGCTACTTCTATTGCAGAGCAATTTAATTTGCCAGTAGCAAAAGCCACCAATGACCTCATTATAGAGTACTATAAATTAGTACCTGGTGGTGGGTTGACCACCTTGGAAACCTTCCATCATAAGGAAGCAGAAATGGTCCTAATGGAATAGAAATGTGTTCCAGATATGTATTATCTTTCTATTTGCCATATATGTGCCAGTACTACCATCCATAGACTTACTAAAAGCCTTGTTCACTCAACTACTGACCAAAGTACTAAATGTACAGAAAAAAAGGTATGTGATGAATCAGTGCCTGTGGCAAACAATGATCTTGCCATGTATCCCAGCACACAAAAGCAATCAGTCTTATAAAACAGCAGAATGTCTTATTGAAGTAGACACTTATGGTGTCACCTGGGAAATAATACCGTGTTATGTTGGAATGCTTTCCTGCAGGATGTGATACAGGCTCTGATCAAAAAATCAATAAGGGACCAAGATGTAATAATAGTGGCAGATTTATGCTATCGTCTGTAACAACAACAACAAAAGGAGAAAGTGGTTGAAAAAACAGTTTTGAAGACACTAGACATCAGGCAAGGAAGGACAGTGACCCCTGAGGAACAGGAAACAAATGAGGTGAACCCTATGATTACCCTTGTATACTGGTTTAAGAAAGTTTCTAGGCTCGAGAACACGGGCAGCAACCTCTTCGACCTCTGCCGCAGCAACATCTTCCTAGGAACAACGCCAAAGGCAAGGGAAGCAAGGGAAAAAATGAACTACTGGGATTTCATCAAGATCAAAAGCTTTTGCACAGCAAAGGAAACAGTTAACAAAATCAAAAGACAACTGACAGAATGGGAGAAGATATTTGCAAACGACATATCAGATAAAGGACTAGTGTCCAGAATCTATAAAGAACTTAGCAAACTCAACACCCAAAGAACAAATAATCCAATCAAGAAATGGGCAGAAGACATGAACAGACATTTCTGCAAAGAAGACATCCAGATGGCGAACAGACACATGAAAAAGTGCTCCATATCACTCGGCATCAGGGAAATACAAATCAAAACCACAATGCGATATCACCTCACACCAGTCAGAATGGCTAAAATCAACAAGTCAGGAAATGACAGATGCTGGCGAGGATGCGGAGAAAGGGGAACCCTCCTACACTGTTGGTGGGAATGCAAGCTGGTGCAGCCACTCTGGAAAACAGCATGGAGGTTCCTCAAAATGTTGAAAATAGAACTGCCCTATGACCCAGCAATTGCACTATTGGGTATTTACCCTAAAGATACAAATGTAGTGATCCAAAGGGACACATGCACCCGAATGTTTATAGCAGCAATGTCCACAATAGCCAAACTATGGAAAGAACCTAGATGTCCATCAACAGATGAATGGATCAAGAAGATGGGGTATATATACACAATGGAATACTATGCAGCCATCAAAAGAAATGAAATCTTGCCATTTGCAACAACATGGATGGAACTAGAGCGTATCATGCTTAGCAAAATAAGTCAAGCAGAGAAAGACAACTATCATATGATCTCCCTGATATGAGGAAGTGGTGATACAACATGGAGGCTTAAGTGGGTAGAAGAAGAATAAATGAAAGAAGATGGGATTGGGAGGGAGACAAACCATAAGTGACTCTTAATCTCACAAAACAAACTGAGGGTTGCCGGGGGGAGGGGGTTTGGGAGAAGGGGGTGGGATTATGGACATTGGGGAGGGTATGTGATTTGGTGAGTGCTGTGAAGTGTGTAAACCTGTTGATTCACAGACCTGTACCCCTGGGGATAAAAATATATGTTTATCAAAAATAAAAAATTAAAAAAAAAAAAAAAGAAAAAAGAAAGTTTCTAGGCTCTAGTGCAGGGAGGAGAAACCCAGAGAGAACCAGATGGACTTCTGAGTTAAGGAGAAGGAACGAAAAGTGTAGAGAGGAAAAAGTGACAAAATTCGCATGACAATATCAAAGAGAAGAGAGCCATACATAGATAGCACCCCAGGGATTCACAAAGGCTATTCCTTCAATGTTGAGTAATGATTATCCTGTATGCGTGAGGAAAGTATCTTAGGAAATGGAAAGCATTAGAAAAACAACGGTGCCTGGCATCCACATTGGATGTGGTGCCCACAAACTAGATTGGAAGACCTCATAATCCACAGGGCACTGAGTAGAGTACTTGGAAGGTTTTTGCCTCAGTCATGAGAAAAAATTAGCCCTAGACTAAGCACAGCTTAACAAATCCTAAAAGCAAGACCTAAAGGGATCAATGTGTTCAAGCACATTGTTGAAGAACACAACTCAAGAATATTTATAGAAATACAAAAGTATCCAACACCCATGATGTGCCTTCCTGTGCTACAAGAAGCTAGAAAGCTATAATAGACATTGCTCAGATCTTCTTACATCTAGGATCCTAGAGGCAAGTTTTTAATTTGGTTTTTGTTTTGTGTTATATTTTTCCCAACCAGGTGTATTTTCATACAACTTGGAAGGCAGAAGTAAAGCAGAAGCAATTTTTCCTGAAGCTTTGGTTGATTCTAGAGATACACATACTGCTTTTATTCTGCAGCATCATTCCCATATCCAGGTAGGAGCCTTGTGGGTCTTGGAGCAGTGGCAATAGCATCAGAGGCTTCCTGATTCATTTAGCAGAGCTCATTGAAGTCAGCAGTTTCAGGGGGAGCCTCTCAATTTTCACCTTCCTCATAGTGGCAGAGGTAGCAGCTCCCCTTACAGGTGAAAATGGTGGTATGATTCTGCAGGTGTGGCCTAAATACCAATTCTCCAGCCCTTCCAACTTCTTATATAATACCTCTTCTAGATCAAAACAGCTGGAATTAATTCAATTTCTTGAAAATAAATCTTACTATGGGACTCTATAATCGTTATCTATTGCTGCGTAACAAATCCCTTCCTCCCCAGTTTAGTGGCTTAAAATAACAAATATTTATTATCTCATAGCTTCTGTGGGCCAGGAATTCAGGAGCAGATTTCCTTGGTGCTTCTGGTTCAGGGAGACTCTCATGTGGTTGCAGTAAGATAGCAGTTAGGGCTGCAATCACCTGAAGGCTGGACTGGGGCAGGAGGCTCCACATCCAAGATGGCTCACCAGCAAGGTTATTGACAATATGCTTCAGAATCCTAACTTGTTATTAGCAGGAGGCCTCACTTCCTCACTGTCTGGGTCTCTCTACCAAGCTGCCTGTGTGTCCTTAAAATATAGCATCTGGCTTCCCCCCAGAGCAAGCAATCCAAGAGAGAACCAAGAGGAAGCTGCAGTGCCCTTCATGACCTTGTCTCCTAAGTTGCATGCCATCACTTCTGCTTTATTTTGTTTGTTAAAAAGCAAATCCCAAGAGTCCAGCCCACACTCAGGGAGAGGGAATTTAGACTCCGCTTCTTGAAGGGAGGTGTGTCAAAGAATTTGTGGACTTATTTTAAAAAGCCACATAATTCTCTACAGGTGTGAGAGTATATGATTTTTGTCTGTAAATATCCATGCCATTTTTATGTAATATTTAACATTTATAAAATACCTCTCATCATTAATAATAATTCCAGAGCCCCAAATTAGGCTTTCTCATCTCTTTTGGCAACTGGTCACATTTCTTTAATTTTTCTTGTATCATCCTAATTTTTCTTCTTCAAGGCAAGTTTTCATGAAGGTTAATGTGCCTCTCCTTACTCAAACTAATGTAAAGATAAGATTTGCCCCTCTAGTCACTATGGATACCATGATTTTTCATACTAAATAATTATCAGCGACCACAGACCTATTTTATTGATAAGCAAAAAATAAAATTCTATAATTATTTCAAGGCAGGAGGCCTCAAGTGTAATTAAAATATAGGTAGATCACTTTTAAAGTGTCAGCATGGGAGATACCTGGTTGGCTCTGTCAGATGAGTATGTGAATCTTGATCTCAGGAGTTGTGAGTTCAAGTTCATGTTGGGTGAAGAGATTACTAAAAATAAATAAATATTAAATATATAAACCTTTAAAAAATAAATAAAAGTATCAGGGTAAGGGAGTAAGAAGGCATTGGGTTATCTTACTGAATTCATTGAAGAGGTGAATTCAAATATTTATGAATAATTTTAAGTCATTACATAATATTTTTTAAAAGAGCAGTGAAATTATTTTTAAGGGAGTCCCACTGAAAAATAGAAGCCACCCTCACACAGCAGTATCATTTAGCAAAGTGTTTCAGAAGTGTTTTGACAATATGAAAGAGACGTTCCTAATGAAGCTATGGCTATGTCACAAAAATTAAGAAATTGTATTAACCATTCATATTTGTTTTAATGTCTCAAACCATAACTTTGAAATTTAAAGAAGTTATGTATGTTTATGTATGTATATTCCCTAAACCCTATCTGTACAAGTGATACAGCACTTGGCACAGTGTCCAGCAAGAAGACTAGTTATAGGGGTGCCTGGGTGGTTTAGTGGGTTAAACCTCTGCCTTCAGCTTAGGTCATGACCTCAAGGTCCTGGGATCGATCCCTGCATCCAGGTCTCTGCTTGGCAGGGAGCCTGCTTCCCCCCTCTCTCTCTGCCTGCCTCTCTGCCCAGCTGTGATCTCTCTCTGTCAAATAAATAAATAAAATCTAAAAAAAAAAAAAAAGAAGAAGAAGAAGAAGACTAGTTACAGATGTAGAGTTAGTGCCCACCGTATTTCCTTATATTAATTGATGGTTTCATGTGGCTAATGAGTGAGATCCAGTCACCTCAAGAAGAGTAGTGTCAGCCTGGCTGGCAATCATTGCAAAGTTCATTAAAAATCTTCCAGCTCAGGGTGCCCGGGTGGCACAGTCAGTTGACTGTCTGACTGTTGGTTTCAGCTCAAGTCTGATATCAGGGTCATGAGATCAAGCCCCATGCGGAGCCCCGAGTCAGGCTCCATACTCAGCAGGGAGTCTATTTGTGTTTCTTTCTCCCTATCCCTTTGCCACTTCCCTCTGCACTTCCTCTCTCCAAAATTAATAAAATAAATATATTTTTTAAGATTTTATTTATTTATTTGTCAGAGAGAGAGTGAGAGAGCAGCAGGCAGAGGGCAAAGCAGCTTCCCTGCTGAGCAGAGAGCCTGATGCAGGACTCAATTCCAGGACCTTGAGGTCATGGCCTGAGCTGAAAGCAGACACTTAGCCAACTGAGCCACCCAGGCACCCAGCATAAATCTTTAAAAAAAATATTCCAGCTCATTTCACTTGACTTGACTTCTTTTCTTTTATTCCCCATTTGTTAATCCATAACAATTTTCAAGACTAATATGCAGGATACCACAAGACACAGCTCATATCCCCACCACCAACCTGTCAAATGAATGGAAAATATGAGAACAAGAAAGGTAATAGTGAATGAAGTAGGGATCCTCAATTCTAAAGATAAATTCCTAGCCCAGGTAACATCAAATTCTTATTACTTTTCAAAGTATTTCATGTGGTCTGCCTGTACCTGGTAGGCTTCTTGTCAAGCTGTTCTCAACTCTTATTTACTCTAACTACATATATATAGTTTCCATTTCAAGAGCTAAGATACGCTAGCCTATAACGAAAAGCATTGAATGAGATATGAGTGTGTTTGACATGACTTTAAAGGATAGAATTGACCTCAACAGATATATAGGAACAACAGATGGCGTCTACTATAGACTATAGAAGGATGAGGATAAGGAAACTGATGGAGACTAGAAAGTGCAAAGCATTTTCAGCACTTGAATACACTTTGATCCCAAGTAAAGAATGTTGCCAGTTGTGAAAAGAGGCATATCAAAACATAATATGTAAGTACACACCTGCTAATTTGGAGAATGCTGTAACCCTGACTTACATAAGCCATCCGCCAACCAAGAAAGGGAACACCCAAGTAATGAGTCATGGCCTTTTCTTGACTCTTTGGCTGTATTGGTCAAGCCTATTGCTTAAGAAACACACACCCACACACACCCTAATAATAAAAAATAGTCATTTGCTTTTTTGACAAAAGACACTTGTCAGGACATAGATAGAAAATCTGAGGAATCTCTAGTTATCCTACTATGAATACCACTAATACCTGGAGAAGATATGATGACCATAGTCACAATGTTCTCACCAAAGGCCTTCTAGAATCTAGTCTTCCCAGTAGGATGAAGCAAAATGATGCACTTAATCCTAACTATATGGAAGCTTGGAAATAGTCTAGTGTCCAAGAACGGTTGTGACAGAAATTCCTCTTGTAACATTAAGTAATGACTAGTCGCAGGGCCTCTAATTGTATGTATAGTCCTCAGAAAAATGAAAAATATGTTTTTAGGTCTGACAAGCTTAATAAAGGATGTCTGTAATTCAGATTAGAATGTTTAGCTCACACACAAAATACACATGTTGATGTATTCAAAAACTATTTATACACCTATTATTGTGTATCTGCTAGGTGATAGAGGCAGAAAGTGGAATAAAAAGAAGAAGAAGACTGAATTCCTCCCTGTACAACTGTGGAAATCTACAGTTGTATAAGGGAAAAATAAGGGAAGAAGAAAACATGGGAAGAAAAGTTCACATTGTCCTCCCTGTCTCTCTAATATATATTTTTTATTTTTATGTGTACTTGATTCTTTGAACGAGTAGTTCTACAAGATTTCCCCTATGTCCTTTCACCTTCCACTTAATAAAGGTAGATGTGTCCTTCTTCCAGAAGGGCTCATGAAAGAAGCAGCACAGATTTTTCTTTTTGGTTTTTAATTTTAATTCCAGTATCGTTAATATACAATGTTATATAAGTTTCAGGTGTACAATATAGTGAGTCAACAGTTCTATACATTACTCATGTATATTACTCATGATAAGTGTACTCTTAATCCCCCTCACCTATTTCATCCATCCCCCTACCCACCTCCCCTCTGGTAACCATCAATTTGTTCTCTATAGTTAAGAGTCTATTTCTTGATTTGTCCTCTCTGTCTTTTTTTCCTTCACTCATTTGTTTTGTTTCTTAAATTCCATGTAAGAGTGAAATCATAAGGTATTTGTCTTTCTCTGACTTATTTCACTTAGCATTATACTCTCTAGCTCTGTCCATGTTGTTGCAAATAGCAAGATTTCATTCCCTTTTATGCCTGATTTATAGATATCTCACATCTTCTTTATCCATTTATCTATAAATGAACAGTTTGCTTTCATAATTTGGCTATTGTAAATAATGTGGCAATAAACATAGGGATCCCTGTATCCCTTTGAATTAGAGTTTTTGCATTTTGGAGGTAAATACCCAGTAGTGCAATTCCTGGATCATAGGGTAGTTCTATTTTCAACTTTTTGAGGAACCTCCCTACTGTCCACTGCACCAAGTTGCATTCCACCAACAGGAGGCAGCACAAATTTCTAACATAGGGTTGGTATGGAAAGAGATTATCTATTTATAGACTCCTAAATAGGAGGGTTTGCTTGGGAATCACCATCTGGTCTAGATTTCACTAACAGAAAGATAAATAAATAAATAAATAAATAAATAAATAAACAGACATTAATTGACACCATACCAAACAGCAGCTTTTTTTGTTTTCTGGACATCATCTGGAAGGCACTAATAATCAAATAGGCAGAAAATCCCCATGTGATAATCAAGAACTGGCTGCAAATGTATTGACATGTTTCCTACAAACGATTGTGATTTTTCCTGATTCTCCTGACTCACCTAAAATGATCACAGTTCAGGAAATAAATTAGCAGTCAATCTTAAGTTAATGGTCCATCAACCACCACCCGCCTTCTTTGCACCAAATACTGTGCACTTGGCAAACATCAATCCACTATATTGTCTTAGAACTCTTCAAATTAGGTATACATGGGTCCATTTTGTTACTCAAAAACTGAGGGTTGGTCTTCTGGGATATGATATAAGATTAGAACTTCTTCAAAGAACTTCTATCCTATTTCACCTAACAGAATGATCCAAAAATTTACTTGCAACCAGCAAACAAGAAAACATGTTTAAACTAGTGCTACAAGCCTCAAAAGTGGGCATTCAAAGAAAGAAACAGAAGATTCTGGACTTGAGCTGTGGAGCAAGTGGCTCAGCTCCTAACACCACCTCCACCATCCAGACATCGTAATGCATTTGAAAAATTCTCATTAATCTCAAGTCCGGAGAAAAGCAAACTGGATAATCACTCTCCTCTTTCTCTCTCCTCCTCCTCCTCCTCTTTTTCTTCCTCTTCATCCTTCTTTTCACAAAGCAATAATAGAAACTAGAAAAGAAGAGGATAAAATTAGGAGAGTGAAGAGCAAATCTGTTTGTTTGTTTGTTTGTTTGTTTGTTTAAACAGAAGTGAAGATTTCAATGCTGTACATGGTATGGCCCATTGGAATGGTGGGGTGAAGCTTGGTATTTGACAAAATCTCCACGAGAGAACAAAGGCAGCATACACAGACACACATTCGCGCTCCATGCTACAGTTCCTCAGGCTATAAAGGAGGAAATAAGGAAGCAAGCCCCCAGCACCACATTATCTTTCAGTGGGGTAAGTGGTCTCAGTTACAGCAGAATTAAGTCAAGAAATCACTTACATTGTCTCACAGCCAGTAGAATGTATTCCTGGACAGAACATGAAAGCATGAAAAAGAATACAATAACAATCATGAAAACTTAATCTGGACATTTTTAAAAAGAATGAAGGAAAGACTGAAAATCAAAAGAGAGAGACACATGGAAGAAGGAAACAATGAAGAAAAAGACAAAGGGCTCAAACCAGAAGAAAATCTAATTCAAGGAAAGAAGGAAACTCCCTGAACTTGCATCACTGAATAAAAAATGAATAAGAATATCAACTAAAGAAAGCAAGAGATCAAATAAAAGATCAAAATAAAAATAAAAAGAGGAATTGAAGGGAAAATGGAGGACTAAAATAATATCATAAAAAGCAAATAAACATGTAAAGAAATAGTATTTACTTAAAAAATTGTGTTACTGAAATGGAGGAAAGCCCTGAGATAATCACAGCATATATTGATGAAAACGAAAAGAAGTGAACACAGAGAGAAACTGAGATAGAAAATAAAGTCAGTCAAATATAAGGAAAATTGTTGGCTCTTATTTAGAGAACCAATAAAGAGTTCATGAAAATATATCACTCAGATCTCCTCACTTGGGGAGTATGACTACTAACGCTTTTTCTTCTGCTAGAAATGTAGACAAAAGCATAGTTATAGTTGCTTTGCCTGTGACTTTGTTACCAATAGAATTAAATATGCTCGTACAACATTCCAGTTAGTACAGTTTTGTGAAATATCTTCAAAGTTCATTACAAGTTCAAAATTATGGTAGGTTTTAGTCTGATCACTAGATTTGATTGTTTAATGTGTAATAAAGAAGCATATAGATATTTCTATATCACAAAATTTTCTTAAGGTTTTGTTTATGTATTCGAGAGAGTTGTAGAGGGGCAGGAATAGAGGCAGAGGGAGGAAAAGGGAGAAAGAACCTGGAGCAGACTTCCTTCTGAGCATGGAGCCCCACGTGGGGCCCACTCTCACGACCCATGAGATCATGACCTGAGCCAAAACCAAAAGTTGGGTGCTCAACCTACTGAGGCACCCAGACACCCCACTATATCACAAAAGTTTTAAAATATTTTGATGATTGATTTTTAATATAATTGGCTTCCTTTTTAATCCTATGTATGATACTTTAACCTTTTAAAAAACATTATTCTGAAAAGGGGTCCATAGACTTCACCAAACTGCCAAAGAGATCTGTGATACAAAAAGTGTCCCTACAGTCATATCTCAGAAAAGCCTGCAGCCCCTCCAACATTGCATACCACTTGGGAAGGACCCTTGCAAGTGAAGGATCCTGAAGCTGAATCTTCATTATTTTTACAATAAACTGGTCACTGGTCATAGCTCAAACAGCCATTTCAAACAAGGAATTAAAACCTAAGTGTTGATAATGTCAGAGTAACAAGAGAGTGTTCCTGACACCATGACATGGTCATGCTGTCGCCAGAATGCCTCTCCAGACTTCTATGTGGGAGACAAATAATCTGTCTTGCTTACATTACTGTATTTTGGGGTCTCTTTATAGCAACTAAACTCTTCCCTAACTAATACATTATATTAATAATGTATTAAATATAAAATAATTCCCCTTCATTGGCAATAAAAAGGTGGAGGAAGAAGAAGAAAGGAAATAGTGTTTGGGGCCAGAAAGGACTTTACTAACTACAGTAACCCAAAATGTAACTCAACTCACAAACTCCTAATAAATCGTAGAACTGGGGAGAGTTATGTATTCATTATTAGTTATTTTTCTTCACAGTACTTAATCTCCTAAAAATATCTAATGTCTTACAAATATCCAAGTGAAAATTTTTTCATTCAACGATAATAAGTACAAGGAAAAACAGTCCTAGATTTATAATCTTTTCCATCAAAAAATAAATGAAGAGGGTCCCCAGTATATGTTTAGCTGTGCAATGAAAGTAACTTCATCACCCCCTTCTCTAAGTTCTCCAAAACTTTCATTTTGCAGTGATGCTTTAAAAGAGGAAATGACTTCATAGATAATCCAGTATTTTTAGATGAATAATCAGGGCCTCAGCTGATATCTTGCCTAAACCTGTTTGATAATTACTTTTGGAATTTGAACCCTAGGTATTCCCTCCCTTTCATCAAAAAGCAATATACACATCAAGTTGATTTTGTACTTGTGCTTTGACCTCACTAATGTTTCCTGTGGGTACTAATTTCAACTTATTTGATTTACCCATTAAAGTTCTCAATTCATAAGAAATAAATGCCTGCATTCTTAGAAGCTACACATCAGAGGGGATTTCTCAGAAGAGTAAATTTAAAAAAAAAAAATTATTTTCTCAAAATGCTAACTTTCCAAATGGATTTTCTTCCCCCCAATAGTTGTTAAGGAACATAAGGGACCAATGCACTTCCGAGTTCGCCACCAGCCCCAGGATCCCAAAAATCACACAAATAAGAGAAGGCATGTTGATCCTTTCGTCTGAAATGTCTCTGCAGTACTTCCCAGCTTGGAAATCTTCTCTTCATCTCTCAGGACCTTTTACTTCATCTATCTTCAATGGCACCAGCTAGAATTAGCAGCTTTCTGTCCTGTTTCCATAACATGTAAGTTTTGTCCCTATTTTAGCACTTACTACCTACTATTTCAATCTGAATGTATGGCTGTCTTCTCAACCACATTATGAACTTCTCAAAGTTAGGGCCAGAGTTATCAGTCCTCTCAGTGCTACAGGGATAATGTGGGTATGGATTCAATAAGACAGACGCAAGGGAGAACAAAGTTTGATAGGGAAGGTAAGAGGTGGAGTCTGGAGTAACTCCTCAAGCCAACCTTCATCTGCCGTGACTTTTCCTTTAAATGTATTCAGTTTTAATTCAGAAGGTGAATGAGTAGGGTTCAGGGGCAAAGAATCTTACTAACTCTACTAAAATGATTTTTGTGTGGGAAAAAAAAAAAAAACAAAAAACAAAAAACAAAGTCCTTTAAGTTTTCCCTCCAATTGTGCCTTAATCAGTCTGGTTTATCATACACTCTATAACCAACTCGAGTGTTCACAAGTGAAAATTAGGTCCCAGGTTTTCTCTTCTAGCAATTATCTTCCACCCTTTTGCTTTGCTTTTCCCATGTTTCTTCTTTGCTCCCACCATCTAGCCTATACCCATCTCAGTTTATTCCACTAAAACTGGAAATCACTGGGAGGGAATTCAGGTCCATTTTCGGGCTTCATAAGGCAGCTCTGAAAACTCAAATCTGAGATCCCAGTGATTTGGAGGAAAGCTGAAGAGGCAGCATTGTTCTTCTCCTACACAATAAAAGAGGCCAGGATGGATAGACTTACATAGAACATAGAGTCCCACCAGGGAGACCCCATGAGTTTCCTGGTCTTACTTTGTGTTAGGTATCATACTCGCACTCAAGTAGACACAGTTATCTCGCTCTTCAGTTGCAGAGGCAGGTACCTAGTGCAGGGACTCCCAGGAGACTTAAGGAACAAAGCTCCCATAGTGGCTTCATTGGAGTACTACCTACACACAAGCATTTGAGTACAAGTGGTTTATTTGGAAAGTGAAGGTAACCCAAGTAAAGAATTGGGGATGTGATACAAAGAAAGGAAAGGAGGGTAGGCAGTTGCCACAATGGGAGCTAGAACCCACCTCCTTTCCCAGGGTGGGAACTCTTAGAAATGGTACAAGACAAATGTCTCAGAATTACCCCAGCTTCAAGGTGAGGGAGCTGGAGTATTTATACATAAAATCTCAAGAGTCAATGATTGAGGACTACTCAAGTGAGGGGGCAAAGTGTTTACTCTTCTTCCCACTACTAGCCTACTCTATATGGGCAAAATGGGTTTCCATGGTTGTAGCTGGGGTTATGGGTGGAAGAAAGAACCTTCGGGCAAAGACGCAGATACTGGCAAACAGAAATTCAGGAAAGGACACTGAATTCTCTAGGGACACAGTTAGGACCCTGCAGCATTCATTACACTTTGTCTACTAGGGGCTAAACTAATATCCTTTTTCTCATAGGGGAAATCCAGCCATTTTGTGCTAGTTCATTATTCAGACTATTACATGGATGGTAATGGGGGTAAACAACAGTCTTGGCCCTACACCGTATTATTCTGATCCCAAAATGAGCCAGAGAGTGGAGGGTAGCCAGAGTATACCTATCCTTTCTGTCTTTATGAATTTGATTACTCTAGGTAACTCGCATTAATTTAATTTCGTGACTGGCTTATTTCACTTAACATGATGCCTTCAGGGTTCATTCATGTTGCACCAGGTGTCAGGATTTCCTTCCTTTTTAAAGCTGAATGTATGTACCACAGTTTATCTCTTTATCTATCAATGAACACATAGGCTGCTCCCACCTCTTGGTTATTGTGAATAATGCTACTATAAACATGGGTGTACAAATATTTTTTCAAGTCTGCTTTCAAGTCTTTTGAGTGTATACCTAAAAGTGGAATTGCTGGACCCATAATTCTATTTTTAAATTTTGATGAACTGCCCTAGTGTTTTCTATAGCAGCTGTATGATTTTTTTTATTCCCACTAACGGCGCAGAAGTGTTTCAATACTTTCATACCCTCACCAACACTCTCAATTTCTGTTTGTTTTTCTGTAGTAGCCATCTGAGGTGGTATAGTCATCTTAAGCAGAAAAGGAAATAGATCATTAAAAACTGTCTGAAGCACTGGAGCAGCAAACTCTAGACCAGTCTTCCAGAATGATCCCCAGACCACCATAAACTAATTCACCCGGGGAGCTATTACATGGGGCACAACCACAAAAGAGGGACTCAAAAGCTACTATTGGAACTACTGAGTTCAATAATAAACTACTGGTATTGTGTAGCAGTTGACTATGGCTGCAACCATGAGACTTAACAAACAATCACAAATTTTCATTATCCTTACAATAGGTATTTATTTAGCCCATGAGCTCTTGGTTGGCTGATGAAGGCTGTGTCTGTTAGGGACAGTTTGACTGAGGCAGCTCTGCTCCATGTGTCTCTTCTCCACCTCCTGACACCAATGGGCTTACAGAGCATGTTCATCTCATGGTGATGTCAGAAGAGTGAGTGGAACTTAAAGAAAAGTGCCAAAACTTAAAAGACCCATGTCGAGGGGCCGTGGATGATTCAGTGAGCTTAAACTTCAGACTCTTGGTTTTGGCTCAGGTCATGGTGTCTGGGTCATGAGATCCAGCCCTGGGCTCCACGCTCAGTGCAGAGTCTGCTCAAAATTCTCTCTCCCTCTACCCTTCTCTCTCCTTTTGTCCCTACCCCCATGTGCGCTCTCTCTCTCTTTCTCATTCTCAAATAAATACATAAAATCTTTTCTAAAAAGACAGATGTCAACAACAATGCAATGCAAAGCAATAAATATCAGTACAGTACATTAACAAAAGGATTTATGTAATCAGCTTGAAACCTGCCATAACACATGCAAATATTGTGTCCAGAAAATACTCTTTGTTTTCAAAAACACAACTTCCATTGGAATTCTAGATATTGGTGAAGCTGATCACTATCTTTTAGAAACTTTGTAACAGGGACTTTCCTCTGGGAGCATATTTCACATTTCTATTCACATTCCTTTTCATACATTGACATTTTCACATGGATATTAAAAAACCAGATGCCAGCCTGTCTTCGAATGCAACCAGTCAATCAACACAGGAATGTTCATCTCAGTAGCTAGATTCTTCTGGGCAAGGGATGAATGACAGCAGAACACCTAATAGCAAGACAAAGCAACACACAAAAACTGTGTTGTGTCTGGTAGTTAAGATCCATTAAGTGCCCTGAGTTTCAGAAATTTATCTTTAAGAAATTACAAATGTATAGTTTCCAGAGAAAGCCCCTTCTTTACTGCATTTTTCTCCCTGAACCAGTTTTGCAGACACCTGGTGGCATGACCTTCAGGGCATGGAGGAAACATATTACTTATAAATCTAGTTTTTAATATATTTTTATGTAATGATTATTGCTCTGTTTTGAATGTTATAATTATGTAATTTTATATCAGGCTTCAGGGAACACCAACGTTATTAGTTAACTGTGTAAAGTAAGGGCTATAAAATTCCAACTATATTTAACTTAAAAACAATTTGCCTTCAGACATATTGATAAACTCTATGTTAGTTAAAATAAGCTGAGACATCAACCAGATCTTTTAGAGTCTCGTCTTTCTCAACCATGAATTTTGCTGATGTTGTTCATCCTAAACAGAATTCCATATAAATGTCTCTTTGCCTAATTACAAGCTAACTAGTTTTAAAGACAGCTCAAAGTCTGCAGAAGTGTGTGTGTGTGTGTGTGTGTGTGTGTGTGTGTGTGTACACAGATGCACAGGGTGTGCTAGTCAAGGATTCAAAAACACAGATAACAGATACCCAAAGAAGCTAGCCCCAGTGAAGATACCCTTATGGAAAGCATTTAAAGAATCTCCTGAAATGTGAGAGTAGGAATACAAAGTCTGGTCAAAACTGATACTGGGGAGTTGAAAGTTGTCTGGAACAAAGGCTATACTCTCTAATTCTCAAGAGCCATGTGACCTACTCTTTGGTCCTGTTTCTCAATGAGATTATTTTTTTTTTTACCAGAACATGGTCATGAACTTCATAGCTTGACTTCTCAGCCCCAGTGACAACCACTAGCTAGGATGTCCCTCTTTGTCCCTTAGCTCCAGTTTCTGAGAGAAGGATTGTGATTAGGTCAACACTGCCCTACGATGAGCCCCCTTTGGGTCCTCTAGAATAACCTGTTAGATCAAAGAAGACATGTCACAAACACGGTCTCTCAGGCATTGTTGGGATGGGCAAAGACAGATACTTGTAGAATGACATCTGTGTATATACTCATATGGCATGTTACAGCTTCACAATGTTCCATTTTAAGATTTACTCATTGTCTTAGTCAACATTCAACCAGACAACATACTTACATATTCATACTAGAGGGAAGTTAATCCAGGAAACTGATAACACAGGTGATGGGAGAGCTGACAGTAATGAAGTAGGAGCAGAAAGACAACCCAGAGATTAAAGCAACTCTGAAAGCAACCCAAGTCTTGAAAGACAAAAGGAAGAGGAGCTGGTGCTACTGGGATTTAAGGACCAGACATCCCCAACAGAAACTGGAAGCCAGATTAGCCTAAACACAGGGAGTTGAGGTGGCAAGAGGCTGGAGAGGCTGCTGAAGCCGAGAGGAGAGATGGACTCTGGCTTTTCCCTTCCTCCCACTTTTTACTCTTCTCCTGTATCTTCCATGGACCTGACCCTCCTGACTTGGAAACCCACTCTAGGAGTCAGCTCTGGCTGCCATAAGAAAATGCTACAGACTGGGGTCGGCTTAAACAGAGATGTATTTCTCAGAGTTCTGGAATCTGGAACGTCCAAGATCAAGGTGCTAGCATGGCCTGTTTCTGGTGCGGATTCTCTTCCTGCATTCTTGCTGTGATCTCCTCACATAGAGGAGAGAAACAGAGACCTCTCTCTTCCCTTCTTCTAAGGCCACAGCCCTATTGGATTAGAGACCCACTCTTACGCTTCCCTTTAACTTCAGTTATCGCCTAAGGAACCTATCTCCAGGTCCAGCCATCTTGGTGCTTGAGGAGCCCCAGTCTATGCATCTGGCAGGACTCTCGGCTCAGGGCGGAGCACTCTGGAAATGCAGCATCTTGCCACCCCCATTCGACAGATGGATACAGAAAGGACAAGAGACAGATCTGAGGACAACAGGACAGGGACCGGCACACTCGTTACAGTGCTGCGAGGTGTGTGCAGTCACTCCTACTTTACAAATGAAGAAACAGGCAAGTTCAATAAACTTGTTTGAAGTCACAAGTTAGTAAAGGACAGCAGCAGATTCTAACCTGGGCCTTCCGGTTCCGAACGCAGCTCATCGTAACTTCCACTAAGCCCTCAACATATATTTCAACTACCCTGAGCTCACGTTTCTCTGAATTTTTATGCCACTTTTGTTCTTTACCTTGCGGTTCATCAGGGGTTACTCTCTTGTTTTATTTCCAGCATGTTTGTGAGGAATATTCCATTATTCTACATCTCTCCAAATGAACCAAAAGTACCTTAAAATCAGGGATCACATAGCTCTTCAGACAGCACCCCTGTCCAAGCACACAGTAAGTGCTCAACGACTACTGTGACTGATTAATTTTCTCCCACAACATTTGCTGCAGTATCTTTGACAGTGGTCCTATTATTTCATGTTTGTAAAATCCTCCATCTATTTCCCAAAATGCCATCATTCTCTACTCACTAAGAAAAATGTTCTGCAACTCAAGGAAATCATCTGTATAAATATTGTTTATTATTTTAGATTCAATCCCATAGAATGGCTTATTGGAATGAATCGGGATCCTTAAATATTTTCCAATTTCCCCCTTAACTGAGTTCTCTGTCAAGGTCATCTTTTATCTTGTCCATTATTCATCCTTATTGTGAAATTGCCATCCTTTTCTGTCATAATTGTCCTGCAAATATCCAGCTTGGTCACTATCGATCAGCAATACGTCATACCATTCTTTGCAGATAAAACTTAGCAGAGAAGTCATAAATGTCTTTGCAAAAGCTCTTGAAGGAAAATAATGAAGATTTCTCCCATTGTCACCATCTATGTTATGAAATATGAAATGTATTTTGAAATCACTCAGAATATTATAAGCATAATGAGGTCTCAAACAAGGCCAAATTTTATAGGAGTTGCATTAAAATATCAAAACCATGCTACCTTTCTCTTTACCCTACCTCAATTGCCAGTTCTCATACCTCGTCGTAACTAGTAAAATTTTTTCCTCAGGTGTCTAACTCCCCTATCACGAGCACCTGTTTCTTAACATTAATTCTTCTGGCACCACAGCGTAAACCCCTTTCAGAACTCAGTGCAATATCCCCACTACTTTCTCCCCATCCACGACCACAAACCCCACTCCTTCTTATTCTGCATCAAGCTGCTGAACATTCTGGGAGAAAATAAAATAATCTGACTAAATGATCTCTGTGCTTTTGTCTTTTGGTGGTAGAGGGAGTTGTTTTATCTTTTGTTTTTGTTCTAGGAGATATGGACTATACCTTCACCTAAGTTTTAGGGAAAGTTGATGGTTCTTGTCTAACCCAAACTGTACTTAACATTAAAGATTTTTTAATGATTTATTTATTATTTGAGAGAGAGCATGAGCAGGGGGAGGGGCAGACAGAGACAGAGAATATCAAGTTGACTCCCAGCTGAGCGTGGAGCCTCACATGGGGCTCGAACCCATGACCCTGAGATCACGATCTGAGCCAAAATTAAAAGTCAGATGCCCAACTGACTGAGTCATCCTGGCACCCCCCCAAAATTTTTTAAAAGATTTTTAAAATTTATTTGACAGAGATCAAGGGTAGGCAGAGATGCAGGCAGAGAGAGAGGGCGAAGCAGGCTCCCTGCTGAGCAGAGAGAGCCCGATGCGGGGCTCAATCCCAGGACCCTGAGACCATGACCTGAGCCCAAGACAGAGGCTTAACCCACTGAGCCACCCAGGCACCCCAACCCCCAGAATTTTTTAATTTAAAAAAATTAACTTACATTGGGGTTTAAAGATTCAAGTAACACGAAAAGATAAAGAGAACAAAATAATTCTTCCTCCCACCCCTGACTCTAGGTTCCCTGGTTTTCCTCCCTCGGAGCAACTAAGGCTTTCATTTTTCTGTCTCCTTTACAGAATCAGATGATACTAGCCCAAGTAGTCTGGGTTATGCTGCAGTAGCAAGTTTAATCCGGTATCTCAGTGACTAGACACAGCAAAGGTTTTTGATTTTGCATCAGACTACATGTTTAAGCTACATCACCTTATGACGCAGCCACCCCAGCGTGTGCCTTCCAGGAAGAGGGAGCTGGAAGGTTGCACAGGGGCTCTTCTCTCCTCCTTCTCTCGGACTCACCCTGGCCAGAGCTAATCACATGGTCCGCTTCACTGCAAAAAGCAATCTTCTGTGTGCCCAGGAAGCAGAAGAAAGCCAGCATTTGGTAAACACTAATAATCTGTATTGCGTATGTACTTATATGTGCTTTTTACACAAATAGGAGCACAAACTAGACACTCTTTTCTATTCTTGGCTTTGGGTTTTTTTGTTTTGTTTTGGTTTGGTTTTTTCACTTACAGCGTATGTTGCATATGATATTTTCCTGTGTATGGCTGTACTGTAATTTTTTACCTAGTATTTAGGTTGTTTCTCATCTTTTGTCAGTATAAACAGTAGCTTTAACCAATATCCTTGTTAAGAGTAATATTAATAATAACTGGTAGGCATAGAGACCTTACTATGGGCAAAGCACTGTTCAAAGCCGATTGTGTGGTTTAATTTATTTAATACTCTCAGCAACCTTTAATACTCTCACCTAGCAACCATATGTGAGACATGACAGATTGATGGGGGCCCCATTTACAGGGACAGAACCTGACCTTAAACCCAGGCAGTTGGCCCCAGAGCCTGTCACATTCACACAGGTATTTGCATCTTTTTTTTTTTTTTAAGATTTTATTTATTTATTTGACAGAGAGAGATGACAAGCAGGCAGAGAGGCAGGCAGAGAGAGAGGAGGAAGCAGGCTCCCTGCTGAGCAGAGAGCCTGATTTGGGGCTCAATCCCAGGACACTGGGATCATGACCCGAGCGGAAGACAGTGGCTTAACCCACTGAGCCACCCAGGCGCCCCAGGTATTTGCATCTTTAAGCACAAAATTCTGGAGTATAAATTTCTGTAAGTGAACTTTGTGGATTATAAAGTGCTCATGTTTTAAATTCTGCCAGGTATTTCCAGAAGTACTAGATAGCTTTGGTAGACCCTTTCAATTCCACCCCGTTCTGAGGTTAACCCGTTCCATCCTGGGTTCTACAAGCTTCTTACAGATGCAACCTGACAGCAGCTTTTCTTGGCCTTCTCAGCACTCCTGCCCAGGAAACCCAGAACCACGGGGAGGCTGAATGGCTTTACCCTTGACCAATGAGAGCCAACTGATAAAAGCTCCTCTCTTGTTTCCCCAGGTAGAAACTTCTGGGATGCGTTTCTGACAGCCCCCTCAGAAGATTTCACAAAACGGAGGGGCAGTCTTCTAAACCAGCAACCAGCTGACTAGCACATCTTTGCACTGGTTCTCCTTTCTCCTTTTTCACTCTCCTGTCGTGCCCTGAGGTCACTGCCCAAATAGAGTATCTGCTACAAGGCACTTGCCTGAACTCTGCTTTTGCGTTAAGTGCACTAAGAGCAGCACACCCTCCAGATCTGCCCTGGGCCCCCACCATTCTCTGCCCCCCGCTGGGGCTGGCAACGGCTGGAGCTTCACAGCGGAGCACCTTTCGGGGTGTGGCCAGTGGTCAGAGGGAGGGGCTTTTCGCAGAGGACAGCCCCTCCCACAATCTAACCCAAGAATGGAAACAAAGTAGCCTTGCCTTGATTTGAGACGTCTCTGAAGGGGAATTAGCGTCAGAGGTTTCCACCGACCTGCCGAACCCTTTGTGTTATAACTGCACCCCAGTCTGAACTTCTCCCTCTGCTCGCGCCTGCCTTCCTTACTCCCTCACCGGTGGTGTTCTCGAGAACACTCCCCAGTAAACCCCCTGCATTTCAGTACCCACATCAGAGCACATTTCCGAGGAAACATGATCTAAGACACTAAACCCAGACCACTGGGTCTGCTTTCTGGGAGCCCTAGAAAACAGGAACATAAGATGGGATTTGGCAACTGGATCGATCACAGACAGCAAGAAGGCCCCACTGCAATGGCTGAGACTCTTGAGTTGTGAAAAGACTGAGATGTGGGCCAAAGCCAAGTGTTGGAATATGCGGTAGCTATGGTATTTAATGGTGGTAATGATCGTGGTGGTCGCTTGACAGTTCTTGGAGGACCTGAACAAGTGGGTTGCACAGGGATATTATGGAGATGTCTAGTCCTGAATTCTTTAAGTATCATGGGAGGTACTAGACACTGCATTTTCTCTGGACTATGGTATTACTTCTGATTTACTATGTTGGCTGAGCTGGGAGGGTGCGACAGTTTCAGAGGCTTCTAGAATGACTGCTCTATCAGCACAGCAAGTGACCCATTACCTCTAATAAAGGGACCCATCTTATGGCCAAAGGGGTGTGTCAGAGAGCACATGAGCACGAGATATACTGGTTTTCTCACATACCTCTTGACTCCAAAGCATCTAGCTTATTAGATGCTTGAATAAACTTTTATAGGCTGAAGTAACTCTCCAATTCAAGGACAACATTCTGGGAAGGAGGGTGGGGGAGAGCACAATCCCCAAAATGTAGTGAAAGTTTTAAATCAGTGATCTGTAAATGGCACTACCTTCCCCCATGGTTGGAATACATAGATCCAGAAAACAAGAAGTGAGATTAATCTCTTTCACCATCATTATCAGTGACACAGTTTCAGAATTCTGTGCTTGCTTCTCTGAAACTCTAGATTTTGCCAGATTAAATTCTCATTCTCAAGAGAACCCTTTTACCAGGAAACACAGTAAGAATTTCACCAAACTAGAAATTCTGACTACCAACCCATCTCTCTTTATTTAAAGATTTTATTTATTTATTTATGAGAAAGAGAGAGCACCCAACCAGGGGGGAGCAGCAAAGGAAGAAGCAGACTCCCTGTTCCGGGAAGCTCCATCCCGAGGCTCCATCCCAGGACCCCAGGATCATGACCTGAGCCTAGGGCAGATGCTTAACAGACTGAGCCACCCAGGTGCCTCCCCACCTGTCTCTTTGGGCTCCTCATGCCAGTGGACCAAGTCAAAGAAAGAAGATGCTCTGTTGTTAGAGAAAATAAACCCTGATTACCATGAGAAGCTAGGCAGGATTATGTTTATAACTCAAAGGATCCATGAGGGCATCTTTTGGTGTCTCCACGCCTAGAAATAATGATGAACAGGTGGTTGTAGCAATCGTAGCTCAGTGGCTGATCACGGCTCAGACCTCTCAGCTTGAAGACCTGAGTCCCCTCTATCCTCTAACCCAGCCAAGCAAACTGCGTTAGCTGGAGATCTACAAACGGCCAACACACACACAAAAAAATGCTCAACATCACTAGTCATGAGGGATATTCAAATCAAAGCCACAGTGAGATGCTGCTCACCCATTTAAATATTTAAAAATGGAAAATAACAAGTGTTGGCAAAGGATACGGAGAAATTTGAAACTTGTGCATTCCTGATAGGAATATTTATTTATTTTAAAGATTTTATTTATTTATTTGAGAGAGAGAGATAGCAAGAGAGAACATGACGAAGGAGGTGAGGGAGAAGCAGGCTCCCCATGAGTGCGGAGCCTGATGCTGGGCTCCATCCCAGAAGCTGGGATCGTGATCCGAGCCGAAGGCAGACCGACGCTTAACCAACTGAGCCACCCAGGCACCCTCCTGACAGGAATTTTAAATTGTGCAGCCACTGTGGAAAATGGTATGATGATTTTTCGAAAGTTAAACAGAATTACCATATGACCTAGCAATTCTATTCCCAGATATGTAAATGAGAGAATTGAAAGCAGGCACTCACACAGATTTTTCAACACCAATGTTAATAGTAGCATTGTTCACAACAGCTGAAAGGTAGAAACAACTCAACTGTTCACTAACAGATGAATGAGTAAACACAATGGTGTATGTGTTTATTTTGTATATTTATATTATATTAAATACATTAAATTATTAATATTTAATATTACATATACTTATTTTTATCTACTCATATATTTAATATACAGAATATTAAATATACTGGAATATATTCCATTAATAAATAATGGCATATTATTCAGCCTTAAAAAGGAATGAAATTCTGATACATGTTATAACACGAATGAACCCACAAAGGATTATGCTAAGTGAAATAAGCCAGACACACAAGGACAAATAGCATATGATTTCTCTTATAGGAGGTACTTAAAATAGGCACGTTCATAGAGATGGTAAGGATAATAGAGGTAATCAGGGGCTAGGAACATGAGGAAATGGGGAGTTATTATTTGAATGGATAGAAAGTTTCTGTTAGGGATGATGAAAAGGTTCTGGACATGGATAGCAGTGGAGGTTGAACAACATTGTGAATATACATAATGCCACCAAATTTGCACTTCAAAATAGTTAAAATGATGACTTTTATGTTATGTACATTTTACCACAATAAAAGAAAAGAGTTTTATTTTTTTTATTTTTTTTAAAGATTTTATTTATTTATTTGACAGACAGAGACCACAAGTAAGCAGAGAGGCAGGCAGAGAGAGAGAGGAGGAAGCAGGCTCCCTGCTGAGCAGAGAGCCCAATGTGGGGCTCGATCCCAGGACGCTGGGATCATGACCCGAGCCGAAGGCAGAGACTTTAACCCACTGAGCCACCCAGGCGCCCCAAAAGAAAAGAGTTTTAAAAAGTAATACACCTAGATAAAAAATTCTAATCTAGGTATGTTTTATCTACATGTTACCAAGGATTCAATTAGGTATATGTTTTATCTACATGTTACCAAGGATTTAATTAGGTAGGAAGTTAGACAAAACAAAAACAACTGAAGATTTCCGTTTTATTCAATATTGAGTGGCATAGTTTTCTGGAAGAGCAGTTAGAATATAGATAAAAGGATTCCAACTTTTCTTGTTTATCTCTTCATGTGAACATACTCTGGGCTATTAGAATAAGTAATTGTGCAGTTACAGTAGGAAGAGATAGCAACATTAGTCACTGAACCAATGTGTATTTTATACTCACTAATACAGCTGTGGAAATTACACATGCCTAATAAATATTTATTTTACCAGTTTTACACATTTTAGGGCACGCAATCTTCCAAGAAATTGCCATGGGTAGTTAGTTCTCTTCTGTAATCATATCCCATATAGTAAATTCATAGTCTAAGTGCATAATTATATTTCCTAGGAACACCCTCAGAGGTTGATAAAAATGATAAATTAGCTACTGATGCAAGATCTGCCATTTTTCTTTTGTGTAATTCCACAGGAAATTCCAAAGATAAAACCCTGCCATATAACCTGCCATAGAAAATGTAACAGTAGAAAATACAAATGTAGCCATAAACTGGTGCAGAAAATGTGAAACTAGATGAAGTGGAAGAACTGAGAAGCAATATAAAAAGCATGTTTTTGTTTTTATGACTTACCTGAAATAGTCATGGGGACATAATCATTGCTTTATGAAAGTTATTCTTTCTGTATCAAGAATTTGGGTCTGGAATTTTGACTATTATTTCCCCATGATCATATAAACCTTCCCAAAATGCTGATGTGGTTAATATTTCACTAATGTAATACTTACGTCTTTCACAGTTATAATTCAAGTACATCACTTATTCTGGCATGTTGCTTTATCTTCTTATTCTGTGCATTTTACTTAAAAATTACTTTTCTGTGATTATATGATCTTTTCTTTTGAATTTACCTTTTGCACAAAATACATGGAATACAAAATTAAAGTATTCCAGATGAATTCTCTAAACGAGAGCTTAAAGGTAAAACATATTTGCCTGATAGTCCAAAGGCTCCGAATGCTCAAGGTTAGGAAACCTGTTCTACAGGGAGTTTCGTGCTACCCAAGAAGGAGCTATTTATCCTCAAGTCTGTTGATGTCCATTGTACTGATTATTATAATTTTATAATGCATATATTTCATAAAATGAGAAATACAAGTGCAAGGAAATTAGGCTCTGATTCTGTGAAAATTAAGTCAAATGTTTAAAAGATGAGCTGCTAGGGGTGCCTGGGTGGCTCAGTCTGCTAAGTGTCTGATTCTTGGTTTTGATTCAGGGCATGATCTCAGGGTCATGAGATCAAGCCCCAGGTGGGCCTTGGCAGTCAGTGTCTGCGTGTCTCTCTCCTTCCCACTATGGTCCTCCCCCTGCTCTCTCTTTCTCTTAAATAATCTTTTTTAAGAAGTAAGTTGTTAAATAATTTTACCAAGGGGACGCCTGGGTGGCTCAGTGGGTTAAAGCCTCTGCCTTCAGCTCAGGTCATGATCCCAGGGTTCTGGGATCGAGCCCCACATCGGGGTCTCTGCTCAGTGGGGAGCCTGCTTCCTCCTCTCTCTCTCTCTCTCTCTCTGCCTGCCTGCCTCTCTGCCTACTTGTGACCTCTCTCTGTCTCTGTGTCAAAATAAATAAATAAAATCTTAAAAAATTTTTTATCAAATTATATCAAGTAAGGCAATTGTAAAAAAAAAAAAAAGAAAGAAAGAAAAAATTAATTGTAAAAATCCAGAAAGATTCAGCACTCAGACGATTCTGCAATGTGTTTGTATTCTATTTCCATGTTAATGAAAATAACTATGTTCCATAGTTGCGTTATGTTTAAAAGACTTGTTTGCTAGTTTGTAACCACATTATGTAACGTTATTCCTGTGGGAATATATATTCTAAACTCCAGTCATTTGGGTTTTTTGTTTTTTTTTTTTTACAAATCTCAAGGCTACAAACTGCTAATAAATTGGCAACTACCTACAGATTAATACACTTCCATAAATAAATATGGAATTTCTGAGTGTGTCTTAATAATAAAATATTTATTAAGTACACAGGAATTAAAGCTCATCAATGACGCTCAGACCAAGCCATTTATAGACAATATAAAGGGTGTTTTCTTTCTCACTGGGTTATTTCGGGAGAGGAAGAAATGATAAGTATATGAAAGCACATTTAATAAAACAAAAACCCCATAATCCAAAAGGGGTCAAAAAGTGAGGCTCTTAGGTAGTCAACAAAAGAAAAAAAAAGGAGGGAGATAATATATTACCTCATTTTAGGAAGACTTAGAACCTTCCTGTCATTTATGTGCTCACCTGAAATGTGTGTCAAGTTACCTCACTTCTATAAATGTCTGTTTCCCACTATTTTTCCTCAAAAACCGAATGAGCATCTATTAAGACTCTTAGTTACAAATAACAAGAGCCCAACATAAAGCAAAAAGGAAATTTATCCCCTCATTAGACTTGGAAGTTCAAAGAGTGAACTTCAGGCCCAGCCAAATCTAAGAATTCAAGATAACGCCTGAATTCTGCCTTGCTCCAATCTTTCAGTTCTATTTTCTCCCAGGTTGACTTAGGTTCTTTTCAAGAGGTGTCCAAGTTGGCTACCAGCAGCCCCAGGAGACAGAGCACCCCATTCTCTAAAAAGCCAAAGAGCTCATTCTCAGATGTTAAGATGGGCTCATGAAAGGTCAGGTAGCCATCACCAATAATTCAGCGTGGTAGGATGGAGTACTCTGCTTCAGTCTGTGGGTCCAACCACACACAGGGCAAAAGCAAGGTGATATTACCAAAAGAAGAAGAGAAAAATTCTGGGCAGGCAAATGATAGATGTCCACTACTAAACTTCTTTTTTTATCCCCCATTATTCATTTTTATCCCTCCTCTCATTTTCCTTTCTGAGAAGGGACTTGAATTAAGTCCTCTGTGAACTCTTTCAAGGGGGCTCACTGTTAACTTGATAGTAATGAAAAGTAAGTTCTCTGTTGTTATGGTTTGAATTGCTTCTATCCAAATTTAAATGTTGAAGTCCCAACCTCTAGTACCTCAGAATGTGAACTTATTTGGGGATAGAGTCTTTCCAGATTTTAATCAAGTTAAAATGAGGTCATTACAGAGGGCCTCAATCTAGTATGACTAGTGTCCTTATAAAAAGGAGAAGTTTGGAGATGCACACATACAGAAAGAAGACAGCGTATACCTGGGGAAGGGAGATTGGCAGGGAACTGGAATAAGGGAAGAGTCTTTAGGTAGATGTAAATTCTTGGTAGTACTTTGGATCTTGGCTTGGCGGACTATCCCTCATAGCTTTTTGTGGGGAGGTGTGGGAAGTAAAAGTAAACTAAAAATATAAAATTAAAGGGTGCTTGAATAGCTCAGGTGGTTAAATGTCCAACTCTTGATTTAAGCTCAGGTTATGATCATGGGATCATAGCGGTTGTGGCATCAAGCCACACATTCTCTGTCCCTCTGCTCTGCCCGCCCCCACCCACTCCCTCAGCTGGCTTGCACTCTCTCTGTCTCTCCAGATAAATAAATTAAATTAAATATATAAATATATAAATTAAAAGTAAAATAAAGAAAATAAAGATCATTTATGGATCAATGATGACAATGTATTGTGATTAATTCTGTTTACTGTCATCCAAATGAAATATAGGCTGTATATAAAATCAATAAAAGAATAGGATCAATGACTTCCAAATTACAAGGAAAAACAAGTAGCAGTTAAGAGGGGAAAGGGAAAAGTACTCCCCAAATCCATTACTTTTGGGGGGTTCTTTATATTTCTTTTCTTCACTGCAGACTAGAGAAAATTTCTTTATGTACCAATTACTGGAAACCAGTAACCTAGACTAAGCCCCCCTCCAGAGTCCCAATAGGGTTAGAATCTCATCACTCAACTCCACATACTGTCTTTGGAAACGAGCCAGAGGGTTTTGGGGTTTTGGGGGGTTTGACAGGTTGTTTTTGTCCCCTCTGAGTCCATATTCTTGAAAATGAAAATTCCAGTGACCATAAGTGTTAACGCAATTGCACCTCAGAAACACATGGCTTAAGATGTATGTTAGCAGAAAACAGTCTGAAGATGTCACTCAACAAAAAACATTTCCAGAAGCTTAACACTTAATTGGTCTTATTAGCACCATCTGCTCATCAGTGGTGCTTGTGGAAAAGTGTTTTCATCAGATAGCAACAAGTTGAAAACAAGGCAGATCACCACACTTTGTTTTGAATTTGACACCACATTTTGCCTGCCTCTTATCACAGTTTTCAATTGTCAAATTAAATAAGTGAGTGAATCATAGCATTTGCAGTACTTGTTAGACTCTGGTTTTCTCTGATCCCTCGGGCATGCACTTGGGGCCAGAAGTCCCCTTCTCTCCAGACCGTCAGACTGCTCAGCCAGATATTTGGAGAAGTCTTTGAGTAGTAGTATTCAAGCAAATTTCTTCACGAGCTCCATTTTTTTTTATCCTAAAAATCTGGTTGTTCCTACACATCAGGTGTAGAGGATCATGCTGAAATGGAGATCAGACACTGGGTGAAGATGAATTTTTATCTAAAATTACTAAATATACTCCTATTATGAAGGCATTTTGACAGCAAAGCGCTAAGGATAAGAGAGTTCACTGGATTTCCTGCCTTCAGTGTTTACTTTAATATAACAGATTCAACCACAGTTTATTTTAAAGATTTTTATAGGGGCGCCTGGGTGGGTCAGTCGTTGGGCGTCTGCCTTTGGCTCAGGTCCTGATTCTGGTGTCCTGGGATCAATCCCCACATCGGGCTCCCTGATTGGCTGGAAGCCTGCTTCTCCCTCTCACCGCTCCCCCTGCTTGTGTTCCCTCTCTCGCCATCTCTCTCTCTCTCTTTCTGTCTACTAGATACATGAAAACCTTTAAAAAATAAAAAATGAAGATATTTATATAATAAACTAAAAAATGCATAATCGTTACAATGTTCATTTCAGAATTTGACTAAAAAATTAGAAGTTAACACTATGTCCTTCCTTCTTTAAACTTATACATCACTTTTACACGGACAAGTGTAAAAAAAAAAAAATGGTCATTTGCCAAAGTGGCAATTTAGCCAAAGCAAACATAACACTTATTAAGAAAGAGAATGTAAACAGCAGCTTTCTTTCTTAGCCATCTTGGCTGTTGGTATAACAGTTTATATTACACCAAATTGATACTTTTTATTTTTATTCAAAAATAAAATGATAAACAAGAAAAATAAGACTATCCTCAGAGCTCTATTCAGGACATAAAAGACTACCAGGGAAAAGAGCAAAAAACGAGTCATACAAAGACATAAATTTAAGTTTATTCTTCTCTTTTTTCATAACAAATACACACAGGTATACATAAACACACCTACCCTGGAGTTTAGCATATACCTTGGCATCAGTCAGTTTTTAAAAATTTGCATCTTGCTTTTATTTTTGTATTACAATATAACATCTTTCCAAATCACTAAAATTGTTTGAAAACATTTTTATTATTCTTTTATTGTGTGGATGATATTTTACTATTATTTCTCTTCATATTTATATATTTCTGTATTTATATTTATTATTGCTATGTGAATAACAATATTTCCCATATTATTAAATAGGGTTTTTTTCCTGTTTTTTTTTTTTTATTATCTAAACACTGAGAAGAAAGTCTGCACAAAAGTTTTGCCAGCATTTCTGATGTCCTTAATATAGCATTTTGTTATGTGTAGTTAGGACTCTACCAGATCCTAGGAATGAAGAGATGTGAACAAACTAAACCCCTCTGAATATGTTAGTGGATTACTTTCCTCAACAGCTGACCATCCTTATTAACATGTACTAGTTAAATTTAAAAAGAGGGATACATTTTAAATTTGTTTTTATGATCAAGAAAATGGAATTTTTTTCCAATGCTAATTAGTAACTTGTTATTGTTCTTTTGTAAAAAGCTGCATTTCCCTGTCCCACTTCTTTTTTTTTTTTTTTTTTAAGATTTTATTTATTTATTTGACAGAGAGAAATCACAGTAGGAGAGAGGAAGGGAAGAGATCACAGAGAGAGAGGAAGGGAAGCAGGCCCCCTGCTGAGCAGAGAGCCCGATGTGGGACTCGATCCCAGGACCCTGAGATCATGACCTGAGCCGAAGGCAGCGGCTTAACCACTGAGCCACCCAGGCGCCCTCCCTGTCCCACTTCTTGATAAATCCTCCCATCTTTTAGGATCTCTTCAGTGTACTGATCTGATCCCTTGTCTTATTTTTCCATTTACTTTTTATTTGATTTATACACTTTCCAAAACACAGATCTTTCGAGAACTCTCTTTAAAAAAAAAAATCTCTTCACCTTTTCTTTCTTGGTTTAGTTCATTGCTTTTAGACTGACAAATACCTTCACAGAGCAGATTCCCCTATGTTTTAGCTCTTTTTACTCCATTCACCTGTGCCCCGCCCCCCTCCCCCGCTCAGAAGCTTCTCATTGTCTCAGATCCCGACATACAGTGTCAATCTCCTGGCCTGGAAGCTGCCTCCTCCCCAACACAGACATTCTCAAGAGCCAGGGTCCTGTCGGGGGGGTCAGCAGCAAACAAAGCAGATGCAAATCTTCATCCTCCCAGAGCTCCCATCCCCTTTCTGGGGCATCACTGTTTCCCCAGTGCCTAGCTTTTTTTTTTTATCACTGTAATTTTGCTAGAGTGCCCCTGCTTGGTTGTCCCCTCCTCTTCAAGCACCCCAGCGTGACACCTCATCCAAGGGCCAGCTCTCCCAAGAAGTCATTTCTGAGGAGCCACCTATATGACAATTCCCTTAGCTTGCAGGCCCTTGGATTACTGTGTTCTACTCTCCACAATGAGTTCCTTTGTACTATTCTCCACTGGTAACAATAACATGGCCACCAAGAGGATGTGTCCCCCAGGTGCCACTTTGCATAAGTAGTACTCTTTTTAAAAACTTTTTTGAAGATTCATTTATTTAACTGAAGGGGGAGAGAGAGAAAGAGAGAGAGAGCATGGGGGGTATAATGGGCAGGGGGAGAAGCAGACTCCCCGCTGAGCAGGGTGCCAGATGTACTGGGGGGCTCCATCCCCCAACTCCAGGATCATGACCTGAGCCCAAGGCAGATGCTTAACCAACTGAGCCACCCAGGTGCCCCTTCTTCTTTTTTTTTTTAATTTTTACATCTAATTCTAAACCATGCCAAGTGTATTTTGGTTTATAGTGATGGGTTAGAAACAAGACTGATTATTTTTCAATGTCAGTCCACAGTTAGAGCACCAGTAAAAATAATATCCCTTGTCCATTGATTTGTGACACTTCTTTTATCATGTATTAATCCTTTCTCGAATACTAGGTTTCCGATTCTGTTTTAGTGATCTTTCTGTTTTGCATCACAACAACAGTACAGGCTAGCCTTATTACATACTTTTTGATGTAAAGCAATATGGTTTGTTTACCTTACATCTCATACTATGGGTATTCCTAGTTATTTTATGTTTTTTATTGCTATTCTGAATGAAATTTTTTCTGTTCTGTTTTCTTACTTGACTTTACTGATTTATTGGAAGGGTATTTTAAAATATACGTTCATCTCTTGGGCACCTGGGTGGCTCAGTCAGTAAGCAGCTGCTTTGGGCTCAGGTCGTGTTCTCAGGGTCCTGGAGCCCTGTATCCGACTCCCTGCTGAGCCGGCAGCCTGCTTCTCCCTCTCCCTCTGCCTGCTGCTACCCTTGCTTGTGCTTTCTCTGTGTCAAAGAAATAAAATCTTGAAATACATATATATGTTTATCTAAGATTTCATTTTCAATAACTATTTGTTGATTTTATAGATTTCACCAATACCTAATCATAGTATCTGTAGATAATGAAAATTTACTTCTCCTTCCTAAGGGTTATGTCTGTGTCAACTGGTAATTCCAGAATAATATTAATTAATAATGTTAATAGTGGGTATTCTTGCCACAGAAAAACTAAATTCATGGCTAAGGAGAAACTATGGTCAATGTTCTATTAAAACCAAAGTAATGGTTGAAAACAAATTGTGCTTAATTACCCTAGCTTAGATGATCTGCTTTGCAAAATTTACTACAGATAAGGTACATCAGGATCCTGGGGAAATATTCATTTCTCCAGCAGGAGCACAACATCTGACTGACACTTCAAAAGGTAGCTTGGAAAGGAAAGGAGCTTCAGATCTAGGTTGCAGTTAGGAGGAGGAAGGCCAGAGGGAAGTTGGATGAGTTAGCCTCTAGAATCTCCTACTTCCTTTCCTTAAGAGAACTTTCTGGAACGGTGGCAAGGGGAGTCAGTCTCTTTCCAGGAGGACTATAACAGAGAGATGGAAGTGATCATCACTTAAGCATCCTGTAAGGCAAAGTATTTTTGTAGATGATAAAACTGAAAGGCCTTAGTGTGATGACTAAAAGTTGTTTTGTTTCTAACTTACAAGACGTAAATAATTACATCTCCCTCTGCAGGTTGTGTGCTAATTATAGGAGATACATGTGAAAGATGATAAACAACAACCATTATTATTGCAGAGCACATGTTAAATTTTTGTAAACAAATATTGAGCTATTTCAGTAATTTTTCTCTATTTCCTATTTCTACAACTCATTATTATGGCATTTCCTATCAAACACCTTGTTAGTTTGACTCCACATTGTAGCAAAGTCTTATTAAGACTTCTATAATGGGGGCGCCTAGGTGGCTCAGTGGATTAAGCCTCTGCCTTCCCAGGGTCCTGGGATCAAGCCCCGAATTTGGCTCTCTGTTCAGCGGGGAGTCTGCTTCCCACACCCCCGACCCCCACCCCTCTCTGCCTGCCTCTCTGCCTACTTGTGATCTCTGTCAAATAAATAAATAAAATCTTAAAAAAAAAAAGACTTCTATAAAGGGTTCATATTACTGGAACTTCATTATCACTAGGACAAAATAGTATTGCGCATTTATTAGTCTTGTACACAGTAAATACATAAATGCTTTTTAATTTAAATTCAATAGCCAACAGATAGAACATCATGAGTTTTTGATGTAGTGTTCAATGATTCATTAGTAGCATATAAATATTTTAAACCAATTACATTCACACATTTTATGTTGCATTCATCTTTTTCTATATGAGATTTTATTTATTTATTTGTCAGAGAGAGAGATAGTGAGCACAAGCGGGGGGAGTGGCAGGCAGGGAGAGACACAGGCTCCCCGTTGAGCAAAGAATCTGATGCAGGACTCAATCCCAGAACCCTGGGATCATGACCTAAGCCTAAGGCACATGTTTAACTGACTGAAGGACCCAGGCATCTCTGCTTCATTCATTCTTAATTTTAAAATTTGTCAAGGGGGCACCTGGCTGGCTCAGTCTATAGAGCATGTGACTCTTGGTCTCAGAATTGTGAATTCAAGCCCCATGTTGTGTGTAGAACTTACTTTAAAATATATATATATAAAGGTCTAAAATATTTCACTAAAAATACGTAATTTGCTAATCTGCAAAGAAATTCCTATTCATGACAGTAGAGTGCATCTCATCTCATTTAAAATTTAAGCAAAATCACATCATAAGCAAAGAAAAGAAATATTTAAAATGTACATATAGATCACTGAAGCAAAACATAGTTATAGATAATACATTTATTAAGAAAATCTTAATGTGTGTTAAAATTCATCTTATTATCTATGCAGTGCTACCGTCAAAAAATGTTTATTGCGAATCTACTCATAAGAGAAAAAAATGAGAGTAATCCAAATTGAGAAACAGTCAGCAAAACAACTAGCTTAGACTCTTCTGTGAGGTCAATGTCATGAAAGACAAGAAAGGCTGAGAAAGGGTTCTAGATTAAGGGAAACTCATGGGACACCCGGGTGGCTCAATGGGTTAAAGCCTCTGCCTTCAGCTCAGGTCATGATCCCAGGGTCCTGGGATCGAGCCCTGCATCGGGCTTTCTGCTCGGCAGGGAGCCTGCTTCCCCCACTCTCTCTGCCTGCTTGTGATTTCTGTCTGTCAAATAAATAAATAAAATCTTAAAAAAAAAAATAAAAGAAACTCAGAAGACTTAACAACTAAATGCAGTACCCTTGGGACTAATAAAGTATATGTTTATAAAAAAAAATTTTTAAATTAAAAAAAAAAACTAAATGCAGTGTAGGATCTGTGATTGGGTTCTGAAGCAGCGTTTAAAATGATTTGTGCTCAATAATATTGGAACAATGGGAGAATTTGAAAATAAACCACATAGTAGATAATAATGGATTCAGGTTAAATTTATCAAGTATGATTATTTGGCTGTTATTATGTAGACTAGTCTTATTCCTGAGCACTACCTGCCGAAGACTCAGGATGTCTGCAACTAACTTACTTCTAAAATAAAGAAAAAATATAAATATTTGAAGAGAAGCAAATATGGCAAAATGTTCATTTTGGAACCTACCTTAACAGTATACAGTCATTCATCGGACTCTTCTTTCCACTTTGTTACAGGTTCAAAAACACTTTTCATATAAAATTGAGAGGAGAAAAAGCTAAACTCCCTAATTTAGAAAGCATATTGTAGCTGACAGTGAGTGGGCACTCCCTCTCCCTTCCTCATCCATGCCCTCCTCCCTCCATACCCCTAAAGCGACCAGTTGTCTGTTGGCTAAATTGTCCTGTCATTGCCTGGGGTTTCTGGTGTCCTGCAGAAACCACTCACACAATAAACCCACTGTAGTCATTGACGTGTTCTCTTTCATAAGACGGAGTTCATTCTCAAGTGCACATGATTTATTTAGCTCAGACCATCTGCATGCATACTTTTTCTTGTGTTTGACTATTCAAAGAATTTGTATGTTACCCTAATTAAAATTAAAATTTTATAAAACTCATTGGGAGGGCCTTTATTAAAAACACACAAAAAAAATCTTTTTGTTGCTCAGTTGTCTTCCTGGAAGTCTACCTGCCTCACAGGATTGCTGTGAGGATTAAACGGATAATTGGATGAAAACACTCAACTGAGAACCTGGTAATCCGTCCGTTTACTGATATTCAATAAATTGTGGCCTTATTTATGGAGCAATGTCTTATCTGTTGTTTGTAAGGAAAATTGCCCAATACTATACATAAGAACTCTGAACAGAGTTCAAACTTATCACTTCTAGTGAGAGAAAATGTGGGAAGTCTCATAAAATAGCCTGTTCTGAGCAAAATGACTTCTATTACATATGTTACCTGAGCAATAGAAAGCTGGTATTATGGAAATTTACAGGTAATATTAAAGTACAGTAACTCATTATATCTACAGTCTTTAATTCTAAAATCTTTCTTAGCAAGTTCTAACTTTGGTCTGTAGGGGTAGTATGCAATGATTCTTTTTTTTTTTTTTTTCTTTTTTCCATTCCTCCAGCCCTGGTAGATGCAAATGCTAAATGCTCAATAAACCTTTCTAGGGGTCCCTGGGTTATTCAGTCTGTTAAGTGTCTGACCCTTGATCTCAGCTCAGGTCTTAATCTCAGGGTAGTAATTTCAAGCCCTGCGTTGGGCTCCACGCTGGGCATGAGCCTACTTTAAAAATATATGTATATATAAGCGTTTCCAGATTGAAGTAAAGTTGAGAGAACAAAATGGAATGTTTGTATGCTCATGGGAATGACCTTGAAGAGAGGGAGGGAAAAATGACAGTGTAGGAAAGAGAGGGAAGAACTGCAAGTGGTGCATCTTAATAGACAAGAGATGATGAGATTGGTCTTTAAGGGGAGCCCATGCTATTCATCCAAAAGCTGTACTTGACTTGACTGATGATGTGAGAGGAGATGCTGGGGGTTTGAAGGTAATCAATTGTTGTGTAAGAGAGTGAATGGACTGGGAGAATACAGGACATTTCTCAGAAATCACTAAAGGCCCAATGAAGTTAATGATCATAGATTTAGGGACACCTGGGTGGCTCACTCTGTTAAGTATCTGTCTTAGGCTCAGGTTGTGATCCCAGGACCTTGGGATCGAGCCCTGCATCAGGCTCTCTGCTCGGCGGGGAGCCTGCTTCTCCTTTTCCCAAATAAATAAATAAAATCTTTTAAAAAATGATTGTAGATTTAAAATGAAACCAAAAGTAAGCAATAGCTGGGTTAACCAGGTTGTGCTTCTGTTAAGACAGTATGATCAAGTAAGAGAGAGGGACATGGGATTTGCAGATGAATACAAGAGAGTGATTACAGTGCTTGTCTATGGAATTTGTACTGGGTAAGGAGGGAAAAGTGGTCAACAGGAAGCGGGGAGATGGCTAAAAAACGGTAGGGTCAATGGACTGTCGGTTCTGGTTTGACCCGAGCCTTGTTAGAGTTATAGGATAAAGAGAGGAGTTAGAAAAGTGGTTACCCGAGAAGAATATGCTGTTGCAATTGCTGTAATGAAAAAGTCTAGGATAGGGCGCCTGGGTGGCTCAGTGGGTTAAGCTGCTGCCTTCGGCTCAGGTCATGATCTCAGGGTCCTGGGATCGAGTCCCGCATCGGGCTCTCTGCTCAGCAGGGAGCCTGCTTCCCTCTCTCTTTCTCTGCCTGCCTCTCCATCTACTTGTGATTTCTCTCTGTCAAGTAAATAAATAAAATCTTTAAAAAAAAAAAAAAAAAAAAGAAAAAGTCTAGGATATAATATATAGTATATATTATATATATATAAATACTATATATTATACTATATATTAATATATATCAATTTATATCTATATCAATATAGTATATATTAAATATATACTATATGATATCTATATATAGATATAATAATAGACATGGGGTGCTAAGGCAGGACAGAAGTCGAGATTATTGGAAGAGAGATGCGAAGGAACTAAGTAACCAGAGTGTTGGAGGGATCACCCGTGCGCTTCACATTACCAAGAACTAAAACACAAGTCGCATGCAGAGGAATAAATAAAAGGAAATAAAATAACAGGAAATAAATAAATAACAGGAAATATAACCAAGAAATCAGAGTAACCCAGAGAGCCAGTAGACAGATGCAAAATGGAGATAAGTGAAGACAATCTAATGATATGAAACTCATACCTGAGAATCTTTTTAAATATTTTATTTATTTGACAGAGAGCAAGCAAGCACAAGCAAGGGGAACAACGGGCAGAGTGAGAGGGAGAAACCGGCTCCTTGCTAAGCAGGGACCCTGATTCAGTTCTCAATCCCAGGATCCCGGGATCATGACCTGAGCTGAAGGCAGCTGCTTAACCCACTGAGCCACCCAGGCATCCCCACATCTGAGTATTTTTTTAGGAAAGAGGGAGTGAGAACACTCTGAAAGTGATAACGGAACAGGGAGGACACCTACTCCCACTGCAACCCCAATCCAGGTAATGTCTTACAACTTGATAGTGTAATAGTAGGCTCAGGAGAGAGCCAGGTTTTGATTAGAACAAGGAAGTAAAGGGAACTTTCAGAGAAGGTTAAAGGTATAGAATAGTTTATTGATGATAGATCACAAGTTCCAAAGGAAATGATGTTAAAGATTTCAGAAGTCACGGAAAAGTGAGGGAAAGGAATAAAAAAGGTGATACGAACAGTGTAGGAATTAGATGGGACTGAGAAGTACAGCTACTTAGAGTTTTAATATGAGATTAATTTTAGTGGGCTCAAGACAGATAAGGTGGCAGGGTGTGATCAGGGAGTAGTGGGTTTCCAGGGCATCCTCCTGACCCTACAGATGGAAGCAAAGACACCTAAGAAGGGGCAGTCTTACTGCAAGTACAAAGAATGCCTTTTTGGTTTCTGACCTGAGTTGACATTTAGTGTCCTTGGAATTGCATTATATCTATAAAATGGCTTGGAGAGAATACTAGATGGCTCAATAAATGCTCACTGAATGAACGAATAAAATGTGAATGATGGCTTCCTTTCCAGCATCTTAGCAGTATGAGCACATTCACACCATCAGACATTTCATTGAATTCCCCAAAGCTACCCCTCTGTTTTTTTTTTTTTAAGATTTTATTTATTTATTTGACAGATAGAGATCACAAGTAGGCAGAGAGGAAGGCAGAGAGAGAGGAGGAAGCTCGATCCCAGGACCCTGGGATCATGACCTGAGCCTAAGGCAGAGGCTTTAACTCACTGAGCCACCCAGGTGCCCTTACCCTTCTGTTCTTAACACCCTTACGCTCTCTTTCTCTCTCCCTGTTGAATTTAAAGTCCGGGGAACAGGCCTTAATTTTACATACAGATGTCCCCTTTAAGTAAAACACAACTCTGGAAGGAAAGGAGGAAGAGGAGGGGAAATTTTGTGACTACCCAGTTCTTCTTCTGAGAAAGTTAGATATTAGTCACCGTTCTTTCTGCTTTATTTGTCCACCAGCAGTCCTTGGTCAGAAACTAAGAACCAAGCCATCTGTCGAGTTTTCACTCATCAGGGAGGATGCATTATTTATGCTGCTTTGAGTTCATGCATGTGGGAATAAGCCCATTAGCCAGAATTTTCCAAAACCCCTGACCATAGGCAATCCTTGCAGCAGGAGGTAGTCACATGCAGCACTCCAGATGCCATGGGAGTCTTCTAGCGCTCTCAGCAGAACTTCCTGCACTGCTCAATCTCCCCTCACAGACCCAACCTCTTTCCTGTCCACCTCCTCCCAGTCCCTTCCCCATCCACCTCCATTAACCCAGCCCAGTCTGCATAAAATGAATAATGGTTCAGATATCCATTTTTGTGATCACGTGACTCCTGTTGCTTAAGGACCAAGTGGCAAAGTACAATTATGGCTATTATTACATATATATCAGATGGACTTTGAAAGAATGTGATTACAGTACTAAGCTTTGAGTGTAAACTGCCCTTGCAATACACCTGACTCAGTCATGTCAAACATTATTAGGCAGGACAATAGTAAAACTAGGCCGAGCAAACCCCTCTTAACAATTATTATCTTATTCTGTTTCCCAAGTGTTTTTCTTTATTTCCTTAAAGCATGGCATTGTCTAGGAACTGTAATAGAGTGCTGCTCTTTGGTAACTGATATTACTATCATCAACAATGTTCAAGGTGTTTATTCATAACTGAATGATTCGGAGAATCGAATCTGCAGATCGTTCTCCTGCCCCAATTAACCCATCATATTCATTTCCAACAAGTACTTACTGAGCATCTACTATGTCAATCACAATTGTCTTTTTACCTTACGTCTATTTACCTGCAAAACACGTTAGATTGTAAATTTTCCAGTCCTTTTTTCCCTTTCCAAAATATAACTTCTTATAAAATACCTATATTCCCACAACACTGCTAAGTGAAATGATAAATATAAGGCACATAAAATAAATTTTGAAGAAAACAAGTATGTGGTACACTTTAGCGCACTTCTCCTTCTCATTAATATTTAACTCTCAACAGTCACTCCCTAATCTAATCTTCATTTACCCACACTTGATTAGAATGCTCTTTTTAAACTCAACCTCTATAGAGTAACTTTTTATGCTATTTGATTTATGTGTTTCATTTTGCCAATCACAAGGCTAAAAAATTTAAAAAATTCTTGAATGAATGTTAATTAGATAGTTATTTCAATTAATTCACTTTTCAGTTCCTCAAAATCATTTTAAATGAGTATGACAAGTTTTTCAGATCATATACATGTATATAGTTGGGAGGAATAAAGCCCATTACTATAATTTAAGTTGAGTTTGTTTTCCATTATGAAGTCTGCGATGAAGAAAGAATCTGATATTCTAACTATTTTGAATTACTTAAGGTTAGAATTTTAAAGCCATTAACACAGATGGGATGGTTTTCATTTTTGAAGGAAAAGGACATGAAAATCTTTACTGTTGTTTAAATGAAAAAAAAAATTCAGATAAATCCCTATTTTAGGGCCATTTTCCAGCATTTATTTTCTAAGGGTAAGGCTTTAGTTAGTTTGGTTTTTTTCTTATAACACTTTTTCACTGCACTTTCACTGAAACATTTTCCTCAGTTTGGAAAACTGTGTCCCTATGGGTGGACACTTGGTAAGGCTTTATTGTCAAAAGGCAATATTACATACTGCTGTCTATTTCTTTCATATTTTAAGAAAGGAAGATATTGTTAAAACAGTTACTGAAGTTGAAGAGCATAGCATTGCACTGATTATTTTGAAGCAACAGCAATTTCCAATTAAATGAAATTCGACTCCCTCATAAAAAGCTAACATATATCTGTTAAGATATTATGATGTTAGATGAACCAATACCTATTTCTTCATTATTCACATCAATAGAGCTTTTAAATGTTTAAAATGTCAATAGTTATTAAATATAAACTCTACTTCTGAAATAGAAATTCAATTTTTACAAAATAAAAATTTAAGTACCATTAAGTGTATTGACATGTATATTAATGTTCTAGTTTATTGCTCTGAAATTCTTACAAAAGAAATATTCCCTTGTTTGAAACAACTCTAATGAGAACAAGTTGAAAGCAAAGACTTCCCATTACAATAATTTTTTAAAAGATTTATTTATTCATTTGGGGGGTGGGGCAGAGGGAGAGAGAGGGAGAGAGAGAGTGAATCCCAAGCACGCTCCATGCTGAGCGTGGAGCCCGACGGGGGGGGGGGGGGCTCCATCTCACAACCTGAGCTGAATCATCACGACCTGAGCTGAAATCAAGAGTCAGATGCCTAACCCACGGGGCCATGTAGGCACCCCTACAGGAATTTCAATTTTAATTTTGAAATAATAATCCTTGAAAGTCTAACATTAGTCTCAGAAAAGGTAAAGTTCATTCTCGTCATTTTGCATTATATATAATTTTAAAACAGTAACCTTGTCCTACTTAGGTGTTAGGCTGACATTACCACTTATTGTTACTTGTTTGTATTAGGCACGTTCTTTTAGCCACTTCAAGTGTTTTGGAATAGAGCAAAACAGAGTATAAACAAAAGCATTACATATATGGCTGACATTATTTTCCAACATGTCTAAATATCTTGTGTGATCTCCAGAGTTGAAGATAAAAGCAAACACTATGCAGTACTATTTACCATTGTCTTTCATAAGAGTTGTAAGAAGCTGAACTAATACTCTGTTTTATATTTAAATGGAAGGTGATAAAATACTAGATTATAGCAATAAACAAACTGACAAGTAGGTTCTGGAAGTAACCAAAGGTTATTAGTTTACAGAATGTTACAAGCTTATAGTCATTTTTAATTTATTATTCCTTGTGGCAACACAAGCTTTACAAAGACTTCTAGTTCTTACAAAGGCATCTTCAACCAGGGCATGACTGACCAAAAGATCGAAAAAGAAAGACAACTCTTTCTCCAGGTCATCTCCACATACCTACTCCCCTCTCCCCCCATCTACCATCCTCAGAAGCAGTTCTGACCAACCTCTCCCTCCCACTCTACCCCATCTCAATGCATTTCTAGGATTCTGCAACTACTAAAATCCAAGGAATATTTTAAAACCAAGGAAGATATGATCGGTTGCCTATCTATTGTTATTTCTGCATTTTTTTTTTAGTACACTATATATCAAGTCAAAGAACCTTGAGTTTTTTCTAGCAACAGTGTATTCAGAGAAGGTAGACTCTACCTCCAGATCAGGGCATGAGCCATAACTGGTATAAATCAAGAATAAAATTTCATTCTCCTTTGTTAATGTTTGGTGTGACCCACCTCTGGCTAGTTCTGATCAATGAGACAGGAGGGAAAGTCTGGTAGGTACACTTTTGGGAAGGATTTTGCTCAAAATAAGGTGATCCTTCTTTTCCCCCTCAAATATTTGAAGATGTAGCCATCATGTAACAATGACATGATGAGTCTGGAACAACAGGCCAACATTCTGAGGATGGCAAAGAACCGGGTCATTGAACTCCATATCTAGAACTTCCATCTGTAAGCTTCTTGTTTGGTTAGATGATCAAATGTCTTTATGGGTTATATAATTGATGTTTGGGTAATCTGTTACTTGCAGCAGAAAATCTTCCTAACTGATATTCTGAAAATGAAAAGATGATACCTTGCCTATTCCCCTTATCTTCAAGCAGAATCTAAAGCCTTTTAATGATAACCCTTTTTAAAGAGAAATGTGTTCATCTCCCAATCTTATTCCTCTCTTGTGTTGTGCCTCTATTCTCATTTCTGAGATTTTATTCCTATAAAGGACGCTTTATGAAATTATAAAGAATTAAGTACCCACAAAGTCCCCATTTTAAGTACCATTTCCCTACCACTGTGATGTGCCAACTTTTAAAGTACACAATCTCCTCCCAAATCCCACTATCAACACTAGAATGCGTTTTCAGGAGGGGATATTATATAATTATATCTTTAGTATGATTTTCAAATCAAGACACTAGATGCCCTTATGCAGAGATTTTTCAATGGGTATACACAGATCACCTGCATCAGAATTACCTGCGAGCTTGTTAGAAATGCAGACAACTTCAGCCCAAACCCAGAATGGTGAAAGCAGTCCCTCACGGAGGGACCCAAGAACATCTACCGTAACAAGCACCCCCACTAAAGATTGAGAGCCACCGGCTTAAGGTGAATTATTTTGAATGGAACTGGAGAAAGGAAAGGAGAGTTTGAGATCGAGATGTCCAAGATCCTTATACAATCCTGAAGAAGTGAACCAGCTGCCAGCTTTCTTGGCCATTTGCCATGCTACAATGCTTCCTTTCCAGTGAACACATGAACTTCTATATTTTCAACAGGAGTGTATGGTCCAGTAAGACTTCTAGTGAAATTATTTACATAAATAGCACAGAAATAATGTAGTTCATGGACTACTAATTTTTTTGGCTTACATTGAGTCATTTCTTATAGAAAATCTCTGATAGAAGCTACCTTCCAATGTTCCACATGAGGAAAGTAAAACTATTAAGTTGATGACATTTTAGTGAATTAAAGAAAAAATGAATCATATACAAATCAAATTTATTCACATGAACACATTTTAGGACAATGTTACATAATAACAAGGAAACAAAAATATGAATTCAGTGAAAGTCCGGGTTATTAAGCTGAATACCAAAGTGTTTATTTTGGCTAGCTAACTACAAAGGTTCTAAAGCAAATTGCAAAGAATACAAGTTTCGCTTAGAATCACTTTATTTATTTATATTTGTTTATATCTCATCTCGTGCTACAAATTTTATTTAAAGCAGAAATGTGCCTTAGATTTTAAAAGTCTGCCAATGGGAGAGAAAACTGTTGTATTTATGAATTAGTGTTTCTGCAGATAAGGAAGACATTTTTAGATGCTTTCTTTGACCAAAAAGTCATGGTAAAATAATTACTCATGAAATACTAAATCCTTTATTACTTAGTATTTCTTATCAACAGAACAGTAGAAAAAAGTATGGTTCTCTTCGACGTAGGCATGAAAGAAATTTACTATGTTTTACAAATAGCATATGCTTTTAAAATGGTTATAGCTGTGTTTGGGTAACTCAGTTGAGCATCCGGCTCTTGATTTTGGCCCAGGTCATGATCTTGGGGTCATGGGATAGAGCCCCAGGAAGGACTCTGCTGAATGTAGAGCCTACTTGGGATTCTTTCTCTCCCTCTGCCCCTCCCCCATCTTGCAAACATGCACTTGATCTCCCTATATACAAAAAAAAAAAAAAAAAAAAAAAAGGTTAGGGGCGCCTGGGTGGCTCAGTGGGTTAAAGCCTCTGCCTTCGGCTTAGGTCATGGTCCTGGGGTCCTGAGATTGAGCCCCACAGCGAGCTCTCTGCTCACCGGGGAGCCTGCTTCCCTTCCTCTCTCTCTGCCTGCCTCTCTGCCTACCTGTGATCTCTGACAAATAAATAAATAAAATCTAAAAAAAAAAAAAAAAAGAGGTTATATCTGTGTGGCAATTTCCTCCTGCAGGTAGTCTCATAGAGGAAGTGTCCTGTGCTTTCAAGAGCCCCAGAACAGATGAGCTACAGGATTAAACATCGTGCATTCTTAAAGGGCTCTCTGTTGCCACTGATGCGAATAGCTGTTTCTCACCATTTCTGTATTCCTAACCTCTGCTACTTCTGTAGTTACTGCCTTCACTTTCCACTCTTCTTGTTCTTTTTTTCCTCTTCCAGCTCTTTTCACTAAGCCGCTGCTTCATGCAATTAACAAAAAAAAAATTAATTAATTTTTAAAAATTAACATGATGGCTTTAATAGGCAGGATTAATCAATTGGACCACTGGTGGTTTTCCTTTGTCTGTTGGTTGGTTGGTGTGATACCCAATCATCATGATACAGAAGGCTTGGGCTTTTGGTTTGACACTTTTCTCTGAAATGTTCCTTTTGTTGAGTTATGGGTTCAGAGTTGTTCTTGAAGAGTCAGAGTTGCTGAAGGATAGATGTTGGATAAGGCAAGGACTTACAGGAATTTTATTAGGATAACAAAATAATTCCAGGTAAGTTATTTTGCTTAAAATAGAAAAAGTTGCACAAGTCCTAATGAAAAAGTTAATGATTTGAACACCTCCCCAATATTAATTGCCCTACAACACATATAAAAATAATGCACAAAATAATCAGAAGCGTGACAGGCATACATTATAAGCTTAAATCCATCTTTTTCTCCCTGAATTGATATCAGAAAATAATCCTTCATTGATAAGTACAGACCAGTGGCAAGAATAAGAGACAATTTAATTTTAAAGATTTTATTAATGTATTTATTTGTGAGAGACAGCACGAGCACGAGGGAGGGGCAAAGGAGAAGCAGACTCCCTGCTGAGCAGGGAGCCCAGAGAAATGGTGCTCTGAACCCAGGACCCTGGGATCATGACCCCAGATGAAGGCAGACGCTTTACAGACTGATTCACCCAGGTGCCCCCGATAGTTTTTTTTTTTAATCAGTTCGTTAAAAATATATGTTGACTTATCTCTGTAATTTAGTAAAATAAGCTAAAATTGGACCTGAGTTTATAACAATTAGCTAAGTGGCACTAACAGAAACTTTCACTTATGTCTCATACAATTCTTAGAAAAAGAGAGCCAGTAATGATATTCTAGACAAGATAAAAAGAATGAAACTGAGGAAATATTTCTTTAAAAATACTGTATAGTATTGTCATAAAGAGATACACTCTGGGGCGCCTGGGTGGCTCAGTGGGTTAAAGCCTCTGCCTTCGGCTCGGGTCGTGATCCCAGGGTCCTGGGATGGAGCCCACATTGGGCTCTCTGCTCAGCGGGGAGCCTGCTTCCTCCTCTCTCTCTCTGCCTGCCTCTCTGCTTGCTTGTGATCTCTGTCTGTCAAATACATGAATAAAATCTTAAAAAAAAAAAAAAAGAGATATACTCTGAAAAGGTAGTACAACATTCACTAGATGAATTAAGAATGTTTCCAAAAGAATCAGACAAAAATTCTGGCTTGGTAGTAATAATAAATGGATTCTTCAAATAGTTTTCCTCTGGCCAGTGAAGAAAAAACCTAAATCAAGCATAATTAAATTGAATCAAATGTACACAAACACTCCTTTGTCATATGGCTCTTTATTACCTTACATGGATTTTAAATCAATCTCCATTCCAAGAAAATTAAAACAATTTACAAATAAAGGCCACAACCACTAAGTCAGCCTAGAGGGAAGACCTATTTCCCCAAATCAACATTATAATAGGGACCACTTTTATTTTTGAAAATACATTGTGATATTATGTAATATTATGTCACATATTAGCAAGAATATTAATGTCAGAGTATCTGCCTAAAAATGTAATTTTTTAAAAGATTTTATTTATTTATTTGACAGAGAGAGAAAGAGCTCAGAAGGAGGTAGAGAAGCAGGCAGAGAGAGAGAGAGAAGCAGGCTCCCTACTGAGCAGAGAGCCCGATGCTGGGCTAGATCCCAGGACCCTGAGATCATGACCTGAGCTGAAGGCAGAGGCTCAACCCACTGAGCCACTCAGGAGCCCCTAAAGATAGTAATTTTGAAGATTAAATATGATTTCAGACCAGCACCTTCTTGATCACACGTCCTCAAATCTTTGTATAGCGCCAAGCTTAACAAGTATTTGGTGAATTTGTTGCCAAGTGGTTGAATTAGAAGTATTGTTTTTATGAGCCAGATGCTAAATAAAAAGCAAAAACAAGAGAATTCTTTCTCACATTTCAATCAGAATTTTACATTTAAAAGAGCTTAGTTGAATGGATTGATCAAATCTGTATTTGTGTGATTAACATGTCTTTGAATAATAAAATGTACATCTTTCAAATTGAATTGCATTTATAAATACATAATTCTGCCTGGATTTTTGCAAGTGCTGTCCAGCTGGTACTTATTTTCTCACACCCCACAGCTAATCATTCTTCGATCCTGTCAGCTCTACCTTCAAAATCTATCGACTCTGACCCCTTTCCACCACCTCCACTAATCCAAACACCTTTGCCTCTCACCTAGATTACCCAGATGACTTCCTAATTGGTCTCCATTCTTCCACCCTTGTTCCCAAACAAAGCAGACGGAATGAGCCTTCTAAAAGGTAAATCATACCATGCTACTCCTCTGCTCATAACCACCCACGGGCACCCCATCTCTCTCGGGATAAATCTGAAGACCTCCAAATTCCAACCAATGCTGCCGCTGGCTGCAAATCCAACCTCACCTCCTACCATTTTTTCTTCTTGGCAAACTTTCCTCCACACTCTTTGCTTTTCTCTAAACATCTCGGGGCTTTTGCACTCATGGTTCTCCTGCATTTATCTCTTCCTTGGATATCGGTGTGGTTCACTCCTCCTCTTCAGTGAAGGTTCTCCTTAAATATTATCTCCACTCAGGAGCCTTTTCTCACCACCACCCCCAACCACACCCGCCCCACACCCATCTAAAACAGCACTTCTCTCTTTCTCCTTCCCCTTCTGATCTGCTCTTTCCTTCACACCACTTGTCACCACCCAACATATACTTAGGTGATGGTGTATTCATTTTGTCTCTCTCCCTCTGGTATGACATAAGTTCCAGGAGAACAGGGATCTGTCTTTCGGTTCATTCTTTCAGAAACTCTACTCTTCCAGAAACAAAATAGCCTTCTTGCTGTTCCTGCAACGTGCCAAGTTGTTACTCATCTTGTACATCTTACTCATCTTTACTCTTATTCTCCTCTGCTTGGAAGACTGTTCCCCAGACATTCACATGGCTCACCTCTCATTTCATTCACATCTCTCCTCCAGTGTTATCTCTATAGACGGTCTTGCCCTGACCATCTGCCATCATTCCCTATCCTCTTTATTTTTCTTCACAATACTTATTACACTTGTATATTCAATATTTATTTGTTCTTTTATTGATTGATTGTTTTTACACACTAGAAATCAAACTTTCTTGTTTACCACTGTATCCCTAACATTTAAAATGATTCCTCAGTAAATATCTGTTAGGTGTTCAATAAGTATTTGCTAACCGAATGAATGAATAACTATGAGAAACACTTTGAATATAACTTTTTAAATTATAGGCATAATATATATTTAAATACTTATAAATTCTTAAGATGAATATCTATTATAGATTTGTTTTACTTTGAACTACAAAAAATTAGAATAAACTTTCATTTGCATATAAGTAAAGCAATTGAAAAGTAAAATAATAAAAATATCTCCTAACAGTAAAGAAAAATGATACTCATCATTATGCTTGTTTGTCCCAAGCTAGTCCAAAAGCAAACTGCAAGGTCGATGGAGTTTGTCTTCAACCTCGTCTCTCTCTCTTCTCCAAGACTGTCTTCCTGCCCTCTACTCAGCACACTGTCCTCTGGCCCCTTCTTCTCTACCACTTATCAACTGAATCTCTTTTTACAAGTACATGTTGTACTGAAAATCTAACAACTAACCAGTAATTGTCATTGACCAGAAAATCAGTCTCACCAACATTTCTCATATTGAATCATTTAACTTCTCTTCTTGGAGGATGCCTCAGGCTCATCAAAATATGTGTTTTTAAGTGCAACTACTCGCCTGAGAATGCCTGACTGGCACAGATCAAGCATGCAACTCACCATCTCTGAGCTGTGAGTTCAAGCCCCACATTGGGTATAGAAACTACTCAAAAAATAAGCAAATGAAATAAAATAAAATGAATGCAACTAGTAGCCTTAAGGAAAAATATATCAATTCAAGCGAAATGTATTTGCTGTGGCTGATTCGTGCCCAATATAGACAGGCTAACATCCCCTAAAGAATAGAGTAGCTCTTGGGGCACCTGTGTGGCTCAGTGGGTTAAGCCGCTGCCTTCGGCTCAGGTCATGATCTCAGGGTCCTGGGATCGAGTCCTGCATTGGGCTCTCTGCTTAGCGGGGAGCCTGCTTCCTCCTCTCTCTCTCTCTCTCTCTGCCTGCCTCTCTGCCTACTTGTGATCTCTGTCTGTCAAATAAAAGAAATAAAATCTTTAAAAAAAAAAGAATAGAGTAGCTCAAAAATTAAATGATTAAACGATTAGGTCCATTTGTCAACCTAGGTAAAAATGTATCGATTCATTGAGATTAAATCTTTATCATTGCTCTTATAAAAATAAAGAGAATAGTCACTGTGTACTGCTTTAAATTTCAGGTTTTTTTCTGGATAATGTTCTCTCTTTTGATCATCATGACCTTGTAATAGAAGTAAGACAGGTATTACACCCAGAGGTGAATTTACTGTGAAATCTAAAATTCACGGTGCCTCATTTGCATGAGGTTTCCTGGAGAAGCCCTAACTATGTGTTTCTGTATTATTTTTCTTAACCTGATCTCTGTGTAATTGTCCTTTAAAAGGAATTATTTCTTGATCACCTACACCAAACTACACAATGTTCCAAGAGTCCCCTGAAGAACAAAGGTAGAAGAGGGTACGGTAAAAGCTTTTAGGCTGAGGGAAGAGTGTCCTGGGTACTTAGAACAAGAGGTTTCCTCAACTAATATAACACACAGCCAATATTGAAAGGGAGGGTCACATACTGAAATTGAAAGGGTGAACAGAGGTCGGATCATGGAGAGGTTGAGAAGCAATGTTCCACATTGGTGATTTTTATTTAAGTGGGTTAAAGCCTGTATTTCTACAAGAAAATTCTATCTGCAGTGTGGAAAATACATCTTAGGCCCAATTCTAAATTTGATTACACATGTGAAATGACTTCAAAGATTAGAGGAAAGTGAATCCAGGGATTAAGGACAGAATTATTGTTTTGTATTTTTATTCCTTTTTCTGTTCAAAAAGTACATTTTCTTCCCTTTTAAAATGGAATTATTCCAGTTCTTCCTACCTATTTTGAATCTCTAGATAAAGACGAATTTATTCATGCTTTTTAAAAATTAATACAGGGGCGCCTGGATGGGTCAATTGGTTAAATGTCTACCTTGGGCTCTGGTCATGACCCCAGGGTCCTGGGATTGAGCCATGCAGTGGGTTCCTTCCCTGCTCAGCAGCAAATCTCCTTCTCCCTCTTTCTCTCCCTCTATGCTCTCTCTCAAACAAATAAATAAAATCTTTAAAAATAAATACATGAATAAAAATTAATACAATATATAAAAGAAAATGGAAACCTAAGGTATGTGGAAAAATCAAAGAAATATGAACTAAAACTACAATGTACTTCTCTTAAGCTTAGTAAACTAACAAAAATAATTGTTAACAACACTCAGAACCATTAAAGTTGAAAAGGAACAAAAACACAATTTTAGGGATATTTTCCACTTGATAGAAATAACTAGAGCTATATAAATATTTATTTCCTTTGACCCAATAATCCCACTTTTGTCATTTTTTTCCAGGACAACTTAAAAGAAGAAAAAGTTTTTCATAAAACAATGTTCATGGAGGTGTTATCTAAAACAACAGCGGTTGGGGTGCCTGGGTGGCTCAGTGGGTTAAAGCCTCTGCCTTCAGTTCAGGTCATGATCTCAGGGTGCTGGGATCGAGCCCCGCATCGGACTCTCTGCTCTGCAGGGACCCTTCTTCCCCCTCTCTCTCTGCGCCTGCCTCTCTGCCTATTTGTGATCTCTGTCTGTCAAATGAATAAATAAAATCTTTAAAAAAAATAAAATAAAATAACAGTGGTTGATCCTGACAATTAATGTCCTGAGAAAATGAGGCATAGACTTCATGCTGTTTATCAGGGTATAAAAGGTAACAGGGTCTAGATTTTGGTCTAGACTTTGGTATGATTTTCTTGGGCTGGGTCTTCAGAAGTGGAATGCTTTCGTCTAGAGTTTGGGTGAATGTTGTGGATACCTGGGAAAGATGGAGGTATGTGAAAATGAACCGTCTCTTATTGTATGTGAGCTACCCCTAGGTTAGGATTGCTTTTAGGTTACAGTATTGATTAGGTTGTGACACTGTAATGAAATTTTTATGGGTAGACTTTTGTAAAACGACTTTTTGGAGGGCAGAGGATAAGTCAAGCAAATGAACCACCGGGACATATCTCAGAAATTGGTGGACAACTGGAGGAAGAGTATCTACTTTATGATTTTGTGTATTCTCACACTTTAAAATTCTTTAATCAAGTAGTAAGGGTAATAAAAATATAGATTTGACAACTTTAAATATATGTCTAAAATACATGTAGGCAAGTTACAAGGTAACTCAGAAAAACATATTTATATTTGTTAATATAAACAAGAGGTTAACATAATATATACAGTTCTTAGAAATAATTTAGATGGTTGCCATAATAGAATAATATGTAAGTAACATGAAAAATGTCAGAAGATGAAATTTAAATGAACAAATATAAGAAAAGATATTCAGCTTAATTAATAATAAAAATGCAAAAAAAGAGAAACATTCGGCATTATCAAAAAAAAAGGACTTATAATACTTGCTGATGTTGAGAAATGGACATTCTCTTGTACTGTTTGGGATTGTAAATTGATCTATTTTTTTTTTACCAAATTTTTAAATGAATATAATTTTCTTTTGCTCCAACAATTCTACTTCTAGAAGTTTATTCTAAGGAGATAACCCAAAAAGAACCCAACGATTATAGATAATATAGATATTCTCTATAGTGTTATTATGTTATAAAAAATATTGAAAACAATTTAGTTGTCCTTCAACAAAAGTTGAGTAAACAACCTGTTGTTCAATCATACCACCCAGTTGTTAAATGACATAAGACGTACACAACATAGTAATTTATCAGAAAGCAGTGTACAAGGCAGCATGCATATAGAATGTCCAGTTACATAAGATAATAGTAAATATGTATATATGTGTGTATGTGTATACATCATAAGATGACTAAAAAATTGTTTAATGAAATTTTAGTAGTGCTTATCTGAATGGTGAGATTTCAGGTGATTTTACTTTCTGCTCGTATGACTTTGTGCATTGTTTTGCCTTTTAAACCAATGATCATGTATTAAAATTAAGGTCAGAAAAATATATATCAATTCTTATTTGAAAAAATATACTTCACATTTCATTTTTCACAAACTTTAAACCATATTTAATGCATTATATTTAGAAAGTATTCAAAGGAACCCACTTAATTTATAACATTGTCAATTATGTAAAAAGGAAAAATAAACGTTTCATTTGTAGTTTAAATATCGTATTGTCTATGCAATTCTTTGAGTATTTTCCTTTTTTTCATTATATATATTCTCTAAAATCTCTTTTAGCGTTGACTTTAAATAAGAGAATTGTCCTCTCTGTGCTATAATTTACAGCTCCTTGATCTCCTCCCCAATACACACACACAACCATCCACAAGGCCAAATACAGAACCAAATAGAGCCACCGAGGTACACGGTGAGCCACTAGCTGAGCGGAGTGTGGACCACACGGAGCGCCAGTGGACGATTCCATTTTCCCGGAGCGGTGGGGGAAGATTTTCGTACAAATATTACTTCTTTCGTCCGTGCTGAATAAGAGAACTTCACCCTCAGCAATGAAATCAATAGAACAAGTTGCAATCAACAAACTTGTACAATAAAGTAAGTGTAGCTGATTTGAGAATTTGAAGTTGTATCCTCCTTCTTTCCCAAATAGGAACTCACTGGGAAGAATGGTTTAATCCGAGGCTTTCGGCGCAGGTAAGTGGCTTCACAGCTTTTCTCCTAATTACTAATTAGATGATACTCTAACACCAGGGCCCCGTTACTGAGTCTCCTTCCACAAATACAAACACTCACCTGGCACTCTTCATGGATCCCCCCAAAACTACCAATCGCTAATACAAATGCTTAGTTCTGGACCTCTTCCTCCAGGTGCCTAAAAGGTCAGGGCTGGGAGGGCAAGTGGGTTGTGCTCAAATACTATAAATAGAATCAGCAGTTAAACTTAACACCTGAAATATTTGAGACTCCTGAGAAGCTGGCTGTGTACAGTAAGAGGAGGAAAACTGTACGACTTAGATTTACCAGGACAGCTCTGGTTTCCTGCAAATGCATCATTTTCAATGAAGTTAGCTCATGATGTATGTAATTACATTAAATGTCATTTGATTTTTGTGATTTTTAGTGCTTAAAATAAATAAAAATATCCACGTGCCCAGATATTTGGTTACTGGCTGAAATCAGTCCAAAGAAGAAGGCAAGGTTCTGTAAGAACGAGGGAAGTGTAGATTTGATGGGGAGATAGTAACTTTGCTTCAGCACCTACCTGGAACTTTACAGGATTTACTTCATTTACTTTTTACTGAAAAAAACGAATGAGCTTTCGTTTGGGGAATTTTCTGAAAGATACAAACTAGTAAGAATTACTATAATGCAAGGATAAAAACCCGGATGTGCCTTTTTTTTTTTTTTTAAGGATTTTATTTATTTATTTGACCCAGAGAGAGAACTCACAAGTAGGCAGAGAGCAGGAAAAGCAGTCACCCCGCATAGGGGAAAGCCCAACCCGGGCTCGATTCCAGGACCCTGAGATCATGACCCCATCCAAAGGTAGAGGCTCAACCCACTGAGCCACCTAGATGCCCCCAGACCTACCTTCTATGCCATGCCCTCCCCACAGGTGCATACTGCCTTTAAGTAAAAGACGAACAGTTCCTTAAGTTATCTTCCTTATTTTAAGCTGAAAACAGTTTAGCCACAAAGATTCATTTAAAGTGGTCACATTACTAGGTCCTGGTAGAGCCAAATTAAAAATGTAGACATGGGATTCAGGTTGCTCTCCCACAATAGTGTACATATATAGTGATTACATCACTTTTTCTTTGGCTTTTAACCAAAGCAGAATTGAAGAGGTAGAAGGTTTTTTTTCTTTTGTTTTGTTATTTTGGTTTTTATTTAAATTTTACTTAGTTAACGTACAGTACAAGGTGATTTCTGGAGTAGAATTCAGTGATTCATCACTTACATACAATACCCGGTGTTCTTCACAGGTGCTCTCTTTAATACCCATCACCCACCTAGTCCATCTCCCACCCCCCCATCAACTCCCAGTTTTTTCTCTGTCATAAAGAGTCTAAAATGTGTGAAGTATTTTTTAATCATTTCTTTTAAACCAATTAAATCCTTAAGAACATTAATAATTTTTTTCTGGAACATGTAATAAGCAATAATTAATGATGTTGTAGTACATACACAATTTCTGTGATAACCTGAGTATAAGTAGTTGTATTATAGCCTGGGCTTTTATTACATGTGGTGATGAATTGAGTATTGGGACTTGCACAGCTTATTTTTGCCTTTTCCATAAATTCTCTGTGACTTGGGCCAATTGTTTTCAAACACTTTATTTATCAATGAAATTGAAACAATCTTATGATATCATAGTCACAGCATATTCATTTCTAGTAAAGCCAAGGATGTTTCTTGGTTTATAATTTTAGTAACATAGGGAGTTTCAGAAAAATCTGTGAAAAGTTAATTGGTGATCCTCATTTTTTGGTAGAGGAGAGAAATTAAAGAGAGAAAGCATTTTTAAATTCTCAAGAGGAATTTGGGGATTTTTAAAAAAATATTTTCATTACAAAATATTTACATGAGTTCTATGAGCTAGATAGTATTTTAAAAATACAAAACTGGGTTGGGGCGTCTGGGTGGCTTCCTGGGTTAAAGCCTCTGCCTTCTGCTCAGGTCCTATTCTTAGGGTCCTGGGGTGGAGCCCTGCATCTGGCTCTCTGCTCAGCAGGGAGCCTGCTTCGCCGAGTGCTCTCTCTCTGCCTGCCTCTCTGCCTACTTCTGATCTCTGTCTGCCAAATAAATAAATAAATAAACCTTAAAAAATGCAAAACTGGGTTATTTGCGATAATTTGCCTAATATCAGAGTTAGAATTACACATTAAATAATCACATTTATTTAAAATTGATTATATGCTATGCATATTGCTAAAACATTACAAGCGTATCTCCTTTAATTCTTACCCTTAGCCATATTAGTTGGCCACAATAATGTCTAGCTTATAGATGAGGGAATAAGGGTTTAGAAAGTTAAGCAACTTAGTAGTAAGAGTTAAGTGATTAATCGAAGCTCTATTAATTTATCATTTAAATCTAAGTGTTTAAGGTGTGTGCTTGATGAAATGCTCTATTTCATATAGAAATGAAATTTCAACTTAACAACAAAGGTTAGACTTAAAAATACAAGATTTTAGGATGTAATTTTGGCTTCTAATTTTATGAAAATAGGCTAAAAATTGACCCATTCTTGCTAAACTGCATTTCTTCTTCCATATAAATCCTGATCCTTTAAATTTTTAAAAATATCTTACTGATTTTACCTGAGTAAATTACTTTATATTTTCACAAGTTACTTTTAAAACCTGGTTCAAATTATTAAAAGTATTAGAAAGATAAAGGTAAATGTGAATATGTGTTGACTTATATAACAAACTTATTTTATAACAAAAACCCAGAAGCTCCAAGAATATGTAATTAAGAGACCGGCCCTGTTTTAACCATGTGGGCCTATTTGGTTTAGTTAGGAAACAAACTCTGAACAATGTCTATTCCTTCCATTTCCAAAATGTTTGCATAATTATCACTTGAATTTGGAATGAGGTAATGTGGTTTTCCACAGAAAAGTATTTTAATATTAGAGACAATAATAGGGGTTTATGATAAAAAGGTTTCATAATCAAAAACATTGAATTAAATGTAATTTACTAGGTTTCTTGACTGAGGAACTTTTCAGAACATTCAACATGTTGACATGCATGATAAATTGTCAAGAGGGGAATATGGCCAAAGAATTTTTATTTCTGGATCATTTTGCAGAACTAATGTTCTGTGAAATATTTGGGTAATAGTGGTATAGTGACTCAGTGTAATTAATTAATGTTAAAATAGACTTGGTACAGACAATATCGTCAACCTAAAAAGTTAAGTGACTTGACAAAATGTGTAATATAAGTCCTATCCCAATTTACAGTCCATGGAGTTTCTCCCTAGATTTTATTCCAAGCTATAGGATATTCCTTGCCCAGATAATGTATCAGTAGAGGGGGCAACCCAGATACATTTAATTTTTAATTAAAATTTGATCATTTGGGGCGCCTGGGTGGCTCAGTGGGTTAAAGCCTCTGCCTTCGGCTCAGGTCATGATCCCAGGGTCATGGGATCGAGCCCCGCATCGGGCTCTCTGCTCAGCGGGTAGCCTGCTTCCTCATCTCTCTTTGCCTGCTTCTCTGCCTACTTGTGATCTCTGTCTGTCAAATAAATAAAAAAAAAAAAAAAAAATTTGATCATTTGTGGGTCATTTATTCAATAAATATGTACAACATGCTAGCCAAGCAGTGTGTTGCTGCTGTAACTGCAAGATTAGTTGGAGGGAAAGATACGTTTTTAAAAAGAATAGATTCTAGGCACCTGGGTGGCTCAGTCGTTAAGCCTCTGCCTTAGGCTCAGGTCATGATCTGGGGTCCTGGGATCCAGCCCCACATCTGATCTCTGCTCAACCGGGATCCTGTCCACCCCCTGCCCACCGCGCCACACGCCCCCACCCCGCCTGCCTCTCTGCCTACTTGTTTTTTGTTTTTAAAGATTTTGTTTACTTATTTGACAGACAGAGATCACAAATAGGCAGAGAAGCAGACAGAGAGAGGAGGAAGCAGGCTCCCTGCTGAGCAGAGAGCCCAATGTGGGGCTCCATCCCAGGACTCTGGGATCATGACCTGAGCCGAAGGCAGAGGCTTTAACCCACTGAGCCACCCAAGTGCCCCTCTCTGCCTACTTGTGATCTCTCTCTCTGTCAAATAAATAAATAAAATCTTTTTAAAAAATAAATAAATAAAAATAAAAAGAATAGATTCCATTAAGAATATATTATTATATACGTGTTAAGTCCTGTGCAAACTACTAAAGAACAAATGAAGTCTCTGACTTATCACTTACTGTGAAAGTCTGCTTAGCTTATACCACTAGGATGAATTTTCCATTTAAAATTTAGATTGTGTTCACATTTAGATTTAAAATTTAAGTTGATCACTAATCCAAGAAATGTTGGATTGTTTAAATCAATTTAAAATTTAAATTGATCACTAGTCCAAGAAATGTTGGACTGTTAATAATAATTGTGAATAGTATATCTTAAAAGTTTTTTCTTTTTAAAAGTTTTTCAATACTTTCCTAAGCTTTGAAATCCTCAGTCAAAAATTTGGTAGAAATCACTTAAGTGCTGCTTGATTTTTAATTCTACCTGTTTCAAGTAGATAGAATTATGAATGAGTCACTAAATACATTTTTGCTAATGTCCAGATTTCACATTGCTATTTATTGAATAATTTCCCATCCCCACTGTTTTGCTTTCTAAGAGAGTTTACATATGATGGATGTTGAATACCTTTTATGCATCTATTAAGATGATCATATATATTTTTTCTGACTTAACCCGATGTGATGACCTATATGTTATATTGATAAGTTCACATCTTTGCAGTCCTGTTATGAACATTATTATGGTGGATTCTCTTAATTACTATTGAATTAATATTTTTGTTATTTAATTGAGATTTTCTTTAGTTTCTGTTTCAAGATTTTTTTGGTTATATTTTTAGCTTCAGGATCCTATTAGTTTAATAAAGATAAACTGGATAATTTTCAATCACGTTTAAGTTCTGAATAGATTATACATAACATGATAGTTCTCCATTCCATGAAAGTTTAGTAAAATATTCTGTCTATACTCAGCAATACTCAGAGTAATTCTTTAATAACATTGTTTAGTTGTTCTTCGTCAGTAATAAAAAGTTTGGATTAAAGAAAGGTAAGTATGGAAAAGAAATCTACTTTTCAGAGATAATTTCTTGGTATACTTTCTAACCAATTTTTAAATTATAGAATTGGGATCATTTTATACACACAAACACACACACACTCTCTCTGATTCTTATGCTCTATTATGTGTTTATTTTCCTATAATCTAATATTCTCTAAAAACATGAGATATATAGATATATGTATATATATTTTTTTAAAAACTTCAATTGGAAGACATTTAAGTTTTTCTTTGATATTATGAAGTGTTGTTTCTTTCAAAATATTTATTTAAAAAATTTGTTCACATCCTTTACTCAGTAATCTTATATTTAACAAGTAATCTATAATTTTTAAAAATTAATTTATTTTGTTTTAGAATATAAAATTTATAATTTCATCTGTAATTTATTTTATATGGGAATCTAGTTTATTTTTCATTCATTGTTTATTCAGTTATACATTCAATGAATATTTATCACACATGTGTTCTGTTAGGTGCTAGTAAACGAGACATGGTCTCTACTCTAGTCAAACTTGCAGTTTATATAGTAAAGACAGACATAAATCAAATAGTCAAACAAATGAATGTATAAATGCAAAGTGATATAAAAACCCTAAAGGAAAGGAATTGCAGAGTCCTTGGCAGAAGGATGCATGGTACCATTCTGAGCACTGGGAAGAGAGCCAGTGTCTGGAACATGAACTGCAAGGTAGAGATTAATGTGAGATGAGACTAGAGAAGTGGGCAGGGACGCACTACGCAGAGCCTTGCACAATGTTAAGAATTTTAATCTTTATCTTGAGAGTAATGAAAACCAGTTAAGAGTTTTAAGAGGAGGTTTATATGGTCTAATTTGTGTTTTCAAAATATCACTGTGGCTGCAGGAAAAAGAACTGGAGGGAGACTTTGTGGATGCTGGAAGCCCAGTAAGTAGACTATTGTAGTAATAGTTGAGCAATGATGGCGGCCAATTCTGGTTGCCAGTGTTGACTGTCACTGGAGACAGAGAAGGGAACAGATTCAATAGATATTTGGAAGACAGAATGAAGAGGATTTTGTGATTGATTAAACTGACTGGGTAAGGGGACCTAAAGGAGGGAGGTGTTAAGGAAGATTGCTAGTTGTCTGGCTTGAACAAAACTCCAGTACATTTACAAAAAGACATTTCCCAGCATCAGTCATTAAATAGTCTGTCCTTCCCCTTTGTGTTATGACATACTGGAATTTCCTCCAACTATCTGTAAATTCTATGAGTTATGTTACAGTTATTTTAGCTTTATAACATGTTTTTAATATTTAGGAAGAAGAGTTTTTTCCACCAATAACTATTTTTTTTAAAAGATTTTATTTATTTATTTATTTGACAGTCAGAGATCACAAGTAGGCAGAGAGGCAGGCAGAGAGAGAGAGGAGAAAGCAGGCTCCCCAAGGAGCGGAAAGCCCGACGTGGGGCTCGATCCCAGGACTCTTGGATCATGACCCGAGTGGAAGGCAGAGGCTTTAACCCACTGAGCCACCCAGGTGCCCCATACTAATAATTATTTTTTTTTTAAGTAAGCTCTATGCCCAGCGTGGGGCTTGAACTTAGAACTCCAAGGTCAAGAGTTGCATGTTTTACCAACTGAGCCAGCCAGATACCCCAATAACTCTTTTTAAAAATGTCTTTGTCCATTTTTCATCATTATTCCATATGAATTTTAGAATCATTTTTTCAAGGTCTAAAAAAGCCTATAATTAACTTAAGGACAATTCTCTTCTTCCAGCTTTTTATAGTTCTGGGTATAAAATTTTATACATTTTTTCTTTAGATGTCTCATATTTCTTGTTCAGATTACTCTAAGTATTTTGTTATTACAGTTGTCATGGATTAATTTTAATGCAGTAAAATGGCTAGATTGCAGAAACTTGTTGAAGAGAGCTATACTAATGCTACTCCAGATCTAAAACTTTTTGTAATAAAAGGGACCCAACTTTATCTGAGCCTGTCTTAGCCATCTTGGGCTGTTGTAACAAAATACCATAGACTAGGTAGGTTAAGGAACAAACACCTATTTCTCCCAGTCCTGGAGCCTGGGAAGTTCAAGACACAGTGCTAGGTCTTTGGTTCTTGGTAAGGGCTCTTTTCCTGACTGCTTTCTTGCTATATCCTCACATAGAGGCGAGAGGAGTCTTTGGTATCCCTTCCTCTTCTCCTAAGGGCACTAATCCTATCAGGGGGCTGTACCCTCATGACCTCATCTAAAGCTGCTTATCTTTCAAAGGCCCTTTCTCCAAATGGCATCATATTGAGAGGTAGTGCTTCCACATACGAATTTTAGCGGAGGACACAAATGTTTAGCCCATAGCAACGCAAATAGCTTACATGATTATAACTCCTGTTTGGTGTTGTAAGCAAGATATTTGACTAAAGTGAACTTGAGACTGACTGCAGAGAAAAGAAAAAAACAACTGCTGAGTCAGCGAAGGAACTATGATTATTAACACTGAAGCCAGAACATGGGGAATGGGTAGTTGTGACATGGAGTGTGCATTCGTGTCCCATAGCTGAACTGCCTTGTGCTAAGTGGAATCATAGAGTGTGAAGAACTGCCAAGCTATTTGGTAGAAATAAAGTCAGGATTTCTAACGAAATTCACAAATTTTCATAAGCATGAATTATGCTTTAAGTTTCTGCAGCTGACGTTAGAACGATGTATTTGAATATTTTAAGCATCTGCCTTGTCGAAATGGCTCTACTTAAGAGGAACTGATTGAGCTGAAGGCAAACTACACCTACCAAGAACCTACGGTATCTCTAGTAAGTTGAAGATGGTATCACATATTGCTATTCTGGAATTTCTGGCTCTGTGGCCAAATTCTTGCAATATGAGTTTTCCAACTCCACTACTGTATGTTATATTCTCTTTCCCAAAACCATGGAAATTGAATCGGAGGGCCACTTTCAGTAATATAAACCTGGAGTGACAATTGAGATGTGCCCTGCCAAGATAGAGTCTTTTTGTTTTAACAGCTTTACTGATACAGAATTCATATATACCATACAATTCACTCATTTAAAGTGTACATACAAATGGTTTTTAGTCTACTTACAGATGCATGCAAACATTACCACAGTCAATTTTAGAACGTTTTCATTACCACAGAAAAAAACCTGGTACCCTTTAGCTATCACCCCCCCCCCAAACTCACCCCCACAGAGTCCCAGCTTTAAGCAACTACTAATTTATTTTATATCTCTATAGCTTTCCCTATTCTGGAATTCAAATGAATAGAATCATATAGTATGAGGTCTATGGTGATTGACTTAGCGTAATGATTTCAGGATTCATTCATGTTGCAGCAAGTATCTGTATGTCATTCTGTTTTATGGATGAATAATGTACCATTGTGTAGATATACTACATTTTGTTTACACTTTTGTCAGTTGGTGGACATTTAGGTTGTTTCCACTTTTTGGTGATTCCGAATAATGCCACTGTAAATATTTGTGTACAAATTTCTGTGTGGACATATGTTTTCATTTTCCTTGGGTATATACCCAGGAGTAGAGTTGTTGCATAATATGACAACTAGATGTTTAATTATTTTGGGAACTGCCGGACTGTTTCCCAAAGTGGCTACACTATTTTATATTCCTACCAGAAGTATATTAGGGTTCCAATATTTTTTACATCTTTGCCAATATTTGATGTCTGATTTTTTTGGTTCTAGCCATCCCAGTGGGTATGAGGTATCTCATTGTGATTTGCATTTTTCTGGTGACTAATGATGTTGAACATATTTTTACATGCTCAGTGGCTATTTGTATTTCTTCTTTGGAGAAATATATGTTTAGATCTTTTGTCCATTTTTAAATTGGGCTGTTACTTAACTTATTGATTTATAACTTTTCTTTATATATTCTAGATATAGATCCTTAGATAAGGTCAGATATGTGATTTGCATATTTTCTTCCCATTCTGTAGGGTTTTCTTTTCATTTTCTTTTTTTGTGTGTCCTTTGAAGCACAAGAGTTTTTAATTTTGAAATCCAATTTATTTATTAATTCTTTGGTTCCTCGAGCTGAGCTTTCGGTATCTAAGTATCCTTCCCCCTATGGGTGGGTTTTTTTTTTTTTTCCCTAATATTTTTATAGTTTTTGCTTTTACATTTAGGTCATTTATCCATTTTGAATTAACTTTTGCATATGGTATGAAAAGTTAGGATTCAGCTTCATTTTTTTGCATGTGGTCATCCAGATGTCCCAGTACCATTTGCTGAACAGCCCTACATTCTTCAGCATTGTTAGTCTGAATACCAACAATATCCTCTTTGATTTTTCAAAATTGGTTATAAATTGTACACCTTTTTATGAATAAAGCTGATTAAGCTATTTGGATACTATGAAACAATACTTTGAATAGTTTACAGACTATAATCCCATTATTGTTATTTTTTAAAAGGTTCTATTTATTTGAGAGAGTGAGCACAAGTGAGGGGAGGGGCAGAGAGAGAGGGAGAAGCAGACTCCCCGCTGAGCAGGGAGCTGGAGGCAGGGCTAGATCTCAGAATCCTGAGCCGAAGGCAGATGCTTAATGGACTGAGCTACCCAGACGTCCTATAATTCTCTTATTGTTGTGATTTAAACTGTGTGTGGCCCACATAGATTTCTAACTATTGTGGTTCACTCTTGAAAAATATGGATATCTCGGAATATGTTATGTTTTGCATAATTTTCATTTCCATGCTATGTCAGTTTCTACCTTACTTCTGGGTGACCGGAACAATGAAGACTGTGATATCACCCTTGACTTTTAAAGGAATCAGAATGTGTGGGGATACTGGAAACCCATGGTGACTGGGTAGATTTTATTAGAGGATTAGTAGTAAGAGAAATGGGGGTTAAGAAGGAATGATTTAAGTGAAGCAGCAAGAACAATCAGGTAGAAGTGTGGATTGGATTGGAGTGGCATGTGGACTAGTATAGACAGAAATTACTTGGAAAGTTTAAAAGCTGTAACTAAACTTTCTAGATCTGGGCTGTAAGTATTATGTGATGTTAAGAAAAATTTGATGCTTTGGGGCACTTGGCTGGCTCAACCAGAAAAGCATGCAACTCTTGATTTTGGGGTTGTGAGTTCAAGCCCCATGTTGGGTGTAGAGATTACTTAAAAAAAAATAAATTTTAAAAACGAATTTGTTGCTTAAAAGTAAAATGTCATTAACCTTTTCCATTATTCTCTTAGGAAATCCACCTCTGTTCCATTACTCTTCCATTTTTGAGTAAAAGATAAGAGAGACAATAATTGAATAACTTCCAAAATTAGATAAAGTAACATTTTATGGCCTATTGATTTTAGAGCCAAGTATTTGTTATAATATTTAAATAAAGGTCTTGTATATAAAAAGGGTCCTTCTCAGATATTTTAGGGGGAAAGTGGTGCATTATTCAACCATAGCAAACTTGGGTAGCTTGCTTTTTCCTTAGTGGTCCTTATAATTCTTTGGCTCCTTTTCATTTCATAGATTCTCCCTGGTCTTCACCCTGTGTCTTCAACTATCATATATATGAAGATGACTCTCATATCTTTATCTCCAGCTCTGTCTCCTAAGTATCATACGTATTTTCAGCTGCCTTCTGTGTATTTCTAATGGGAAGTCTAATAGGCAACCCAAATTTAATTGATCTCAAACTGATTTATTTGTACTCCTCTCCGCTTTCAGTCTACACTTTCTCCTGTATGTCTATCTCATTTAATGACACCAAAGTCCATCTAGAGACCTACACCTGAATTGCCAGAGTCCTCCCCACCCCACTTTCTCTTACCTTGCATCTTCATTGGTTCAACAAGTCCTAGATTCTGCTTTATCTTTAAAGTTTTCTTCCCCCTCTCCAGCCAGGCTACCATAGCTCAGCCCTCACATCTCACTTGAACAACTCCATTAGCTTTCTTTTTGATTCACATTTCTCCAGCCTCATTCACATTCCATTCTTCATTCAGTTGCCTATGCTTCTTCCTGTTTTGATTGAAATTACAAAAGTAATACAGCTACATGAGGAGGGCAGATGAGAACGTATTGTGTCAGAGTATGAATACTCAGCTGGATACGCATTTTTAAATTGCATGAAACTTGCAGGTTAACCATGCTTTCACTAAGTATTTTGGGTTTTTTCCCCCCATGTAATAGGTACTTCTTTTTAATGTGAATTTGCAGAGTTATTCTAAAATGCAAGTTTTATCTTGTATTTTATCTTGGATGTATCTATTATCTTGGATGTAAAATTATTTAATGCTTCCCTGTTGAGTGTGAGGTAATATCCCCATGCTTTCTGCTAGAGGACCGGATCCCATCGTCCTGACATCATCTGCACTCTAACCAAACCAATTTCCAGATTATGAAATACAAGGAACTTTCTCATGCACCTATATATTTTTATGGGTTCCTTTCTTTCTTTAGAATGGTTTGATTTCTTTTCTTCCTTTCTTTTTCTGCCTGGAAAATTGTTTATCCTTCACTGATGTTCAAATTTCACCTGTTCTGTGAAACTTTTCTCAAGCCCTCCAGGTATCTCTGGTACTTTTTTTTCTTTTCTAAGAGTTTACTTATTTGACAGAGAGACAGAGACAGCGAGAAAGGGAACACAAGCAGGGGTAGTGGGAGCAGCAGGCTTCCCGCTCAGCAGGGAGCTCATTGTGGAGCTTGATCCCAGAACCCTGGGATCATGACCTGAGCCACCGGGCGCCCACTCTCTAGTACTTTCCTAGCACTTTTGATACAACTCTTGGTTATTTATTTCACTGTTTTAAATGTACTTGATTTAGTCTTCCTCTGTGCCAAGTTACAAGAGGAAAGAGACTGGCTATTCATTTGTATTCAGTTTACACTACACAGGTGCTGGGCAAATGCTTATTGAATGACTGATGTAGTTTATAATAATAAAAATGTGCATTCGTTAGTAAAGAAAACTTATCCCTCAATTCTGGATATACAAATTCAAAATTTCTTTAAGACACTGTGTATCAACTACACCTCAGTTGAAAAAAAAATAAGAAGTAAAATCTCTGTTTAGATACTACCCTGTGATAGAACCTGGGGCTCCTGACCGGAGCTGAGAGTCACGGAAGGTTAACATAGGGTGGTGTGAATGGAGAACTACAGACCCACCACAGCACTTGTGTGACCTTGCTTGCTTGTCCAATACCCCAGCAGCTCCACACAGTCACAGTTCTGGACTTGCCCAGAATCTTATTAACACCTGCCAATCCAAGGCTCTGGAAATGCCTCCTGGTACTCTCACTATTTCATGTCAATTAAAACTAGATCTAGAAAAAAGCAGCCCCTTGTCTTCTGATACTCTGAGAAAACAATAATATTCTAACAATACAGAGAATTAGAGACTCATTTATTCCGATGTCATACTTTTATTATATTAAATATAGCAGTTACATCATAGTTAGAATAGTTTCAAACCAGTTTTCTGGTGAGCATTTCTTACAGAGCCAGATTTCACAGCTATGATGTCTTTACAGCAGTACTGTAGGTACAGTTAAAACCCACAAAATTTAATGTAAGCACAAGACTCCACTTTATCAATTCTAAGCTCCTAGCACAACACAGATATTCCACATTTTTCACAGAAAGCCTGTAAGATGTAAGTTCTTCAAATTAAAAATACTTTTGTATATCTGAAGTATTATCAAGTATTACTAGCCCTTTTAAATTCATAATGTAAGTTATTTCCCCTTACATCAAGCAAAAGTTACATAGTTTGGACATGATTGTGAGGAATCATCTGCATATATTTGAGAAAGCTACTGTATGTTGATGATAGAATTAGGAAGGCAGCACTGAAAAAGTGCCATCAGAGAGGTGCCTCAGGAGAGCCGACAGAATTCAACAGTGTAAGACGGAAAGAGACTAATGAATGAGAAACCACACCACTAAAGCATCTTGGGTTTTGGTACCGTTTTTTTAAAGAGAAAATAAAATATTTCAGAAGTCCAAAAAGCAGTGTTAAAAAACAGTATTGACAGTGGCTTTAAATTCCTGATTAAAATTTATATTTAATTTTTTAGGGAGAGCGACATCCTTTACTCAACCCTTTTTGTTCATTGGAAGTTGCTTTCTTGCTTTTACTCATCTGTCGCCATTCCTTACTCTGGAATAAGACAAGGATTGAGCTGTTTTCTTTTTCTTCCTTGCTTGGTTTTATCATTACAGTCAGAGACCTAGATTATTAAATAAAAATTAGGTAAAAAAGTTTTTTTTTTAATTAGGTAAAAAGGAAAAACTTATCCTACGTATATATTTTTTAAGGATTTTATTTATTCATTTAACAGAGAGATAGTAGGCTGAGTAGTAGCCTGAGCGAGAGAGTAGGATGAGCTGCAAAGGAGAAGCAGGCTCCCTGATGAACAAGGAGCCTGATGCGGGACTCAATGTGGGGATGTGGGCTCCAGGCAGGGCTTGATCCCAGGACCCTGGGATCATGACCTGAGCCAAGGGCAGATGCTTAACCAACTAAGCCACCCAGGTGCCCCTTATCCTACATAATTTCGATTGTACAATATTGACTTTGGTGACAATGTTCATAGTTTTTATTGGAATTTGATATGAGTTAACCTATTATTATGTTCATCAATAAAGAAATGGTTCAAGGCAATGCCACGTACTAATGTAATTTTTAAAAAACAGTAATTTTTTCCATGGGTGGAAACATTAACAGAATTTAAAATATAATTAGAAAGATCAGGCTTGGGGGGCCTGGGTGGTTGTCGGGGGAGCATTTGCCTTCAGGTCAGGTCATGATCCCAGGGTCCTGGGATTGAGTCCTGCATTGGACTCCCTGCTCAGCGGAGTCTGCTTATCCCTGGTCTTCTTACCCTCCACCCACACTCAACTACCTCCCTACCCAGTTTGTGCTCTCTCAAATAAATAAATAAAATCTTTAAAGAAAAAATTAATACTGATTGAATTGCTTTTTTGGCATTAGAATGTTTCTAAGGCTGACATGAGATGAATTTTATTTCTTGGATATCATTGCCGGTGATTAACTGATTTGATACCAGATGCCAATAAATAGGTCAGTGTATTATACTGACCTAACCTATAAAGAACTGACCTACAGAGGTTTACAATCTACCTTTTAGTACTCAATATTAAATGATTCTCTTCTACATAATGTTTTCCACATACTCTACATACTTCTACATACCCCTTGGATTCAATGGGTTATGTATTGAATTTGACTGTTCACATATTTTAATGAAATTAAATCTTTCAACAAGAATTCTGTCCAGTTCATAATGAAGGCAAGTTCCAGGTCTTTCTGGAGATTGTAAGTGTTCAAGAAGTATATTTTTGGAATGAATAAACACATAAATACGTGTACCTATAGCTAAAATTTGCCTGAATCCATTGTCCTTCTGTGCTTCAGACAGTAAGTTTCCACAAACATGCAATTAGTAAGTGGATAGGCTAGCATTTATTTGACTAAAATTGCTAGGGTTTTTAAGCTTTTCATTTTGACGCAGTTAGCTAACACCCAGCTTTTACAGTTTTACTTCAGATAATCATTGTATCAGGCACTTTGAGGTTCTTAGAAAATATTAAATAAGCTGACAGTGCAATTATCATTTAGCAACTACATTCCTCCATACTTGTGTCATAAAACAGATATTGCTTGTATTGTATTTATAAAGGGTAGTGGAAACAATTCTATTTTCTAAAGTGAAAACCATCTCATTATATTATTTTGCTGTAATTATTTTTAATCAAAATTTATCCCTTTACCAAAGTGAATAGAAATTTAATGTAAGGTCAATTTGCTTATCTGTACTAACTTTATAATTTTAAAATATGTCTATTTAGAGCCTAATTTCAGCTTTTGATAAAAGTAGGTTTATTAAAAAATGGTTCATGGTTTTATCTGACTGGTAATTCATCATCATCCTAAGGTAATGTTTTCTATGGTTTGCCATCTTAGGGGGCAATACTGAGACAGTTCCACTTTTATATTTCTCCTTGACTTTCCTCTGCTTAATTGCTTTGTTCTGATCCACATTAATTTCATCACCTGTATTAGAAAGAAAATCAGTTATCTTACTGTTTGCATATTTTATTCAACTTTTAATGTCTGGTTTTTAAAGAATTTTCTTTTATGCTGCAAATTCCTCCCTGGGTTGTCCTTAATTTAAGCAGAAGTATGTTTTCTCTGTTTGCTTCATGCAAGGCAATTTTGACAGTTAAAATTGTCACCCTGTCCACATCTGATACACCGGTAGCCTTTCTAATGCTTTTACTTGGGTTTCGGTAGACTAAACTCAAAAAGAGAACAGCTGCCAAACCGTCAAACAAACAAACAGGAAGTCATGTGGTCTCCCTTTGTAATCCTACCCTTTCAGGACTGACTTGGCTCCCTCTGCTGGTTAGTAATATAATTGCTGTCTTAGTTCTATAGAGTATGTCTTGCGTTGGTGAAATACTTGGGGTATATAAGTTTTGGTTCAATAACTGAATTAGAGATTCTTATGCTCTCTCAATTTTGTGTTAAGGTTTTAAACAAACTAGGTCTTAAATATCTATAATCGAAAGGAAACTGGAAGCATACGTCTGAAAAGAAACATTAATACTCTTAGACCTGTCAAGCTACAGTATTGAAATCTATATTGAAATTAGGCCAAACAGTATGTAATGTTTAAATTTTATTGAAATGTCTAAATCCTATTAAGACATTCCAGTGTAACATAATCCTTATTTTCTGTTTGATAGTTATTTTTCATTTTATACAGCATATTGCCTCCCTTTAAAACTCTATACACAATACTCTCCTTTTAAAATTTCCCCCCCTTTAAATTCTGTACACAATGTTAAGCACATTTAAATACAGAGTAAGTTGGATGGCAAATGAAGGTTAACTATTTACTTAAAGAAATTATTTACCTAGGCTAGAGAGAAAGCCTTATTGACAGTTTGTTACTTTTGGGGGAAAGAGGAGTTTCTATCATTTTCAGAGAATAACCTGTTCTTGTAATTGCTCATGAAGGTAACATTTTTCTTTGCATTCCTATCACTAGTTAATAAACACTTGCTTTAAGACTGAAGAGAGGGTGGGAAGAAATAGAAACAAACCCTTCTTTTGCCTTATATTTATTATTTTGCTGTCTTTAGCATTTGAGATTAGAAAATGTACTACAAAAAATAAGAATAGTCATAGATCTAAACATACCAAATTTAGCTCTACTAGGAAATTCTTTCTTACAACTTCAATTATATTTAACATTTCTACATAGTTTATTACCTTTTACACCTTAAAATCACCTTTCTGAAATCACTATCAAACCTCTTCTAAAATACCCTAAAATGTTTCCTCTAAAACGCCTCACTACATAGGCAATCAGAACTTTTAAACATTCTTCTTCATTTTCTGAGGGGAAGTAAAGGTAGGTTTTTTTAAAAAATGTACTTATTTGGGCCTATATCCCATAGTAAGAAATAGATTTTACATGTTAATTCAGCACATGCACACACAAAAATGGAATAAATGTTTACTTAAAAATACACTTTACCATGTGTGATGTACTTAACTATTATAGAATCCAGATTCTATTCTTTTCTTTGTTTTAAATAAAAAATGCCAGTTACAACCCACTAAATTTCATGACCCATAATGGTATATGACCAAGTTTTAAAGCACTAGTCTCGTGGAGATGTTTTTAAGAGCATCATAAGCACTCCTTTCATAACTATTTTAGATGTTAAGTTTTTAATGGATTTTGTATTTTTCCTTCCCAGATAAAGTCATTTTTAATCTGTTATTCCAGATTGATTAGGATTAAAATACATGTATAGTTTAACTACCTGGTTCACATTCAGCATATGTGTAAGTTCCATTAAGATTAGGCTTTAATGAAGATGACTCTAAATAATTAAAATGAAGTATTTTACAAATGTCTTTTTTAAGGGCCTTACCCTATGTAATGCAGTGAAATTTGTAACGTAGTATAAGCAGTTGCTTTTATTTGGGAGTATAAAGTACAGATACACAAAAATGTAAACACAGTAAAGTCATAAGATAAGTGGATGGCATGAATAATAAAATCCATGAATTTCGAGAAAATGAAGGATTAATGCAAGGACAAAACTTGTTCTTGAAGGCCAAGATCAAGAAAGTCCTTGAGCAGGGAAAACCCATAAATTTCTATCATCTTAAAATATAGATACTATCATAGATACTATCTATAGATACTTATAGATACTATCACAAATTTGATTAGGTATTCACTTTGAAAACTTGAAACAGGAACATATTTATAGACTGTTGATATTTTTGTAGTTCACCCTCAAATCAATATCTATAATGAACTCTTTCTTCATCAAAGTTTCTTAAGATCAAAATCATCCTAACAGTTACTTAATTTCCCAAATATGAAATTTCAGTAGCATATGAAATAGTCTACAAAACATACATACACATGTTCTTTACTTTTTTTCTATAAGAATTATATCACTAACAAAGAATAGAACTAGTAGGCATAAAATAGTGTGGAAATTATTTTCTAAAATTTTCATTTCTATTGTTTTATGGCAAACTGTATTTATCTTGAAGATATAAAAAAATTCGTAATTTGTGAATTGTACCAATTGCTGCTGACATTCGATATTTAATCCTTGAAATTTATTTTAAAATATTTTATTAAATCTGGTGCAATTTACTGATCAAGAATACATATGGGAATATCCAGGAATATAAAATAAATATAATTAGTGCAACTCAGTACTTAAAGCAAGGGGGCAATATTAGGTCAGAGTAAGGGCTATCTACAAATTATTGACAAATCAAGGATATAACAATGAAATATAAAGCCACCAAAAATCGACTGATTTGGGACATAAATATTTAAAAATGTAAAAGCAAAATAAAATGGATGGTGATGATCAAAATAAGCAACCCCTTCCCCTCCCCCCAAAAAAACCCTCAAGAAACAAGACAAATCAAAAAAATACTAAAATTAGATTAAGCGATTCTACACAAGATCTCAACTTGGATACTTAAATGTAGGCAAGCAAAACACTAACCGATTTAATAGAAAAATATTCTGTCCGCATTGAAACAATTTCTTTAATTCTGTAACCTGGAAAAAAATTGATACAAACTATATAAATGTTAAAACTCTTAAAGGTACAGACCTTGTCTATTTTCTTTCACTAATATATATGAGATGCTTATCATAAAGCTAATTAGCATCTAGACTTCAATAAATGAGGGAAGTGAAAAATAACAACTCTAAAATTATAAATTAAATGCTACAATAATGCCAAGACTTTTGTTACCTAGACATGCAAAATTACTAGTTTACCAATAACATTTAAGAAAGTATAAAGGAAGATAATTGTGTTTCCTTAAGCAAACTGACATAATACTATTTTGAAACTAAGTGAAAAAACATATTCTGAGCCATCTGTATATTACTTAAAGCTATTCTTAAGATTAATGGGTAAACTTACAATGAACAGACTGTTGGATTTACTGAAGATCTAACTATTCGTATTAACGGTTTTAAAGACTGTCTTTTCTTCTCCAAAAAATTCAATACATTAAGTATGATGTGAAGTATTATGGCCAAAAGGTTATTGCATAGTTTCTAGTTTACCAGTATACATCCTCATTTTTAAACGCCTATTTTTTCAGGCAATAATAGAAAATAAATATTCTCAATTTGTTTGTTTTGAAAAATCATTGTCAATTAACTTACAGGTAAGTAAATGTAATAAACAGCAAACTAAAAGGTGAATTAAAATAACCACTCAGCTTTCACTGAGTCTTTTCTTATGGAGGAAACAGTAAAAATAAATCTCACTAGTATTTGCTTTGCTTGACAGCATAACTGAATAGTAACCAAAGTAGCCATATGTGGCCCTTTATATAAAGCCTCAGAAACAGGCACTTTTTGAATAATTGTGCTTGGCACACATATTTTTGCCCAATAAATGCTGAATGAACTTTTCCAGTAATGCTGGATTTAAACTAGGCCAACCACTTCTCAGACTTTAATTTAGCCTGTATTTTACAAGAAAAGAGGGGAGATGGGATAAAAAATGTAGTCTGTGGTTCACAAGAGAGCACAGCTAATTCGCCCCATATGAAAATGATCATGTGACTACTAATCAACTGTCCTCTATCAAGCCCATTTACAGAAACCTAAAAACAATTATCACTAGTCTGTGGACTTCTGGTATTGGGGAGGGTGAATGTCTAGAAGTAGTGCCCTTTTCTAGAACTCTGTAACAAACTCGGTTTTCCCACATTTTTTTCCCCCAGTTTTCACAAATCTTTCGTAAGATTTTCTGTGGCATGTGAGTGCATATATTAAGGTCTAGAGTTCAGAAATTGCTGTGGCAGGGGGAGCTCAGGGCCCTTATAATTGTCACTTATTCATTAACCAAATATTAAGCATCCACTGTGTGTGTCAGGCATTAATCTATACATTAATTTCTCCACAAAGACCAGTGAAGAAAAAACAAAACTTCTCGCCCTCCTGGGGCTTAACATTCTACAGGGCGAAAACAGATACTAAGATCAACACGTAAGATACGTAAAATGCCTGAAGGATAAAATGGGAAAGGGGGACAGGGAACATGCAGTTTCGAGAGGGGGCCATGGAAGTCCCGAGGTGACATCAGAGCAAAATCCTGAAGGTGAGGGAGCAAGCCCTATGGATTCTTGGGCAAAAGAGTATATGGCACTGGAATAGCAGGGCAGAGGTCCAGCTCGCAAGAATGTTACGGGCAGGTTCTCCCCCAACCGCGCGCAGTATTTAGGCCACGGTCAAGACTTTGGCTTTTCCTCTCGGCTAGATGCGATGCCATTACAGGGTCTCGAGTAAACGAGTTAACAAGACCCGATTCAGTCTCTCGAGTGATTTTTGAGGCAAATGGAATAACCTGAGTGCAAATTCCCCCCATTTACTTTAGCGTATTGGAAAACACACACGAATACATAAACAATACAATTCACGTATAACCTAAATTCATGAAACTAGAACACACATCTCGTCCCGCTTGCATAAAATTCGCTTACCTACTGCATTTTAAAAGAACAAAGCGTCCCCCCCGCCCCCGTCCTTTAATTTCCACCAACTCAACAGAGAGCTGCGCCCAGGTGAAAGTTTGTTACAACAGGAGACCACGAGAAGCATGGCACTGGACACACAATCACATCTGTGCTCCAGCCTCGTGCAGTACCTCACTGTTTCACAGGGAAAGAGGACAACGACGCTGGAAACCGGCTGGCCGCAGCCCCCGCCCCGGCAGCCCACGGTCGGCCGGTGGCCCGCGTCGCGGCGGGCGGCTCTCCCCCGGCGCCCGGCTCCACCCACACCTAGAGGGGGGCGCGGACCCGCGCGCTCCCGGCCCGCCGCCGGCCGGCTCCTCGCTCGCACAGCGTCGCCTACAGGCCTTCATCCCGACAGTTAGGGAAGAGCCAAAACCACCGCCAACAAAAAGACCGCATATTTCCAGAAACCAGAGCATCACAAACACGATCCCAATTCAATCCAGCGGGGAATCTTCTTCGCCTCCAAGGGTTGCGTTGTCACTCCGCAGACATAATGCAGACACGGGCGTAGAGCGCAGCCTCTCCGGGGGAGAGAAGGTGTACGATACATCCCATCCGCCAGACTGCAGAGACACCATTTAAAAAATGCACCGTCGCCGTCGAATCGCGGGCGTCCTCTACGCGGCCGCCCCGAGCTCGGCTCCCTAAAGCTAACGACCACCAGCTGGGTTAGCGAGCCGGGCCTGCGAGCCGGGCCTGCGAGCCGGGCCGGGCCTGAGCGCCCCTCACGCCCACGACCACCACCGAACTCGGGCCCCGCTCCGGTCGGCCTCCGGGAACATAAGGACCGGGGAGAGCCGGTGCCGCCCGTGCCGCAGCGAAAACGCCGCTCCGCAGGATCGACAATAAAAGGCACCATCCGCAGCCGCTCTGACGAGGAGAAGGACGCCAGGGAGAGCCGCCACCGCCTGCCGCCGGCCCCGGCCCGCCCGGGCGCGGGGTGGTGCGGCGCGGCCGAGGACGCGAGCCCAAGTGGCGGCGGCAGCGGCGGTGGCGGAAGTGGAGTGGGGAAGAGGGGGTGGTTGTTAGTGTTTGGCGCCGGCGGAGGGAGTCATTCCTGCAGCTGCACTTCCGGTCGGCATTTTGTTCTGAGAGGGAGAGACGGAACGAGAGAGAGACACACACAGGGCTCCTTCCCCCCCCCCCCCCCCCCCCCCTCCCTCCGTCGGTACCGACTCACCCGACACCACCAAGCCGCAGGGAGGGACGCCCCCGCCGACAGGAGGATTGGTTCCCGGGCCGGCGGCGATGCCCCCCCGGTAGCTCGGGCCCCCGGTCGGGTGTTTGTGAGTGTTTCTATGTGGGAGAAGGAGGAGGAGGAGGAAGAAGAAGCAGCGATTTGTCTTCTCGGCTGGTCTCCCCCCGGCTCTACATGTTCCCCGCACTGAGGAGACGGAAGAGGAGCCGTAGCCACCCCCCCTCCCGGCCCGGATTATAGTCTCTCGCCACAGCGGCCTCGGCCTCCCCTCGGATTCAGACGCCGATTCGCCCAGGTAAATTCCTGCTCTTTATTTCGGCGGCGGCGGCGGCGGCGGCGCCAGGTCCTCAGCGTCTCTCCTCCTCGCTCCCCTCCCCGCCGTTTCCTTAGCGGCCCCAGGTCTCCTCCACGGGCGAGTCTAGAGTTCGCTCCTCTCTGGTGGCAGCCGCCCTGGGTGGCGGTGGTTTTGTACTCTCTCCCGGCCGGCTCCGGTGGCGGGGACTGGGCTCCTGCCGGGCGGCCGGGGAGGCGTAGGCCCGGCGGAGAGTGCAGGCCGCGGGCCAGCGGAATCTACTTGAGCTCGGGGATTAGGAGAGCTCCGGGCTGAGCGGAGCTACTGCTGGTCGGTGACAGGCCTCGCCCGGGAGAAGAGCCGTAGCTAGTGAGGAGGCGGAAACAATACAACTAACAGCAAATGTGCCCTGATCGTCCCCATATTTACAACTTTCCTGGTCCGGGAGTGGGGAACGTCCCAGTGAAACAAACAACCCCCCTTCTTCCCCCTGTGACCCCATGAAGGGAGGAAGTAGTTTCAGTTAGTGAGACAAATGTAAATACTCAGACACGGATCCAGTGGTAATTCTTGCCCTGTGTAAAACTTGTTAGGACATTAGAAAGTTAATAAAGACTCATTTTCTTTTTTGAAAGAATTAAATTGCCCACATGAATATTTAATACAGAAAACCATAGTGTGGTAGACACTGCATATGCTCCCCCCCGCTTCACCAAGAGCTTTTATGTTGTTGTTTGACAGTGTGTGTTGCACATGGACTTTTATTCAAAGGCGAGTGTAAAGTACTTGACAGGTTTACCCTGCCACTTTAGATTTGTGTGCCTTATATAAGGACAATTTTAAACGACTATACGTGAAATACCCAGGTACTTCCTGATCGAAGCGTGTGCAAGCATGAGAAGAATATTGTTTTGAGAATTGTACCGAGGTACAGATAAAACCCATTTTCTCTAAAAGTATAGAAATGAAGTTATGCTTAAAATCCCAGGGAGGTTAAAAAAAAAAAAAAAAAAGTAGAAGGTGCCATCCTTTCATGTCAGGGCAGATCTTCTTGTGGTCCCAGGATTGTCATTGGCTGTTTGTGCCCATGATGTTTGACTGTGTAATGAGAGAGGTGTCATTTTAATAGGTCAAATGTATCTGTAAATGCTAGAGAAAAATATCAGTTCTGCCTTAACAAATTCTAGTTCACGAGTAAGTAAAGTGTTCAGAGGTTGTTTATTGAGGTGGTGGAAGGGTAGGTTGGTAAAAGGGAAAAACAATCAGCTTAAAAGTGCTCAGCCATACAAATTGCATAGAAAAAATAAATGTACCTGGCATTAGACTTTTTTGATACTTTGTCTCATATTCACTGAAGGAAAACTTTCACTGGTTAGAATGAAGCAACACTGATCAACAAAGTCCCTTGTTTTACTAATGGGTGTTACATTAGTTCGGATTTTTTGTGTCTCATCAAATTATTATTGTCATTGTAGAATAAGTAACTTTTCTGAAGGTTATTTTTGAGGTTAGCCCTCTGCTTAAAATAAATTGTTGTACATTTCCAGCAAACTATGGGTAAATGTTAAAAAGAGTGAAGTTAATATAGCTGTCACGTACTAGGCATGTTTTTAATGCTATAAATCCGTGTAGTAGTCAGTAGCGTGTCCGTGATTTGTATTGGTCAGGGAGCAGTTTGAATTTTAAAAAGCCTGAAGCTCCTGCTGAGCCCCAATCCCGGCCTCCCTCCCTCCCACTAATCTCCCATTCCTGTCTTTGTGCTGCCTGCTCCTGTTAGACACTGTTTGCTACAGGGCCTCAGGCCTACACTGGGTGGGGGGCAGGCGAATGGGGGCTTGCTGGGGGGAGAGGGAATACAGAAGGGAGGAACACTTCACATCTTAAGCAGAGGGTTTGGGACTTGGCGGGGGCGGGTCGGTGAGGGTTTCAGTATGAATGTTTGAAAGGCCCTTAAATGAACCTGTGATGCCTTTACAACTTTTATTTAAATAAAATACGGAGATGTATGTCAAAGGATGAACGTGTTTCTACTAAAGGTAATGGAAAAGAGGAGTTCTGCTTGCTTAGTTTTCAACAACAGAAGCAACTTACTTTTAGAGTTTTATAGTTAAAGGGAGCTTTCTTACACAGATGTTTGAATCAATGTGTTAGATATGTTTCTGTGATTGATTTTTTTTCTTGTGACTTTGATTAAAGTGAATTAGTTCTTACCAGATCTTATTTTCCCAATTCTACATATTTAGTGTTTTGTAAGTAATACAGGTTGTGTGATAGCTTTCATTAAGTTAGTGTAAACATTTTAAAGTAAATTGAAAATATTTTTTGTTTGATCCAAACCAATTATATGGGTTATTTTTAAAGGAGGAAACATTATAAAGCTCAAAAAAAAAAAAAAAAACAAAAACCCTAAACTTGAACTTTAAAATTTTTGACAACTTAGTTGGAAGGAATAATTTGTATTTCCCTAGAGATTATAAATACGCTGCTCTACCTCCCCTGTATTGGTTATATGGATAGTCAACAGTGGCTATTTTTGTATTTCTACTGTTATTTTTTTTAGTTTAGTGAAAGAAGACCCTGTAAGTGTTCCAGTAATCTTGTAATGTTAGTTGTATTATTTGGAGAAATAATTTCTAGTATTATTCAACAGTGTGGTTTATTGTTTCTCTCGAGTCTGCAGAGATACCAATAACTTATAATAATTACTTGAAAAGAAAGTAGCTTTAAAGTAGTAAAAGCCTAATATAGCAAATTAAAATTGAATATTAAATACTTAATTATTTTTAGTGTTTTGTGAAGAGTGTGTAGGATGCTTCTTCTTGGAACCATTCAGCAATTTGTTTACTAAAGTTATTGGAAAGCATTTTGAACCTGTGCTAGGGATCATTATAATACTGTCCCCTTTAAGAAGAAAGAAATTGTATTTGAAGAAAAACTGTCTATTTCAGATTATCTTTGGTGATGGAAAGTGAAAGTTTTTAGTATGGTAGTAAACCAGGTTTTGTTTTTTGCATAGCAGTCATAATTAAATTTCAGAAATACTATGAGCAAAGCTATACCAATTTAAATATGAAGTCTTTTTTATTTGGAGCCAGACTAACCAACTCAAACATGTATTTTCTAAAACTATTATGTTAATTTAATGTTTAATAATTTGGTACTAACCCATCATCAAACTGCTGTAGAAACATTTGAACCCACCATATTTTGGCATATCCTGTATTTATGTGAAAATCAATACAAGAGTAGATAAAGTTTGATTTTGATATAATTTCATTTAACTTTCCCCACCCATTGCTTATTAGGAAAAGGATAATTTGTGAGTAATTCTGGAATTTTAAAATATGATTTTAGCTTTATATGAAGTGATTGTGAAGACTGGGGTAAATAAAAATTCCTTTTAGAAAAATGTGACTTCAATGCTGTTGATCACATTTATTTGCTATAAAATGAGTAGGAAATTACTGACTGGGAACTTTATAGAAACCTGGTAATGAACTGTTTAGATGCAGATACTTATTTTAATATCCTGAGCATATTAAGTTGACTTTGGTGGTAATTTATGGTATTACATAGCCTTTAAAAATAATTTCAAAATATACTTTTTAAGCACAGCTTTTCTGTTTTTAGCAGTTGTCATTTATAATTATTGTTTGAGTTTTTAAAATGGTTCTTTTTCAAGGTGACCTGAGTTTATTTTTAAATATTCCCATTTCCCTATGAGAGAAGTGACCAGCATGATTTCCATTTTTGATGAAAAACTTGATACTCAGAGGCCATGTGATTTGTGTCAATTCATGTAGTGAATGCCAATAAGATATTTTCTTGCTCTTACTAGCTTTTTATTAGATTATTTACTTTAAGGAAAGTGTCAGCCCTGCCCATGAAGCTAGGTATTGCTGTTGCTCAGTGCTGACTCTGATACCTTATGTGACTTTTTCAATGTTCAGAGTCCAATGTGCTTTTTTCTCGTCTTTTTTTTTTTTTTTTTGAAGATTTTATTTACTTATTTGACAGACAGAGATCACAAGTAGGCAGAGAGGCAGGTAGAGAGAGAGGAGGATCAGGCTCCCTGCTGAGCAGAGGATCTGGGATCAGGGCCTGAGCCCAAGGCAGAGAGGCTTTAACCCACTGAGCCACCCAGGCGCCTCGCTTTTTCCTCTTTTTTTAGGGAGATATGATACCTGTCTCTTCATTGTATTTTCCTGGTATGAAGATTGTACTTTTACATTAGAAATCCTGACCTTGTATGCATGTTTGGTGTTTGAATGATTGAATTTATTTACATTTTGTTCCTCTTTAAGAATGTGTATCAATTAACTATATTTGTAATAAATATATAATGACTCATGCGAGTGTTTTTATGGAGTGGAATTTTAGTGTTTCTAGTTGATAAATACCATGTCTTGGGGCACCTGGGTAGCTCAGTCGGTTAAGCATCTGCCTTGGGCTCAGGTCATGATTCCAGGGTTCTGGGATAGAATTCTGCATCTGGTTCCTTGATCAGGGAGTCTGTTTCTCCCTCTCCCTGTCACTTTCCCTGCTTGTGTGTGTCTGTGCCCATGCTCTCTTTCTCTTTCTTTCTCTCTCTGACAAATCTTTAAAAAGAAATAATAAATAAAAATAAAAGTACCATGTTTCTACTTGGTCGTTATTCTAATTTTAAAAAGTATTTTATGTGCTCAGGATTTTTACCCAAGTAAGTAATAAAAATGATTTTAGATATTTAGCTTACATATTATTTTGTTTGGCGTAAATCTGGGGTCAGTTTTAATGAATTGAGTTTTGTCAGAATGCATATGTTTTAAGGCATCTTTCTATTTCCAAAGTGATACTATTAGGAGAGATTATTTCTTAATATAGCATTGCCAGCTAGATAAGATTTTGAGGGCTTACTATGTGCCAGGAACTGTGTTAAGTATGCCCTGATAATATTATCTCATTTAAAATAAGTTCAGGAAATAGAAACAGTAATCCACAATCTACAGATGAAGAAACTGTGGCTGGAAAGGTTAGATTAGTAAATGATCAGTCTGATTTATATTTTTTCTTAAGGATTTAGGATTCCACATTTCTAGTTTTAATAAAATCTTCATTTTTTTTTGTTGCTCAGTTAATTCAGTACTTACAAGTCATGTAGTCAAGGAACCTGTGTACTTTGGGCAATGAACTAAAATAGAAGTCAGAGTGTATATTTTATATAATATTTTTGAAATCACCAAATCTTTACTACCTTGTATTTTAGTGTTAAGCAATTTGTGTAATTTTTACTGTTTAAATTTTTTATTTTTATTGTTGAAATTGTCAAAGCAATGATTTCTAGAATGGGAAAATTCAGCTTCAGAGAGTGATTTCATTCATAGAAATGTATGTGACCAATTGTAATATAGTAGATTAATCTATAAATTAGTATAATTAAAAAAATTTAATGTTTCTATAGCCAAAGAATGTTAATCCTTTCAAAATCATCAACTTGGGAAGTTGTGCGCTTATTTTAGAACTTTTGCCATGCAATCTTACAGGGATTCCTTTAGTGAATACCTTTAAAGCCTTTGAGGTAGTTTTTTTTTTTTTTTTTTTTGGTCCTTAATGGCAAATCTTTATCTTCAGGGGTGATTTTGAATTTTAGAGACAGTAAAAAGCAATTTAGAACTTAGTTTAAGAAAACTGAGATTTAATAAGATCTTTTTGGTGTGTGTCAGATACTGTATTGAGTGGTTTACATTTGTAATATGTAATTTTTAAAAAATATATTTTATGTATTTACTTGACACAGAGAGAGAGCACAAGCAGGGGGAGCTGCAGACAGAGGGAGAGGGAGAAAAAGGCTCCTCTCTGAGCAGGGAGCCCTTTGTGGGGCTTGATCCCAGGACCCTGGGATGGTGACCTGAGCCGAAGGCAGGCACTTTAACGGACTATACCACACAGGCACCTCTGTAATATGTAACGTTATTGAGTGATTTCCATCTACATGAGTCTTCAGGGTATATGAATCTGATTGTGTTTATTATTCTGAGGTATTTGAGAAAACTGAAGTATAGAATGATTAAACGACTAGCCGAAGGTCCCATAGCTAACAAGTGGAGGAAAGTAGAGGAAGGACTCCAAAGTTGATGCTTTACCTATCAGCCTTAACCACTACACTCTTTATCATGTTTTGAACCTCTTAGCTACCCAGTGAGGTTAGTGATGTGTTCTTTTTTTTATAGACAAGGAAGTTGAGGCTCTTTATGTTTAAGAACCTAGACCAGGGTGGCAAATCTGGTAACTCTTAGAGGTAGGACTGCAACCCAATATATCTAATTCTAAAATGTCTTTCCATTCTAGCACCCTGCCTCTTAAAGATATATAATACACTTTTTGATGAAAAGTGTAGGCTTTGCTATAAAGCAGTGAAACTTTTTATGTCGTATAAAGAGGAATTCTAAAATATTTTGGTTAGTTATAAATGATTATTTGATGACAGTCTTTTATGTAAAATACCTTAGTTTATACCTCATATAATATACAAAATGTATACACAAATATGCATTTAAGTAGGATATTTATTTTTAAATATATGCATATTGTATTTATGAAAATTGGCAAAATGTGGAAAAGGCACTTTCTTTTTCATGATATTGTGTGATTCAGTTATAAAAATGTCAAGAATTTAAAACTATTTTAAAGAATACATTAAACTTCCAACATAGTTTATGTAGGTAAATTGTTTTGCTATCTTACATGTGTGTAACATCAGTTAACAAGAATGTACCAAACTTTTAACTTGTTCTTTTATATATGTTCTTTTATATATGTTTGGCCAGAAAGGAAAAGCATTTTCAGTGTACAGAAACATGGAATTAGCATTAATTAGTTTACTAAAATAATTTTTTTTTAAAGATTTTATTTATTTATCAGAGGGGGGGGGAGAGAGCGAGCACAGGCAGACAGAATGGCAGGCAGAGGCAGAGGGAGAAGCAGGCTCCCTGCTGAGCAAGGAGCCCGACGTGGGACTCGATCCCAGGACGCTGGGATCATGACCTGAGCCGAAGGCAGCTGCTTAACCAACTGAGCCACCCAGGCATCCCACTAAAATAATTTTTTATCCCTGGTCTGTGAGTGGACGTTTTGAGAAGTAATACAGGTATGATTTTTATATCTCCTGAAAAATTCAGAAGCCGTGACATAATTTTGAAATACTCAATTCCTTTTTGTTGCATTTATTTGGGTCATTTGTACTTCTCAGTCCTTTGGTCTTATGCTTATGAAATGTATACTAGTTTTAATAGGAGTACTTTTTTTTTTTTAAGATTTTATTTATTTGACAGAGATCACAAGGAGGCAGAGAGGCAGGCAGAGAGAGAGGAAGGGAAGCAGGCTCCCCACTGAGCCAGGACCCTGGGATCATGACCTGAGCCAAAGACAGAGGCTTTAACCCACTGAGCCACCCAGGTACCCCAGGAGTACTGTTTTTTAACAAGTTATTGATTCTAGGTACCTGAAGAACTTACAGTGCTTAAAACACTAATGAATTATTAAAACTTAAAATATAGTTTACTCTAAAAATTTTAATCTTTGATATTTAATCTTTTATATTTAATCTTTTAATTTGCAAAACAAAAATGTCTTTGAAATTAATCCTAATAAGGAGAATAGATCACTGACTTTTCTGAACACTTCTACTTCGCAACCTTTTCGAGAATTTTAAACTGGCTTTGAGTTGTCTTTATCTGATAGAATTGTAGGTTGCCAATTTCCCTCTAAAGAAATTGATCGTCTGAGTTAGGCTATATGTAATTTAGTTTTTCCTTGGTAAAGACCAAGTTGAAATTTTATGAGACTGTAAATTGGGCATAGCTCCACCTCCCTTTTTAAAATACCATTCTTAAAAAATTGATGCACATGGCACGTCACCCCCACCCCCGCATTTCTATGTCTCAGAAAACTCCAAAGTTTAAAGTTGACATGTAATGCCCTAAAAGATACTGTTATCATTCTTTCCCATTTGAGAAAAGAGTTAAGAAACAGTATTCATGCCATAACCTACCTTCAGACATACATAACATATGCTTTTAATTTAACTCTATTATTCATTTTAATTTTTCCTTTTTCCCTTTAAGTGTTTCCTCCTATCTCTGTCACTTGGTCTTAAGTGAAAATTTTTTATAGCACAGTGAATACAGTTGGTGGTGTTAATGTGGATGTTTCTGTAATGTATTATTTTCCTTCATGAAACATTGAGCATTTTGAAAGTCCTCAAATTCTGAGATCTTTGTAAGTTCAAGATGCTAGTGAGAAAGTATTGATTATTAACTGTGAAAATACATTTTTGTGTACCAGTCCTGCTTTCTTACATAGACATGTGTTACTTCTTGAAATGTCTACTCACAGATGAGAAATTTATTTTAAGGAGAAAGAGAAAGCATGGCCTTTTTTTTGTGAAAGTTTTTCTGGTTATTCCATGTCATAACATTTGTTAGTTTATTACTTGTATCTCTTTGATAAAATAATTTGTTTCTGTGTCTGGAAGCCATACTAAGCCACCAGCTATCTGAGAGCAAGGAGACCTGCATTTCGTCTTTATGTCTGTAATATTATCACAGTGCTTTTCCTGTTTTGCAAGTATTCAGTACATTTTTGTTGAACTGATTGATTAGAGTTGAGCTATATGATATTTACTAAAGATACATTTCTAAACCTAAGCTTAGTAAGTGGCAAGTATATGTGCTAATTTTGAAATATAATTGTCTTAGATATATATGTGTTCTTAACGCTTCTTCCTTCTTGGATAAGACCACTTTGTTTACATACATCTCAACAATGGACACATACAACTTGTGTGTAAAAATAAAAACTCAAAACAGAGTTCCTTTTTGAGTTGTTAGCAAGGACTGTAAAGTATACGAAGGACTGTTTTGGTCCCTTGGGTGATAGAATTTGGAATAAGATACTGAGGGAAGATATCCAAATATTCTCTTGTTTTAAGCTCAATACTGATTTATTATAGTTTTAATCTTCTTTGTTAATTTGTGTTTTGTGCATAGTAACAGTGTGGATGAGTTAACTATGATGAGACATACATTACAGTACATTAAAAATGCTATTCATGGATGCCTAGGATGCACAGTAAGCATGTGCCTTCGGCTCAGGTCATGATTCCGGGGTCCTGGGATCAACCCCTGCCTGCATTGACCTCTGCATCAGGCTCCCTACTCTGGGAAGTCTGCTTCCTTCTCTCCCTCTGCCTCTCCCCCTGGCTTGTGCTCTCTCTCTATCTCATTCACTCTCTCTCAAAATCTTTTTTAAAAATGCTATCTATATAAAATAGTGCTATTCATATAAAATTTTAGGTGACTGAAATTTGAAAATTAAAGTGAAGCTTATTGAACTGTACTTTACACAGTAAAAGTCACTGTTTGAGGTACACAGTTTGATAAGTTTTGACAAACATGTTCAGTCTCGCAACCTCCACCACAATCAAAACATAGAATGTTTTCATCACCCCAAAAAGTTGCCTTATGTCCTTTTGCAATCAGTTTCCTACCTCTGTTCCAGCCCCAGCAACCACATGTAATTTCTGTCTTTATAGTTCTGTCTTTTCTAGAATGTCCTATAAATGGAATTGTACAGTATGTAGGCTTCTGTGGTAAGTTTCTTTTGCTTAGCAGAAGGCTTTTGAGATTCCATGTTGTTGCATGTATTAGTAGTTTGTTGGTGACTGCATTTTGAAATTGAATTAGAATACCTTTTAACTTCGGTACTACTGTCAAAAACTGTACAGCTTTGGATATTTCTCTCATCTTGTGGCTGTTTTACATATATACTGAATTTATGGATGTTTTTATGTATGCATTATGTAGTATTGGACATAATGTTACTTGCTCATTTTTACCCCTCACCTCCAAAAAATTTGTAATTGGTGTTATTAGTGACGTTTATTTATATTAGTTAATTCTGTCAAGTTAGTGCTCCACCAACCAGGTAAAATAGACATTGCCCTCTTTTTCATCACAATTAAAATAGGTAGCATCACGTATTTTGAACATCTAATACACAGAAACTGGAATAAGAAATGAGGGATGGTACAAGAATAACTTGTCAAAAATTGAGTTCATGTTTTAAGTTTAATGTTTGTTATTTATTCTAAAAATAGAGCATCAGTTATAGTGAAGAGCAGTTAATGCCTCTCTTTTAATGCTTAAAGTGAGAGAAGCAGTGCTGTTTACTGAAAGTTGGGGCAGATAATGCGTAAAGGACCATTTTCTGGTCATTTTATTTGACCACCTTTTTTGTTTTTTTGCTGCTCCCTTTTTGAAACCCCTTTCTCCCTTGGGTCCAGGGATATCTGTCTTCTATTTTTCTTCCCCTTTGTATTTGACCTCTCATTTGTAGACTATTGATAGTTCTTCCTCTTCTCCTCACCCCTTAAATATTGGTATTCATTCCCAAGGTGGTTTGTAAGCTTTCGTTCTGTTCTCCCTTCCTGTTAATCTCATCTAGTCATACAACTTTTTATGTGTTTGTTACCTGGATGCTGATGACTGATAAATTTATCTCCAGAATGATATATTTCTCTCTGAGACAGATCCATCTGTCTACCGGGCACCTCCTGATGTCCTATAAATACTGTGAATTCAAAAGTATGTAAGTCTGCACTCATCCCTCAGTTGTTCCCTATTCTTACCACTATCCCCCCCCAAAAGAAAGAAGCCTATTCTTAGAACAGTGTGAAATAGGTGAATGCTTCTACCGTCACCTCAGCTCCCTAAACTGAAAACTTGGTGATAATGCTTGACCCTTTTCCTTTACTGTACCTTTAACCCAGTTGTTCACCCACTGCTGATGTTTGTTAGCATCTCTGAGTACCACTTCAATCCATCCCTCCTCTGCTGTTTTTGATTCATAGAGTGGGTGTATATATACAGCTTGTCAGTTGGAATAACTTCTAGCATTCTAAGAAGACAGCAATTATGAAAGATGTGTTTAGTGTTGGGATTTTTTTTTATATGCTTGGGCTCTGGTATTTAAAATTAAGGTATATACACGATGCCTGCGGGACTTAGTTGGAAGAATATGTGACTTGAGCCCCATGTTTGGTATAGAAGTTCCTAAAAATTTTTTTAAAACTAAAATTAAGGTCTAATCTTTATTAACATTCATGCTTTATAGCCTAAATGAGACTGTTTTCTGTACACATTTCCACTAAATCAAATTTTGGGGGCTTCTGACTTATAGTCCAGTATATCGACTAGAGTAGTTTGCTGCCTCTGTCCTTTTAGAGTACTATAATTCATAAATGTGTACATTCATTTCAATACTGTGTTCACATATTAAGGAGCAAAATCTGAGAGGAAAATGGGAATGTTGGAGGAAAGAGTAAAGGAAGGGCTTTTAAATTAACTTTCCTAAAATAAATAAATAAACAAACAAACTTTCCTATACTATGGAAACAGGTTCACTTGATTAACTTTCACTTTTATTGCAGATAACAAAATTAAAGAAACAAATGCAGTGGGTCCTGGGATCCAGTTGCTAGGCATTCAAACATTTTTCATGGCAAGAGTCAGATATATTATAACTGTATTACTTGTTAGTGAAGTTTTTGCTGGTGGTTTTGTATAACCTTAAAATGTTTCCTCCTTAGAATGAGAAGTTACTCCCTTCACTCCCTATTTGAACAAAAGGGTCTGCTTAGAGTTACTGGTTTAAATGATCCTGAATATCTTTTGTGAAGGACACATTACAGTGTGATGCTAGCTTGAAAAAGTAAACCTGTCTTCATATATCTAGAGTTTATAACTTAAATAATAGGTGCTATATTTCACTCCAGTGCTAATTAACATGTTTTTGAGAAAATGGGATCAATCTAAAGGCAGTTTATAAAGGCTGATGGGAGAACCCTGTCTTTATTGAGTCTTTGGTACCATGTACATAGCAACCACTCAACAAGCAATTGTTGAATAAATGAATTTAAATTATGTTTCAGTTTTGGGGCTCAGGACTAATTGGACTGACAGAAGATAGGTGGGGCATGTTAAACATTAAGTAAGTTTAATGGAAGGAAGAAAGAAAGCATAAAGCCCAGAAAGGTCATACAACATTTAAAGTAAAGAACTAGTATAATTTAGTTAATTGCTTGTATTTGGACAATTACATTTGCTTAGCTGGATAAAAGAAAAATCTGTATACAAGTGTTTTGGATTCTTTCTATTCTTTTATTCCTGCTTCATCTTTGCTTCTGGTTTCATGTATTGTCTCTGTACTTCCATCTTCACTGCTAAGGGAGAGATTTGTAGATTCAAAGCTAAAATGACCTGCAAAATCCAGGTATACATATTCAGAACTGGGAGTTGGCGGGAAAGGGAGTGAAGTGTAGTTTTTCAGTCTTTTCCAGTTACTCAAGGTTTGTAGTGTATGTCAGAGTGCCATTGCAGGTCTTCAGTATTCAGATGAAGAGGCCTAAAAACTAGAATTTAAAATGACTTACAATTTGCAACAAGTTTGTTTGTGACTGTCCTAGGCTGTAGTTTAGTATCTGAATCTCTAATATGCTGTCCATCTGTTGAGCCACGCTGCCACCTACATGAGTTATCATATGATTTTCGTGATTCTGATTGTTTTCAACTAGAAGATGGCCACCAGAATTTTAGTGTTCTTTATAAAGACTTCATAGTGCATCAGTTCTCCATTTCCTTAGTTTTTTTTGTTTTGTTTTGTTTTAACGTAAAACTACTTACGGTTTTCTGGTATGCTAAGTAAGGCTAAATTGTGGGATTTATAACTTAGAATCTTTTAAGAAGTTCAGAGTTAAAGACTTTTTTTTTTAAATATAAGCATGGTGTTTGGAAAATAAGAAAAATGTCTATAATCTCATATTTTAGGTTTTTCCTACTAAGTTTTAATAAAAATATTTATATGAATATAATTTTAGTTAAATATGTATTCATGGTATAAATTATGCATACATTGTCCTGTTTTCTCAAGGTTGTCTCATGAAGGTTTTTTCCTTTCCTCTGTAGTGTTCATAATTATTTAAAATGTTACCCCAGGGCACCTGTCTAGCTCAGTCAGAGGACATGTGACTCTCTCTCTTTTTTTTTTTTTTTTAAGATTTTATTTATTTATTTGAGAGAGAGAAAGAGAGAGAGCATGAGAAGGGGGAGGGTCAAAGGGAGAAGCAGACTCCCTGCAGAACAGGGAGCCCAATGTGGGACCAATCCTGGGATTCCAGAATCATGACCTGAGCCATGAGCCAAAGGCAGGCTTAACCAACTGAGCCACCTAGACACCCAGAGGACATGTGACTCTTGATCTTGGGGTTATGAGTTTGAGCTCCATGTGGCGTGAAGAGATTACTTAAATAATAATTTTTTAAAAACTTAAATAAGTTACACAATAGTTTTGTTAGAGGATGAACCATAATTTCCTTAGTCATTCTGTTGGACATTTTATTTGCTCTCACTTTTTTCTGTATAAAAATAAGGCATTGGAACATCTTTACATGTACTGTTTTCCCCCTTTGGAGGTTCCCATAAGTGGAAGCTAGACCGAAAGTTTGAACATTTTTATGGCTCTTAATGTGTATTTCCAAAAATAGTATTAATATGTATTTCCGTAATCTGGACTTTTATTCATGTTTTAATTCATTCAATAAATGCACTTTTTTCCCCATATAGATGCAGATTCCCTGCTAAGATTATTCTTAGGTTGTTTAACTGCTCCTCTTTCCCATTGTTGTGGGAACTTCTTGATGATGAAAATCATAGACTTTTTCAAACTGGGTATATCATTTGGAGATCTGTAGTGAAATTAACATAGAATCTAATTTAAGCTAGCTACTGCCCAGGTGACATTTAGGCCAGTCATTAAGCTCATTTCTTCAACTGTAAACTGAAGGAGTCCTCAGGTATTCTCAGGTTTTAGGATTTTTATGGGCAAAGCAAAAGGAAAGAAAGGATTTAGATAAATGAAAGAAGGGGGTAGTCTCTAGAAGTAAAGTTGCAGTTAAAGGATCATCCATCTTTTATTAGCAGAAAATAAAACAAAACAAAATGGTAAGGAGATTTCTAGATCAGAACATACTAAAAAGAAAGGTAAATTTTTAGGTAGGTACTAGTACTTACTCCTAATATCTGAGGCATGAAATATCTAGTATGGTGTGACATGGCCATGATCTCACACCATTCTCTTATTCATCAAACATTGATTGTTACCTATGTCTCAGAACATGTAAGATATTAGAGATGGTGAACTAAAAGACTCTGGCCTTGCCTTCAAAGATTTTTTTTTTCTTTTAAGATTTTATTTATTTATTTAATAGAGAGAGTCATAGTGAGAGAGGGAATACAAGCAGGGTGAATGGGAGAGGGAGAAGCAGGCTTCCCACTGAGCAGGGAGGCCAGTGTGGGCCTACATCCCAGGATCCTGGGATCATGACTTAAGCCAAAGGCTTAACGACTGAGCCATCCAGGCACCCCAAGGATTTTTTTTTTTTTTTTTGTAAGGAGAGAGAGCATTAGGGGGAAGGGGGCAGAGGGAGAGGAAGAGAGAGAATCTTAAGCAGGCTCCAGGACCAACATGAAGTGTGATGCAGGGCTCCATGCCAGGACCCTGAGAATTGAGCGAAAATCAAGAGTCAGATGCCTAACCAGCTGAGCCACCCAGGTCCCCTCTGGGATCTTAAAGTCTAATATAGACAGATAAAGATTATATTACAGTATTAAGATTGACTAAAAGGAGCGCTAAGAGAAATCACCTAATTTGGACTAAAGATGAGGTGTAAACTAAGCTTTGAAAGCCATTAATTAGATTTGGGAGCCTAGGGGGCAGGGGCAACAGTTTGATTTTGGAAACTGCAGATGCTCAGATTCTTGGAACACGGGGCTAAAAAAGGAGCATGCCATAATATTTGAAGCTGCAGAGAGGGATAGAAGGAATGTATATGCCTTTACAAACTGCATTTTACTTTAAAAGCATGGGGAACCAAGAAATTATTTAGTAATGAAGTATGTTTTGTATTTGAAAAGTATTTTTTTGGCAGCGATGCAGAGATTAGATAGTAGGCAGAGAAAAGAAGGCTAGGGAACCTAATTACAAATTGATGAGGTCCTTAGTTAAGACGGTGAGAATGTGGAGGAGGATGCTAAGGAAATAGCCTGGATGCAGTTTGGTATTTTTATGTAGGTAGATTGGGTAATGGAGAATGACAGGAGTCGAGGATGCTTCCTTGATTCTCAAGTTTCATACTTGTGGGGCTTGGAATGTGGAAGTTTCATACACTAATATCAGGAATATAGGAGAAAGTTTTAAGAATTGTACAGTGGTAATGTGGAAGAAGGGAGGGAGGTGATACTACAATTTTAAGCATGTCAAGTTTAACCAGCCTGTGGGACATTCATGAGTCAGGTGGATCTGGGAGTCTAAGTACTTCAGGTCTTTAGAACTCAGAAGAGATTAGGCTTTTCTTTGGCAAAGTACATAATTATGAATTGGTCTAGTAGAGGATTATTTTCATGCGGAAAACATTTCTAAATCTATGTAGACTCTTTAAAAAGGACATGTAAAATTTAACTTTAAAACCATGTTGAAATCCTAGGATTCCTTTGTTTTCTCATTTGAGAATATCCAGTATAATAATCATTTTGTTATTATAGTTCTGATGTAGATATACACATTAGAATTAGCACATGGCTTTTAAAGCCAGCATAAGTTAAATGACATTTGACTGCCTATGAATAAGAAAAGAGTCTACCCAGAGAAAGACAAATACTGTATGATTTCACATTTATGTGGCATCTAAAAGACAAAACAAATGAATAAACAAACAAAAAAGCAGGAACAAACCCACAAATATGGAGGACAACTTGTGGTTGCCGGAGGGGAGGGGAGTTGGGGGGATGGACAAAATGAGTGAACGTGAGTGAGAAATACAAGCTTCTGGTTATGGAATGAATAAGTCACGGGAATAAAAGGTAGAGCATTGGGAATACAGTCCATGGTATTATATTAGTGTTGTATGGTGACAGATGGTAGCTACACTTGTGGTGAGCATAGCATAATATATAAACTTGTCGAATATGTTGTATATCTGAAACTAATGTAACATTGTATATCAACTATACTTCAATACAAAACAATTTTTTTAAGAGTTTATTTATTTATTTGACAGACAGAGATCACAAGTAGGCAGAGAGGCAGGCAGAGAGTGAGAGGGAAGCAGGCTCGCCGCTGAGCAGAGAGCCCGATGTGGGATTCCATCCCAGGACCCTGAGATCATGACCCAAGCTGAAGGCAGAGACTTTTTAACCCACTGAGCCACCCAGGTGCCCCATAGAAAACAAGTTTTTGTTTAAAAAGATACAAAAAAGAATACAGCCTAAGAAGCATTGTATCACTTTTCACATTTTAGACAGAATAGACAGTGAAAAATTTAGTGGCTTGGTCAAATTGTTGAAGACACTAATGGTTATTTGAAAATGACTTTCGAGGCTGACCTAGATCTCTCTAATCTTACTTAAATCAGGGTAAAAAGTAGTTTGGGTGATATACCATGTGTTTTTGTTTTTATTTCTTAAATCTTACTTGGTTTAAATTACCAGAAGAGAACAATAATACCATTTCTTTTTGAGGTTTTGCTTTTCAGTTTATGGATCATACATTACTATGAACTGAGCATAACAAAATGAATGTTCTTATATGACTGTTTTCTATTGTACAAGGCTCTTCCTAGGGCCTTCCTTTTAGCTTAATCAGAACACTACTGCTTTGGTTAGTTTTATACTGAATCCATATACATAATGAGACCTTTTAGTGAGAACTATGTTACTTTCTCATGGAGGGATTATCTTGACAAATATAATTAAGAATCTACTTTTAGAATAATTAAATGGCAGTGGCTTTTTATTTAAAGTTATTATCTGCAAGAATAAAGGAGTGTGTGTGTGTGTGTGTGTGTATAATATATATATTATAAAGGAATCAAACTGATATATCAAAAATAATTGACCACATGTCATAATGTCAAAATGGAAATTATGCTTCCTGGAGCCTAAGTACATTTAAGCAAATGTACTTTTGTTTTGTTTGGTTTGGTTAAAGAGGTGGCATACCAGAATCATCTAGGAAATTTTTCAAACTGTAATCCTATTCTGGAGATTTAAAGTAAGTTTCTCTGTTAGTTCTTCCCTTAAGCTTTTTAACCATTCCACAAGAATTAATTGAACACTGTATGCTTAGCAATGAATTCTAGGCATGTGATATTAAGATTTTTTTTTCAGCCTCCATCCCAAATTTTTTGTGGCTGCCTAAAAGATCCCTCTTTTGTTCTGTTCTGTAAAAGCATTATTTGTGAAGCATAAAGGAGCAAGAAACTGGTGAGTGGAATTATTAGTAAGTTAGAATGACAAATAGAATGGAGAGATGTGTTGAATCCTGAAGAATGGAGGGGAGTTGCTGGATACTAGAGAGAACATAGAATTGAGGAAAGAAGTTAGCTAGCAGATACTATAAATGAATTTGGCAGAAGAATTGTTAAGAAATTGAAGTAAAATTTTTAAGATTGTATTTATTTGAAAGAGTGAGAAAGCGCACGTTCACACATGCAAGCACAAGTGGGAGGAGGGGTGGAGGAGGAGCAGACTCTCTGCTAAGTGCAGGATCCCAGGACCCAGAGATCATGATCCAGTGGAAGTCAGATGCCCAACCCACTGAGCCACCCAGGCGCCACTAAAGTAGAAACTTTAAAATACATATTTGTAACAGTACTTAAAATACGGCAAAAAATTATGAACTGACTGGTCTGTTCTTAAAGGTGGCTTATGTTTAAAAAGTTTTCTAAAAAGTCAAATGTTGGATACATACTGCTTCAGAGTAACATGTAGAATGCTTAGAAATAGTTAAGTCCTCAGCAAATATTTGTTACTTTTATTAGTTGACAGCTGCCTTTCTCTGTGATTTGATGAAAAATATATCCATGTCAAGTATATTCTTAAATGAGAATCAACTAATTTGTGACATGTATAATTATTAGGAAGGAAGATATTTGATAAGCAAAGAAAAAGTAATCAAATTGGCTCAAGTTCATATGATATTGATATATGAATACTTCTTCCTAATATGACTTTGCTGTATACCCCAAATCAAGTGAGGTATCCCAGATAATAACTTCCTATACAAGGAACTTGATTTAACTCATCTCTAATATCTAATATCTATAGTTCATTATGCCTCCACAGGTGGTGTTACACTATTATGCATGACAGTATACATATATGTATAATATATAGATGTGTATCCACTATATTTTGATAACTCATTTTGTATTTTCTTGCTTTATATCTTTTAACCAGAACATTTATCTCTTTTTTCTCCATCTATCCAAATCCTGCCTTCTTTCTGTTGAGATCTTACAGGTTTTTTGGTAGTGATAGAGGGAGGGTAGCATAACAGAATTACCTAGGCTTTTTTTTCTCCCCAAGCTTATTAATACTTTCCCCCTTTTCTCTGCCCCCCAATTCATATGATCTCTTTCTTTTCTAATACATACTGGCAGAGTTAATTATTTAAAGTTATATGTTGACTTCTTACATTTTCTTATTATATATCAAGCTACAGTTTGTTTTGTTTTATTTTACATTGTTTGTATTATCTTCTCAATTAGATGTAAATTTTTTAGGGCAGGATCTGCCTTTGTTACCTGGTAAAGTGTTGTGCCTGGGGCAGCCCTTAGCTAGTGTTTGCTGATAATGTATGTGGCTCATCTGAACTAGATTTAAAAGATTTGGAAAATATCTCACATTCTCACAAACATAAAATTCACTCTTTTAAATTGTGCAGTGGTAAAAATTCAGTGGTTTTAGTTTATTCATAAAGTTGTGCAACCATCATCACTGTCTAGTTTCCAGAATATTTCCTCGACCAAAAAAGAAACCCCATACCCATTAGGAGTCAGTCCCCGTTCTTCCCTTTTCCAGCCTTTGGCTACCAGTATTCTACCTTCTGTTGCTATAGATTTCCTTATGCATAAGTGGAATCACACAGTTTGGCCTATTTGTATTTGGCTTCTTTCATTTGGTCTTCTATATTGTAGCATGTATCAGTACGTCATTTTTTTTTTAAGATTTTATTTATTTATTTGACAGAGAGAAATCACAAGTAGATGGAGAGGCAGGCAGAGAGAGAGAGAGGGAAGCAGGCTCCCCACTGAGCAGAGAGCCCGATGCGGGACTCGATCCCAGGACCCTGAGATCATGACCTGAGCCGAAGGCAGCGAAT
>NC_081568.1:28712360-28770289 GCF_022355385.1 Mustela nigripes
GATGGAGAGGCAGGCAGAGAGAGAGAGAGGGAAGCAGGCTCCCCACTGAGCAGAGAGCCCGATGCGGGACTCGATCCCAGGACCCTGAGATCATGACCTGAGCCGAAGGCAGCGGCTTAACCCACTGAGCCACCCAGGTGCCCCAGTACGTCATTTTTTATAGTCAAATAATATTCCATTGTGGGAATATACAATATTTTGCTTAACCTTTTTTAGTTGATGGACGTTTGGGTTGTTTTTACCTTTTGGTTATTATGAGTAATGCTGCTATAAACATTCATATACAGGTTTCTGTATGGGCATATGTTTTCGCTTCCCCTGTGTAGATACATAGGAGTGAAATTTCTAATGCATGTGCTAACCCCATAACTCTTTGCAGAACTGCCAGACTGTTTTCCAAAGAGGCTATATGATGTTAACAGTTCCGTTTTCAGTGTTTGAGATTCACATTTTTTCTCCATCCTCACCAATACTTGTTATTCTGTTTTTGAGTGTAGCTGTCCTAGTGGGTATGCAGTAGTGTCTCATTGTGGCTTTGATGTGCTAATGATATAGGAGCATCGTTTCATTGGTCATTTCTGTATCTTGTTTGGAGAAGTGTTTCTTCTTTTGCCCATTTTTAAATTGGATTTTCTGTGTTTTTATCATTCATTAAAAAGTTTTAATATATTCTGGGCCCAAGTCCCTTGTTAGATATGTGATTTATAAATATTTTCTTTGATTTTGTGGGTTATTTTACCACTTTCTTGATAGTGTCCTTGGAATCACAAAAGCTTTTTATTTTGATGGTGTCCAATTTATCTGGGGTTTTTTTGTTGTTGGTTTTTGGCGTGTGTGTGTTTTGTTTTGTTTTTTGGTTGGCTGTGCTTTTGATGTCCTATTTAAGACATTTTAAGGCCTATTTAAGTCCTTTTTTTTTTTTAAGATTTTATTTTTATTTGTCAGAGAGAGGGAGAAAGAGCGAGCACAGGCAGACAGAATGGCGGCAGAGACAGAGGGAGAAGCAGGCTCCCTGCCGAGCAAGGAGCCCAATGTGGGACTCGATCCCAGGACGCTGGGATCATGACCTGAGCCGGAGGCAGCTGTTTAACCAACTGAGCCACCCCACTTCAAGATCATGAAAATTTACATCTATGTTTAGTTTTAGCTCTTACATTTAAGTCTCTGACCATTCAAGTTAATTTTTTGCATGTGGTATCAGGTAGGGGTATGACATCCTTCTTATACATGTGACTATTCAGTTATGCCATCACTATTGAAAAAACTGTTCTTTTACCTTCACATAGTCTTGGCACCCTTTACCATAAGAGTTTATTTCTGGACTGTCAGTTTTATTCCATCCCATCCACTATAAGGGGTCTAACCTTATACCAGTATCATAGTGTCTTAGTTCCTGTAGCTTTGTAGTAAGGTTTGAAGATAGGAAGTACGAATCCTCTTGTTCTTTTTCAATTTTTTTTTTGTATTTTTGGATATCTTGCATTTTCATATGAATTTTAGCATCAGCTCGTTCATTTCTCCAAAATAGGCAGCTGCAAGGGGTACCTGGGTGGCTCAGATGGTTGGGTGTCTGCCTTCGGCTCAGGTCTTGATCGCCAGGCCGTGGGATCGAGCCCCACATATGACTCCCGGCTCAGCAGGGAGTCTGCTTCTCCCTCTCCCTCTGCCTCTCCCTCTGCTCATGCTCTAACTCTCTGTCTCAAATGAATAAATAAAATCTTTTTTAAAAATAGGCAGTTGGTAGGGGCGTCTGGGTGGCTCAGTGGGTTAAGCCTCTGCCTTTGGCTCAGGTCATGATCCCAGGGTCCTGGGATCGAGCCCCACATGGGGCTCTCTGCTCAGCAGGGAACCTGCTTCCCTTCCTCTCTCTGCCTGTCTCTCTGCCTACTTGTGATCTCTGTCTGTCAAATAAATAAATAAAATCTTTAAAAAAAATAGGCAGTTGCAATTTTGTAAGGGATTAATCTGTCTATAGATTAATTGGGGGAATATTGCCATTTTAATTATATTAAGTCTTCCCATCCATAAGTTTGGGGTGCTTTCTCATTTTTTTAGGCCTTGATTTCTTTCACTGAAAATGTGTTGTAGCTTTCAGTGTACAGGTGTTGCACTTCTTTTGTTAAATCTATTCCTAGATATTTTTTTCTTTTTAATGCTATTATAAATGGATTTTTTTTTTTAAGATTTTATTTATTTATTTGACAGAGAGAAATCACAAGTAGATGGAGAGGCAGGCAGAGAGAGAGAGAGGGAAGCAGGCTCTCCGCTGAGCAGAGAGCCCGATGCGGGACTCGATCCCAGGACTCCGAGATCACGACCCGAGCCGAAGGCAGCGGCTCAACCCACTGAGCCACCCAGGCGCCCCTATAAATGGATTTTTTAAAAGAATTTCATTTTGAGATTATTTATCGGTAGTGTATGGCAGTACAATTGATTTTTTTTGTATAATGATCTTGCATCCTGTAAGAATTCCTTTATTAGTTCTAATTCATGCCCCTTTTTCTAAGGAGAATTTATGCTTGTTCTTTAGTATTGCTCATTTTGCCCTTCTCCAACCTTCCAAATATTACTACGTTCCACAAGTAGCTACAAGGTAGAATTTTTACTATTTGTCTAATCTGGTGCCTTTGTGACTTGGAAAAACTTGTGCACATATGAAAAGTAAGATTAGATAGCTCAGAGGAAAATTTGTGGTCATATTTTGTCAGAATTTTCATTTTGTGGTTTAGGATTAAAAATTGAGGAATTGTGGTCTAGTATTTGAAACAATTTGTTTCACCTGTAGTAAGGGCCAGCTCAAATGTATGTTGCAGAATAAATGTCTGTCTTAGCAATATGTATAGATGGATGCAAAATAAACCTTCTTGATCAGTAATTTCTAAAGTCTTCATCTTCCACTAGTGATTTTCAGTAGTGTGTCTGGAAAGTTTAAGTTGTACAGGAAAAAAAGGAAAGAGTGACTAGGCAAAGAGGGTAATGTGATTAGGGAAAGGGGAGAGAGGCAAGATTAATAACTTGATTTTTGTTAATACAATATTAGGATTTATATAGATATCTGCTGATTGGAAACAAAAGAGGAAACAGTGATAATGGATTATTCCTCAAATTCAAACTTCCATTTTTTAGTCTGAGTCAGAGTTGAACCTAAATGGTAAATACATACATAAAAAGATGTTCAACCCCACTAACAGAAAAATGAAGAGGTATACACTAGTTCACTTTATGATGTGTTCTTTTGATTGAAAAAAGATTAAGTGCAGAAGTACTTTAAAAGTGTGCTTTATTTAATAAGTTTTAGCTCCCTTTCTCATTAACGTTGGTCTTATCACTAAGCTTTAGGTGTTATAATAGATATAAAGATGGGTAGTTCTTTCTCTTTTTTTAAATAAACATTCTGAAGAGCTTTCTATATATTATCATATTTAATACTCCCAGAAAAAAAATCTTGGGATAGATTTTATTTGCTTTTCATAGGTGAGGAAATTGAAGCTTAGGAAGTCAAAGTTACACAGCTTGAAATAGGAAGAAGGCAAATTTTAACCCAAATTTTGTGATTCTAAGACCTGGACTTGAACTTTTAATTGCTGTACTAATACTACTTGTCCACTCCCTTGAGGAGCTTACACCCAGGTTAATAATATTATGCATAATACTAACATGATCCTTAAACTATTAGTAACTATTACCCAATTTTAAAAGTGAATTTTTATTTTACTTCAGAAAATGTCATCTTTGCTTTTGGAAATCAAATCAAGTATTTGCCTATTCTTTTAATGTTGTATTAGTCAGTTGTTGTGGTTTCAGTAATTTCCTTGGTGTCCTCGCCTTGAAAAGTTGGTTCTTGAAACTTGTGGAGTAGGCCTTTGAGTCCAGAAGGTGATTGACAGATTCAGTAAAAGAGGAAGTCATGGGAGAGCTCCTTGAATAATTTTAGGACAAGAAGTTACAGCTTAAGGGCACCTGGTTGGCTCAGTTGGTTAACCATGGGACTCTTGATTTTGGCTCAGGTCATGAGCTCGAGCACCCGAGTGAAGCTCTGCACCGCCCTCCCCCCGCCCCCTGCCCCCCCCCCCCCCAGCCATGGAATCTGCTTGAGATTCTCTCTCTGTCCCTTTCTCTTTCTGCAGTTCCCCCTGCTCATGCTCTCTCTCTCTCTCTCTAAATTAATTAAAAAAAAAAAAAAGTTATACCCTAAAGAGAGGGGGGGCAAAAGTTGAGAAGAGAAGAGTAAATTAATTCGAGTTGTTTTGTCTATGTTGAAGATTTCTGTTTTACCCTCGATCTTATCAATTTAGAAGAATAACAGGTATAATGTGATTGCCTTATGGGTAGTTAAAAATGAATTGTTTATTGTATTTCTTTTTGATTGAACCTCTATGGAAGTTTTATATCATTTTTTTATGTGTGTTACACCTTTTTTGGGGAATCTTGTATTCAGTGCAAACCTTTTGTATCAAGTTTGTATCAGATCAACTTTGAACAGTAGGATTTTATAGAAGGAAATTCAGTTTTTAAAAAATTATCTAAAACTTTGGATAGTGTTGTGCCCTTTTAAAATAAACCTTTAAATAGGTTTAAAATAACCACTAATAGACTATTTCCAAAGGATTGCTTCTGACGTCTTGGGTCAGAGACAAGGTTAGCTCCTAGTTCTGTGAACTTTTTCAATTTTAAACCTCAGTCACCCTTTCTGTGATCATTTGTTTATTCATTTCAGACCACCTCTTTTTTCCTTTCTTCTTACAACAATAACTGCAAATCTCTTTCTTCATGCCCTTCAGACATCCCTTCCTGTGTATATCAGCTTACTATTTTTAGTTCTTATTTTTCATACTTTAGAACCAAAGTGAATTAAGGCTTTTTGCCTGAGTTACTGAATGTACACATATATAGCACAGAGTTTAAAATCCTGCTAGTACTCCAGATCAATCCTGGATTATATCATCAGAGACCTTCTGCTTATAGATCACATTGTCAGTATTCTTTTTTGGGGAGAGCATTATGGCAGATTAGGGTACTTGATGCCCTCCTTGATAATAAAATCACTTATACTGTGTTTATAGAATCTAAAAGGAGCTAAACAGAAAGGAGAAAGGAGTCCTTCTTTATGGTTTAGAAAACAGAAGAATTCTTCACTAAAACCTCTAATTGCCTTATTCTTAGCAGTGATTTTGATGGTGATAGTAATGGCAACACCTAATATTTATTGAGCCCAGTGCTTTGAATATTTCAATTGGTGTTATTTAATCCTCACTATATCCTTTAAGGTCTACATGTAATATCCCCACTCTGCAAAGAAGGAAACTAAAGCTTACAAACAATGTGACTCACCCATGGGCTAATCTAGGGAAATCCCATAAGTAGTTCAGAGTTGGCATAGTTAAAATGAATGTGTATTTCCCCTAATTTCAATTAGTCTGTAAGCTCCCTGAGGTCAGGAATTTAATATATTAATTAATTAATTAATATTTATTTCTGCTATTTAATAAAGGATTTGAATATTGCAAAAGTGCCAGGCATATGGTATATGCTTAGTTTTTTAAAATGAACAAATGTGGTTGGAGAGGCTGATTGATTAGCCTTAGCCATGAACCTCTTGGAGAATCCATACTAATCTCACTTGCATTGCATGACTTACTCTTTTTCCTTGGACTACCATTTTTACTATCTCTGGCATGGTACCTGGCAAGTTACTATTCATTTTTCAAGTTCCAGCATAATTTCATCTTTTCTGTGATGCCTTCTTGCCTCTTTTAGACAGGGTTTGTTCTCTTTTCTACCCTCCCACTTTTTTTCCTTTAAAGTTTATTGTAATGCCTACTATATCATATTATAATTATCTTCTTTCCCTAGTCTGGGAATCCTTGATAGGTCAGGAGAGGGGGTGGTGGTGGACTGTGTCTTACTTATCTCAAATGCAACATTAAATCCAGTTTTTGGCACTTTAAGTGCTCACTAAATGTTGGACTGAATGAATTCATACAAACAAGCTAAAAATAGACTTTTAGGTGTCGAGGCATTTTATTTCAGTGTTGTCCTCTGATTTACAGTCATTTGCTTTGTGATTTTAGGATACTCCTTAGATTATGAAAGATCATTCCTCTAGGCCACTGTCTTTCAGAAATATTAATAATTGAGAAGATCCAGGATGCCTACGTGCCTCAGTCATTAAGCATCTGCCTTTGGCTTAGGTCCTGATCCCACCCCAGGTCCGGATCCTTGCTCAGCAGAAGGCCTGCTTCTCCCTCTCCCACTCCCCCAACTTGGACTTTCTGTCTGTCTGTCTCTCTCTCTCTCTGTCAAATAAATAAATATATAAAATTTAAAAAATTATTGAGATTCTGTAGCATCTCATGTTTGCTAGTAGGGTTTTCTGTGGAGTTCTCTGACATCCTTATCCTTTGGGGAAAATTTTTTTAAGAAAGGAAGAAAAAGCTTAATAAAAGATGTGATCATAGATAAGCCAAATGTCTAAGAAAGAACCCGTTATTTAAGAATTTGAGTATAGAAAGAAGCATATTAGATTAAATTCTAATATGATCCTAGGGCCCCTGTCTGACTCAGTTGAAAGAGTATATGACTTGATCTTGGGGTCAAAAGTTTGAGCTCCACTTTAGGTGTAGATATTACTAAAAAAAATTAACTTTCAAAACAAAATTCTAGGATCTTTAAATACAGAGTGTAAGTCAGAATTGTATGTGCTCTTACATGTATACCACATACTGTATAGGATTGCTCATGAGGTACAGTAGAGGTGATAGGAATAGATGTGCTTATACATAGGATAGTACATATGTTAGTTTCTGCAAAAGGAATTTGCTAAACTATTAGTATACTGTAAATTAAATGATTCTTAAGAATCTTTTCAAATACTGTGTTATCTTTGTTATATAACAGCTTACCCCAACATGCAGCAGCTTAGAACAGTAAGCATTTATTATCTCACTATTCTTGTGGGCTGGGAATCTGGGTGCAGCATAGCTGGTTGCCCTCTAAACTCTTGTCTCTTAAGGCTACAGTCTTCCTTTAGTCAGGTTATCAGTGAGGGCTGCAGTTATCACACACTGGAATTTGAATAAGGATTTGAGTATTGCAAAAGTAAAAAAAGTTCAGCAAAAGTAAGCAGGATACAAGTTGAGTTTTGTGGTTTTTGGGTTTTGTTTTGTTTTTACATTTAATACTTAAAGGGTTAAGTTGTGTAAAAATTATTAGTCAAGAATGTAAGTATGTAGTTTCTCAGGACTTAGTTGGAAAAGGTATTCAAAGTGCAAATTTGAATAACTATGAAGAGACAGTTACTACAAAGTGTGTCTTCATGGGATAAGGTCACCTCTTGCTACATATTTTTTACTTGTATGTTGGTTCTGATGTGGAAGTCTTTTCCTGTTTGAGGGAGATCCACTAATGGAGCATATTGTTTGAAAATTTAGCACTATGAGATTGAACCGAAAAACTAACAATTTGCTTGTAAGGTCAGGATTGGACTGAATATGGAATGACTTCTTTAAATTTAGTTTTTCATGTTAATAAAGGGCAGTTCCCCTGTGCTTTTCTCTGTCCTGAATCTTTCTTCTCCCTTCTGCCCCGGCCCTTCCCCATGGTGGTGACAGAGGGAGAGAGAAAGAATCTCAAGCAGGCTCCATGCTGCATGGAGCCCATTATGGGACTCAGATCTCATGGCCCTGAGATCAGGACAGCTAAAATCAAGAGTCATATGTTTTAACCCGCTGAGCCCAAACGTTTAACCCAGAGGTGCCCCTTTCCTGAGTCAGTTGTCTTTATTTTTGTTGTTGTTGTTTTATTTGTTTGAGAGAGAGCAAGCATGAAAGTGGGGAAAGATAGAGGGAGAAGGAGAAGCAGACTCTCCACTGAGCAGGGAGCCTGACATGGGGCTCATTTCCAGCACCCTGGGATCATGACCTAAGCCCAAGTCAGACATTGAACCAACTGAGCCACCCACTTTCGTCTCCTGATTCAGTCTTAATGAAGAATAAATATGACATATAAAGAAAACTTCAAAACTTCTAGAACAGCAAATAGAGAAAATATTTTGAAGATGTCCATTCCTAAATTATTTATTGGTTTAGTATATGTTAATCAGAATTTCAATTTTGAAACTTGAAATAATGTTTCTGTAATTTATTCAGAGAATAAGAAATTTATGAAAAATAGGAGTTAATGAGGAGGGAAAAAAAGACATGCCTTACTGTATGTTAAAATACATAAATATAAATATGTAGTAGCTAAAACATCACTATACAGTCTATTGTGATAAATAAGTCAGTGAAATAGACCAAACCTTAAATAAATCCTACTTTCAACCTGTCTCTCCAAGTTAAAAATATACTCAATATCATAATATATAATGTGTAATGAATAATATATATAAAAAGTATAAAGAAATTGCGAATTTTGAATAGTGACACTATTCAAAAACAATTTTGAATAGTGACCATTATGCTAATAATATATTTTGGGATTCTTTGTTGTAAGATTAATTTGAATAAGAGTGTGATCTGCTTACATACTTCTTCATCTTGTTAAAATTTTTGTGTTGGTTTTATTAGTCTTTTTAAGAATGACTGTTTTTTCTGTCAAACTACTAATGCACTGGCTTTTAAAAAAATTATTTCTTCCTGTGCCCTTTGAGTAAATCAATAAAAATAATTAGTCCTGGTGTTCTGAAGTCTTCAGTGTACCGTTTGCTGTGATTCCATCTCCACTAACTTAAGTTATCCAGTAAATGATTTCTTTGGCAAAATGAGATATTCAGGTTCTTCCTGATGCTGCTCCATTCAGCACCCAAAGCTTCAGTGGGGAATCTGTATATATTAGTAAAGTGATTCAGGGCTTAAGACTTAAACGTCTCCGCTCTGGCACACAGCACTAAAGGATGCCCAGTACACACTACATGGTGATATAGATTCATCAGTGGTCTTAAAATGATCTTAGGAGGTTCACTCTGTTAAGTGTCCAGCTCTTGATTTCAGCTCAAGTTGTGATTTCATGGTCGTCAGATCCAGCCCTGGGTTGGACTCTACGTTCAGTGCTTAGTCGTCCTGTCCCTCTCCCTCTGCTCCTTCCCCCAGTTGTACTCTCTCTCTCAGGGAAAAAAAAAAAAAAAGATGATCTTAGAAGCTGAAGCAAAGCCCTCCTAGTTAGTCTTTCTTTTAATATAATCTCAGACCTGGTTTTCTCCTTTCTTTAAAAAAATTGTTACCTGAACAGATTTTGTTTTACTTGTTGATAGCTTAAAATTGGTGATTTTCAGAAGGAAATGAGCTGAAAATTTGATTATAATCTATGGACTTTATTCTCCACCTAATAATTTTCCTTAAAAGTAGCCACCTACATCAGTCAAATAAAACAATTGACTTTTTGTTGCATCCTGAGCTTTTATTTTGTCAAAATGTCAGTGTTCTCATTAAGTCTTCAGTCAAAAGTATAATTAATACTTAATGATTTCTAAGTCTGTTGGTTGGAGAAAAGGACACAAATTTCAAAAGTACTGGATTTTTAATATTTTCTAGAAGTTTAACCTTTATGTTCTCTGAGGAAATGATAGCTTCTTAAGCACGATGGTGGTGTAAGAAAATTGATCCACAAGAAATATGAATGAGTTTCAAAGTAGTGCTAAAAATGCTGTGGTATATTTCTTTGCACAGGTACTGACAGGTAAGATGTGGATTTCACATATTTTATTTTGTCACTTTAGGTGTCTGCATTCTGAAACAGCAGTTTTTAAAACTTGCTGCATATTAAAATCATCTGGAGGATGACTGTTAAAATCTTGATTCCTAGCTCTTATTCTTGACACTGCGTTCACTGTTTCCATGAATGGCACCCAAATGGAAATAAAGTTTTCCAGGTGATTCCAGTATGTAGTCAAGTTTAAGAAGCACTGCTGTGAGGTGTTCACTGAGCATCTTTTGTAATGCAGATTGTGATTCACTATATCTAGAATGGGGTCTGAGGGTCTGCATTTCTAATAAACTCCCAGGTTGTATGATACTCCTGGTCTGTTTTCCAAGCTTTAGAGTAGCAAGATTCTAGAATACTTACTTAGTATGCTATTTGCCTAGATAGATTTTAGTTGTCGTGATGTCTTTAGTCAAAACAAAAACAAAAACAACCCAACTTTATTCTGTTCTTGGTCTCATAATTGCTAGATACTCTGTTAGGTGAGTCTTACATAACTTTTTCTCATTTAACCCTCTCAACAGCCTGCAAGAGTGTAATATGCGTTCTTTAAGGAAGATTCATGTAAGTGATAAGAAAAATAAAATTATGTACCCATCAGTAATTAAAGTAATATTTATGTTTTTTCATAAGACTCCAAGTGAAAGTTAAAACTTTAAGAAGTGTTTTCTCATATCCATTATCCCACCTTACTTAAGTAAAGAAAACAAAATACTGTGGGAGCAATAGAACTAGAACTGAGATGCATTTGCTCAGAAAAGACCAGAAGAAAATACGCTAAAATGTACTGTAGTTGCATTAGAGTGACAGGATTATAGACATTTTTCTGCTTTTATCTGTATCCTAAAAATATTTGTAATGTGCATATATTACCTTTAGAATAAAAAGGAAAAAAGCCTTAGACTTCTCAAAAATGCCTCTGAAGAAAAGCCTGAAAGGTAAAAACTAAAATAAAGACTTGACAAATCATATCAAAATCAAGATTTCAGTAGAAAGATTGGCAAAGAACAATTCACACAAATGAAAGTGCGAATTATAAATGAGCAGTGGGAAAATACTTTTTAAAATCTAAAAGTTTGATAAGACACTTTTCATGTGGCCAGATAGGTACCTACCTTCCCCAAAAAGATGTGCTTCAGAGCTAATACCCAGTGCTGACATGGCACAGCAAAACCCATATATTCATTCAATACCAGTGGCATTATGCGACCTTTTGAAAGGAAGTATGGTTAACACAAAGAAAGATTATATTGAATATAATGGTAGTAGAATACAAAATTATTATACACCCTCCAACTGCCAGTATGTAGGATGTGTACATGCTGAAAGACAATAAAATAAAAGTCCTTATTTGAGTGTAAAGAGATGAGATCACAGAATGCTATAAGTATTTGCTTAGAAATTCTTTAATTTTGTGAACTGTCTTTTCAATGAAAAAAAAATCCAGTATGTCTGAGTTAACTTTACATATGATAGCTCTCTGACTAGGGGGAGAACAAACCATATTTTATATATTATTGATGTTTAGGCTTTATTCGTTTTCATGTTTTTGGCCCTTTTCAGATCATGTCCTGTCGAAGATTCTTAAGTCAGAAACCAGTCTTCATTGAGATTTGTTTTTAAAATTTCCTAGTTTTAAGCCAACCTTGTATTCAGAATTTATTGACCTGACCCTGTATATTGCATAGTTAGTTATTGTCCAGGTACTCTGTAGGGAACATGGAATTATAACCACAAAGAAATTATGATTTTAAGAAATAAAATGGTATTAAAGAGACTACTTTAGAAATAACTGAGGAACTTCAGACATCTTCTAATAAATAATCTGTAAATTCTATTTCCATTTTCCTCTTTTCAGTGTCCAAGGTTGCGTCAAAATAGCACAGCAATTGCCAGGCCTGTGTATTTAATCTCAGAGAGCAAGAAAGAAACAATGTATACCAGTAAACCACAATATTAAACAGTTTTAGTACCAAATTTCAGAAGTAATCAGTCAGATACAGGCTCTTAAGAAACCTGATGTTTTGCCTAAGAAATGAGTTAAAGGAAAATAAATTTGTAATATTCTAAATACTTCACAGAACTACTACTTAATGTGTATCCCATCTTGAAATTGTTACAATATTCCTGCATCAGCCTTGTTGACCATCTTTCCAGACTTTACAGGCAAAACTGAGTGGCATACCCCAGTTGTCTAGTTTCCCAACCAGAGGTGGGTGAGTGCTGTTGCCATTTTGGGCAAAACATTCATTGTGCTGGAATATGGTTAAGTGTCCCTTTCACTTCTAAGTGTCCCACTCACAACTGCCAGTTAGGTCTTTCAGGTATTATGAATACAAAAATGCTGTCAAAGTTTTCTGCAGTTGATGAGTGAGTACCACCGAATTGAGAATTTGTTGGTCTACTCTAGAGGAATGCCAGTTAGCTCTTTTAAAAATAGGTTAATTTCATGTCATAGTGTTTAGATTGAAACTTCACATTGGACATGAGTGAAGAGGATTAGGGTTTGATGTTATTAGGGAAACAAATGGGAAGGATTTGGGTCTTTTTCATTCCAACAATTGATGGCTTATAAATGCAGGAGAGGACTTGCTACAAACCTTTTTGAAGGGTAATTTTGCACTACTGTGTCAATCAGGATTTAAAATGCTCATGCCTATTCCTCATTAACCCCACTTCAAGGAATCTAGCCAATAGAAATCTTGGAGGGCATACAGATTCATCTTTTAGGATGTATATTTGCAGTGTTATTGGTAGTAGCCAAGAATAAAACAACCAAGAACAAAAACCCCATCCACCGAAGCGGTTATAAATGATGGTTAAATAGTTAATGAAGCATACCATAAATCTATTTTTAAAAAGAAAGGACTTTGTTTACTGGGTAAATTGTTAACAAACAATATATCATTAAGAAAAAAAAGCAATTTAGAATAGTATGATTAGTATGATCCCAGTTTGGCAATAAAAATATGTGTGTACATGCTTGTGTGTATGTGTAAGTGAGGCCTGGAACGTGATATTTTAAAAGAATAAATTAAAAAGTAGAACCAAGACTTTCAAAGGTTGAGAAAGAAATAATGCTTTCTTTGTTCTTCTAGCATATAGTTTGTTCCCCTACCATTTACCTTTATTTCTTCCTCTAGACCTCCCAGTTCTGCTTAATAGAAAGCCTGCCTCTTGAATCTCTACCCAGAAAGACTTTTAAAAAGACCTAGTAATTAATGGGGCAATAAGCCATACTATCTTCATGGGTACCCTAGTCTCAAATGTTTTGACTGTTTCTCTTTTCTCCTGTTTTGTTTTTTTGGTTTTGTTTTTATTTTTTTTCACTTCAGTGGTAGGACCCAACCTGCAAAACATCTTTCCCATATATATATACCTTTGTTGTTCTTATGCTTTTACCATAGTTCATATCATCATTACTTTAGGCTCAGATTATTACAGTACCCTATGAAACTGGTCTCCTTTTGTTAGCTTCAGCCCGTTCCATTTCCATGCTAAACAATGTCTTCTGAGCATATGATAGTGTTAGTGCTGTTATCTTAAATATGCTCACAGAAGGAGTTTTGTGTTTATAAATTTCCAGTAAACTGTCTATAAATTAGACAGTTTACTCCAGTAATTTGCACTTTGTGCTCTTCACTTTGTAAAGAAATAAACTTTTATTTTAACTTTTTTAAAAGAAAAGGGAAATATAGGAGCTATTATTGCTGTGTTTTAGCACTTTGGCTAGCCCTGAAAAATTATTATGTGAGTTGTACACTGACTCAACTCTTCCAGGAGGGAGGATGTTACTATAGCCATTATTTAAAATGGATTTATGGGATGAACTTGTGTGGTGAGTTGTGTTTTAGGATAGGAATTCTATAATGAATAAACATGTCTGCTCTTTTAATATCTGTAAATTCTTGGTTTGTTTATTCTTTTGTTGTCATTCATCTTCCTTTTGAGAAGTTCTTCACTGAACGAGGAGGAAAAAATATTTTGTTATTTTGATTCGTATCTAGACTAGCACTGTATGAAGACTATAGGAATCTGGAGAAACTTGCTAGAATTTGGTCAGGTGTCCTCTTAAGAGCAGAGATTCCCCCATTTAGAGGAAGTAGTTTGGAGGCCAGAGCACCATGAGAGCTTTTTCCCAGAGGATATTCATGAGATTCTGAGAACCAATCCACTTATTACTGCTCTCCCTTTGAGAATCAGTTATTTTCTTAAGATTTCATTTTAAGTACTCTCTATACCCAATGCAGGGCTCAAACTTACAACCCCGAGATTAAGAGCCACATGCTCTACTGACCTAGCCAGCCAGGCGCCCCAAGAATCAGTTTTAATGTGCCTTTACTATTACAGGAACGTGTCATATTCCTTATGTGTGTAGGGGCAGAAAACTAATTTAGAATAGTTGCCTTTCAGAAAGTAAGTTGGCAGTAGCTATGATTATTTTGTTTACACTCATATCCAAACCTTTCAAAATCTTCAAGGCACCAGCTGCCACCTCCTCTAGGAAATCTTCCCTGATTTCCTTCTAGCCTTTTCTAGTCAAATAATATCTCCTTTCTTTGAACTTACTTGGATCTTGTTTATGACCTTTGTGCTTTTCTATTTACCTGTAATTATATATGTATCTTTTTTAGAAAAATCTATATTCTATACTGGAAACTTTCTAGAACAGGGTACATGCCTGACTTTTCTTGTATCTCTCCTAGTACTTTACGCAACACCCTATTATAGAGACTCCTGATCAAGCTATTTTTGTGAAATTTACATAGGAAAAAGTTAATGAACTTTAAATGTTACTGTTCCTCTACTCCCATGAAATATCTTTTACTCCAGAGGAAAATTGGCAAAAATTATAAAAATGATATCCAGTGACTACAGTTAGGAAACCAGTGTAACTGAATAAAAACACCAAGAGTATGTCAAGAAGTAACTGGAGATATAGGTGGCCAATCAGTTTTATAAAGCCTTGTAGGCTGTGTTGAGTTTGAACTTAATTCTGTTTCTGAGAGGGGAGCCACTGAAAGATTTTAAGAGGTGAACTATTTGATTAAATTGTGTTTTAAGTATTAGTCTGGTACAGTGAGAAGGCTACATCTAAACATTCTAAGACTGGAAGATGGGATCCAGTTAGGTCATTCCAAGAGTCTGGGAAACAAACAAACAAAAAATCCTAAAATGTTAGAACAAAGACAGTGTAGTAGGATAGAAGAAAATGGTTCTAAGAAGTACAGATTAAATTCATAGGTCTTTTTGGTGTCTTATTTCATATGGGATAAGGCAGAGGGAAGTGTTTTTTTTTTTTAATTAATTTATTTATTTGACAGAGATCACAAGTAGGCAGAGAGGCAGGCAGAGAGAGAAGGGAAGCAGGCTCCCTGCTGAGCAGAGAGCCTGATGTGGGGCTCGATCCCAGGACCCTGGGATCATGACCTGAGCCGAAGGCAGAGGCTTCAACCCTCTGAGCCACCCACGCCCCCCGAGGGAAGTGTTTTGACTAGGCTTCAGAGATTGGTTGAAGTGCTGATACTTAATTTAGAAAAGGAATATGGGAAGAAGGAGAGTAGCATTAAGTTTTGTGGCTGAGGTGAGTTTTGAATATCTTCAATTTGAATTGTCTGTAGGATAGCCAGTTGAAGATGTCCAGCAGTCAGCTGAGGATATAAGCTTCAGATTTAGGGAGAGGTCAGGAATGAGAGTTCTCAGCATGCAGGTTCTAAGAGTGGTTAAATGTTTGCCCTAAAGACTATGTCTTACTCACAAGACTTCTAATGATGTCCCCACTAGCCAATATTTGTTGTGGTTTACTTTCTATAATTTTTTTAATTATTAAAAACACAATTTCTTTTAATCAGAATCATGAGGGAAAAAAATCAGAACAATTAAAATTGAGGAATACTCTGCAAAACAATTGGCAGTAACTCTTCAAAGTACCAGTGCCCCGAAAGATTAAAAATATACATATGGGGGGCACCTGGTTGGTTCAGTGAGTTAAGCATCCAACTCTTGATTTTGTCTCCATTCACGATCTCAGGGTTGTGAGCTTGGTGTCTAGTTCCATACATGCTGGGTATGGAGCCTGCTTGAGATTCTCTCTCTCTCTGCCTCCCCCTGCTTGCATATGCACTCTCTTTCTCTTTTTAAATAAAATTTAAAAATAAAAAATAAAAGGAAAAGGAAAACATAGGTTGGGAACTATTCTAAAAGGTATACGATAATTAAATACAGTGTGATCCTTGATCAGTTGATTGAGTGATCCTGTATTGCCCCTTTTGAGGATATTATTGGGATAATTGCATATGGCCTGTATATTAGATAATTCTATCCAAGTTAAATTTAAGTGTGACAGTTTATTATTGTGGAGGAGAATGTCCTTTTTCTTTGAGTGTGTGTTAAAATGTAATTAGTTCAAGTGGTTTAGCACACAAAAAGAGTATATGTTAAGAGAGAAAAGGATAAAACAAACATAGAGTATAAAACAAATGTGAGTTTGTATTACAGAGTTTTTCAGTTATGTGAAAATGTATTTTTATAAGTGTCTAATGTTCTTAATGTACTTCTTAGTACGGTTGCATATTAGAAGTTGAAAAAGATGGTATATATTATATGTTTGTTTTTGATCCATTGATTATGGGAAATAGTTAACGACATTAAAGCAACTGGCTTATCTGGGGTTCTTTGAAGCCAGGCCTACTAAATAAAGTAGACCAGATTATTATGATCTATTATTAACAAATCTTGTAATAGTCAAAATAGCATAGGTTTATACTACAGTCCACAACCAAAGTTTATTTTTGCTCATATTACTTAGCCGACACAATTTATCAGCAGGAAGAGACCTGCTCCACCTAGTCGCTCAAGAAGCCAGACTGATGGAGTTTCTGACGACGTGTAATGGCACATCTGGAACATTAGACCCTATAGTGACAACCACAGGGAAAGAAAGAGCTAGAGGGTTCTCCCATTGGCTCTTCAATATTTTGGCTGTCATTTCTACTCATGGTATATTAGCCAGAACCAGTGACGTGGGCTCTGCCCTTGTTGGTAAGGGTCTAGGATATGTGGAGAGCACATGGTATTTGGTGAGCATTAAATGTCTGTCACATTTTGTAGTTCACCTCAAGAAATAGTGTTAATAGTCTTAAAACTTTAAGTATGGGTATTGGCCATTGTTGCCATAATTCTGCTTATTAAAGTGTAGGAAAAACTACTAGTACCAGGAGATGGCTTACTGCTTTTGTATTGACTATTTCTCATACAACCCATATTTATGTATTACCTTCAAAACTGTATAGTAAATATAAACTGAATTTGAGGAAAGTTTAGTGATTTGCTTGGTTATAGAGTGCTATCTTTTGGACAACGTTTACGTGGTTTTGAGATTTTTGTTTTGCTATTTTAATTTTAATGATAGCTCCTTTTTTAAAAAAGATTTTATTTATTTATTTGACAGAGAGAGACAACAAGAGTGGGAGCGCAAACGGGGAATGTGAGAGGGAGAAACAGGCTTCCTGCTGAGCAGGGAGCCCCATGCAGTACGAGATCCCAAGGACCCTGGGTTCATGACCTGAGCCAAAGGCAGACACTTAGCAACTGAGCCACCCAGGTGCCCCTAATGATAGCTACTTTTAAATAGTATTTTAAACTAAAAAATTTTTTGAGATTTTTAAAAAGGAGTTTCCTCAGAAAGTTTTTATATTTTACTTTTTAAAATTTATATTAATTACCTTTAAAATAACATTAGATAGTGTTTTTCAGAGTGTAGTCTATCAAATACTTGTATATGTAACATTTCCTTATTTATTTATTTTGACATTTTTCTGGGGTATAAATTCTAATGTATTTGAAACAAATATTCAAAAATTTTTGTTTATCTTAAACATCCTTGAAATCTACATAGAGGGGTGTGTGGGTGACTCAGTCAGTTAAGCATCTGCCTTCTGCCTTCAGTTCAGGTCATGATCCCAGGGTCCTGGGATTAAGCCTATTCAGTGGGGAGCCTGATTCTCCCTCCCCTCCCCACTCATGTTCTTTCTCTTTGTCTCTGTGGCTATCTCTGTTTCTGTCTTTCAACTGAATAAATAAAATCTTAAAATAAACTTATATAAACTGTGTAGTATCATTTATATTTCTAAGGTATGGCTCAAAATTAGTTTCTAATAAAATGTTGGCTAGAACTACAAATAATAGCTTCATTTTGAATAATCTTAGGATGAAATCTATTAGACAAAATCAGCCAAATTCCTCAAATTGATTTGATTCCTATACAGACCCTTCCTACATACTTCTTTTTATCAAATTTGGTAAATTATAGTCTAAAAGCTCTTATTAGATGAAGTTCTGAGGTCAGTACAGACAGATTCAGTATAGTTTTTTTGCTCCAGTAACTCTTGATGGGAATTTTCTCAAAAAATACCCTTATGAAGAAAACACTGAAGTTATATCCTAACTGTAGAATCAAAGGAAGAGGATTACATTTTATGTTTTTCTTTCTTTTTAAGTTTAATTTTTAATTCAGTGTGGTTAGCATACAGTGTTGTATTTTTAGGTGTAAAATGCAGTGATTCAGCACTTCTATGTATTACTCAGTGCTCATCAAGATAGGTGTAGTCTTAATACTGTTCACTTATTTCACCCATCCCCCTGGTAACCATCAGTTTGTTCTCTATGGTCAAGAGTCTGGTTTTTGCAGTATGGAGGTTCCTCAAAAAGTTAAAAATAGAGCTACCCTACAATGGAGCAATTGCACTACTTGGTATTCATCCAGAGGATACAAAAATAGTAATTCAAAGTGGTTATGTACACCACAATGTTTATAGCAATGTCCACAATAGCCAAAATATGGAAAGAGGCCAGATGTCCATCTACAGATAAATGGATAAAGAAGATGTGTATATATACAATGGACTATTACTCAGCCGTCAAAAAGAATGAACTCTTGCATTTGCAGTGACATGAATCGGAGGTGGAACGTGTTATTGCTAAGCAAGTGAGTCACTCAGAGAAAGACAAATGCTATATAATTTCACTTATATGGGATTTAAGAAATAAAACAGATGAGCATAGGGGAAGGGAGGAAAAATAAGATAAAAACAGAGAGGTAGACACAGCATAAAAGACTTTTTTTTTTTTTTTAAGATTTCATTTATTATTTGACAGAGACACAGCAAGAGAGGGAATACAAGCAGGGGGAGAAGCAGATTTTCTGCTGAGTAGGAAGCCTAACTCAGGGCTTAGTCCCAAGGACCCTGGGATCATGACCTTAGCCAAAGATAGACACTGGATGACTAAGCCATCCAGGCGCCGCAACAGACTCTTTTTTTTTTTTTATTTTAAAGATTTTATTTATTTATTTATTTGACAGACAGAGGTTACAAGTAGGCAGAGAGGCAGGCAAAGAGAGGAGGAAGCAGGCTCCCCGCTGAGCAGAGAGCCCGATGTGGAGCTTGATCCCAGGACCCTGGATCATGACCTGAGCCGAAGGCAGAGGCTTTAACCCACTGAGCCACCCAAGCGCCCAAAAGACTCTTAACTATAGGAGCAAACTGAAGGTTGCTGGTGGATAGGTGCGTGGAGGGATGGGATAGTTGGGTGATAGGCATAAAGGAAGGCACTGGCTGTTATATGCAACTGGTGAATTGCTAAATTCTACCCCAAAACTTACATATTAGCTAAATTGAGTTTAAGTTAAAATTTTTTTAGAAAGTCTGGTTTTTAGTTTGTCTTTTTTTTTTTTCTTTGTTTTGTTGCTTAAAATCCACATAAGATTGAAGCATTGGTATCTGTCTTTCTGACTGGCTTATTTCACTTAGTGTTATACTGTCTAGATCCATCCATATTGTTAAATGGCAAGAATTCATTCTTTTTTATGGCTGAATAATATTCCATAGTGTATATATTCCACATCTTCTTTATGCATTCATCTATTGATAACACTTGGGTTGCTTCCATAATTTGTATATTGTAAATAATGCTGCAGTAAACATAAGGGTGCATATATCCCTTTGAATTAGTGTTTTTATATTCTTTGGGTAATGCCCAGTGGTGCAATTTTTAGATCATAGGGTAGTTCTATTTTTAATTTTTTGAAGAACCTCCATTGTTTTCCACAATAGCTTTACCAATTTGCATCCCCACCAATAGTGTGTGAGGGTTCTTTTTCTCCTCATCTTCACCAACACCACAGTTCCTTGAGTTCAGCCATTCTGACAGGTGTGAAGTGATATCTCATTGTGGTTTTGATTTGTATTTCCCTGATGATGCGTGATGTTAAGCATCTTTTCACATGTCTGTCAGCCTTCTGTCTATAGGTCTTTGAAGAAATGTCTGTCCATTTTTAATTGGATTATTTGGCTTTTAGGTGTTAAGCTGTAGAATTTTTTAAAAAATTATTTATTTGAGAGGGAGAGCGCACACAGGGAGGGCAGAGGGAGAAGAAGAGGTAGAGGATCTCCAGGTGACTCCCCGTTGAGCAGGGTGCCAGACAAGGGGCTTGATCCCATAACCCTGGACCATGTCCTGAGCTGAAATCAAGAATCAGAAGTTCAGCTGACTGAGCCACTCACACACCCCAAGTTGTGTAAGTTCTTTATGTATTTTGGATACCAACCCCTTTATTGGGTATGTCTTTTGCAAATACCTTCTCCCATTAGGTAAGTTATCTTTTAGTTTCCTTAGTTGTTTCCTTTGCTGTATAGAAGCATTGTTACTTTGTATAGTTTCAGTAGTTTATTTTTACATTTGTTTCACTTGCCTTAGGAGACATATGAAGAAAGATGTTGCTATGACCAATGTGAGAGAAATTACTATCTGTGCTCTCTTCTGTGATTTTGTTTTTAGGTCTCACCTTTAGGCCCTTAATTCATTTTGAGGGTTTTGTGTGTGTGTGGTATAAAAAGTAGTCCAGTTTCATACTTTTGCATGTAGCCTCCCAGTTTTCCCAACATCCATTTATTGAAGAGAGTGTCTTTTTCCCATTGCATATTCTTGCCTCCTTTGTCGAGGATTAATTGACCATATATTGATGGGTTTATTTCCAGGCTTTTATTCTGTTCCATTGATCTATGTGTCTGTGTTCGTGCTAGTACCATACTCTTTTGGTTACTGCAACTTTGTAATATAACTTGAAATCTGGAACTGTGATACTTCCAATTTTGTTTTTCTTTTTCAAGATTCCTTTGTCTATTTGGAGTCTTTTGTGGTTTCATACAAATTTTAGGATTGTTTGTTCTAGCCCTGTGAAAAATGCTTTTGGTATTTTGGCAGGGTTTGCATTATATCTGTAGATTGTTTGGGGTAGTACAGACTTTTTTTCCCCCTCTTAGGATTTTATTTATTTATTTGTCAGAGAGGAAGAGGGTAGTTTCCCACAAGCAGTGGGAGTGGCAAGCAGAGGGAGAAGCAGGCTCCCGGCTGAGCAAGGAGCCGGGTATGGACTTCAAAGGGCCTTGGGATCCTGAGCTGAGCTAAAGGCAGATGCTTAACCATCTAAGCCACCCAGGCATTCCCAGGATAGACATTTTAATAATATTTCCAATAATAGTCCTTCCAATCCATGAGCATAGAATCTTTCCATTTATTTTTTTTTTAAGATTTTATTTATTTATTTATTTGACAGACAGAGATCACAAGTAGGTAGAGAAGCAGGCAGAGAGAGAGAGAGAGGAGGAAGCAGGCTCCCTGCTGAGCAGAGAGCCCAATGTGGGGGCTCGATCCCAGACCCTGGGATCATGACCTGAGCCCACTGAGCAACCCTGGCGCCCCAATGTCTTTCCATTTCTTTGTGTCATCTTTAGTTTGTTTTTCTTTCTTTCTTCTTTCTTTCTTTTTTTTAAATAGTTTTCAGAGTACAGGTCTTTCACCTCTTTGGTTAAGTTTATTTCTAGGTATTTTATTATTTGGGGGATTGTTTTTTTAATTTCTTTTTCTGATGCTTCATTATTAGTATATAGAAATGCAGTGGATTTCTATATATTGATTTTATCCTGCAACCTTACTGATTTCATTTATTAGTTCTAGTAGTTTTTTTTTGGGTGTGTGTGTGTGTGTGTGTGTGTGTGTGGAGTTTTTAAGGTTTTCTATAAATAGTATTATGATATCTTCAAATAGTGAAAGTTTTTCCTCTGAAGTCAGGAATAAGACAAGGATGTCTAGTCTCACTACTTTTATTCAACATAGTACCAGAAGTTCTAGCTGTCAGACAACAAAAAGAAAAAAAAGGCATCCATACTGGTAAGGAAGAAGTAAAACTTCCAGTATTTGCAGGATTACACTTTAATATTAAGAATGTATAAAGGTTTACTTATTTGAAATAGTTATTAGCTTAGTAACTTTCTTTAACCTTTCTTCAGTTGAAATCAAAAGAGGATTCTTAAAATATAGCCAACTCCTGTTAATCACTCTCGGTTAAGTGGTTTCTGACCTTTGTTTTGACATATAAAGACAATATAAATCTTATCACAGAGTAGTATGTGGTTAACACTTGCCTGAGGAGCTCCAGAGCTGCCTTCATCTTTTGTGGAATTGATGCTAATTGAACACCAGAAATTCTTTGCACAGTTATCAAATTCCCTAAGGATCTGGCTGTTAGCTTAAAAGTCAGTGAAATCATATTTCATCATTTATTATCATTAGTAGAGGAAAGACTTAAAGGAAATGCATCTGGTATCCATTTCTTTACCACATTATTATCTCCCATGGAAAAATATATGTGGAATGACTGCACTCAGTTGTTGCAAATGAATTGTTGTTGTCATTTCATTTATGGTAATTTCCTTTCTTTTTTTCCCAAACCATATATTTCCTGATGAAAAAGAAAATTAGTGAAATTTCTTTTCTCAGTATACTTTATCTAGGTAAGAGGTTTCTATAGTAAAGCTAGAGTATAGCCTTCCAGAAGGTTTCTTCTTTTATTACAAGTTCCTTTAGATGTTAGGATTTGTTTGTTTGATAAGTTAGAGGATAACCCCTGTTCCAAAGTTATTTACTAAATTAATTGATTTAATTTGGAAGAAACTGACAGCTTTCTCTGAAATTTTCAAAAATATAATAAGCATTTGGCTAAAATAAAGCCATATCTTCGTTTTTGTATTGGAAATGCCAGTGAGTTAAATACCAATGTTTCACCAAAAGTGATTTTGTTTTTTAAGTGAATTTTACCAACCAGTTAAGTTTTACTGTTGGATTAGCAGCTTTTTATGCTGCTAAGAGGGGACATTTTAACACTTCAAAAGGTAGAGTAGGGGTCGTCTGGGTGGCTCAGTGGGTCAAAGCCTCTGCCTTCAGCTCAGGTCATGATCCCAGGGTCCTGGGATCGAGCCCTGCATCGGGCGGGCTTTCTGCTCGGCAGGGAGCCTGCTTCCCCCACTCTCTCTGCCTGCCTCTCTGCCTACTTGTGATCTCTGTCTGTTAAATAACTTTTTCTTAAAAAATGGTAAAGTAGGAAAGATAACTTCAGAATAAAAGGTTCCATATGTCAGTTAACAGTATGACATTAATGTATTTATGTCTTGTATTATCTCTATTTCTCTTGTTTCACCATGTGCTACTGTAAACTTTATTTTCATCCTTTATTGAAAAGCATGATTTTGAACATACCTTGTGATGAAGTTTACATATTTATTGCAATAAAAAAGGAGCTTTTGGGGGTGCCAGGATGGCTCATCTCTTGGGCAACTGAATCTTGATTTTGGCTCAGGTGATGATCTCAGGGGATTGAGCCCCATTTCACGCTCCATTTTCAGCAGGGAGTCTGCTTGAGTTTCTCTTTCTCTCCTTCTGCCCCTCCCCTCCACTCATGTGCACACACACTCTCTCTCAAATAAATCTTTAAAAAAAAAAAAGATGCTTTTGATTTTGTGGCAGTCTTTATTGGCATGTGCATGATTGAGAAACAAGATACTTTCATCTGAATGTAAATTTTCATTTACATAAGCAAAGAATCCTCAACTTTTTTCTAACAATAGGAAGTTAATCCATATGCATGGTGAAGAGGCCTCTTCATGACCCTGCCATACAGATTCTTGTTAATTGCTGTGTTCACAGGAATAGATTTTTTTTTTAAGATTTATTTATTTATTTATTTGACAGAGAGATCACAAGTAGACAGAGAGGCAGGCTTAGAGAGAGAGAGAGAGAAGCAGGCTCCCCGCCGAGAAGAGAGCCCGAAGCGGGACTCGATCCCAGGACCCCGAGATCATGACCTGAGCCGAAGGCAGCGGCTTAACCCACTGAGCCACCCAGGCGCCCAGGAATAGATTTTTTTAAACAATTTTTATTTTTAATAACCATATAATATGTTATTAGCCCAGGGGTACAGGTCTGTGAATCGCCAGTTTAGACACTTCACAGCACTCACCCTCCCCAATATCCATAACCCCACCACCCGCTCCCTGCCGCCCCCCTCCCAACCCTCAGTTTATTTTATGAGATTAAGAGTGTCTCATGGTTTGTCTTCCTCCCGATCCTATCTTCTCGTTTCATTTATTCTTTTCCTACCCCCAAACCCCCTATGTTGCATCTCTACTTCCTCTATCAGGGAGATCATATGATAGTTGTCTTTTTCCGATTGACTTATTTCCCTAAGCATAATACCCTCTAGTTCCATCCACGTCATTGCAGATGGCAAGATTTCATTTCTTTTGATGGCTGCATAGTAAGGAATAGAATTTTTTTGAGTACCACACAAACAGGTATCTGTAGCCTTTAAGCCCAATATAGACTTAACCAGAACTATCTTGGATATTTTCTAAAAACTTTTATCAGTTATTCTGGTTTATCTTATAAATCTGGTTTATCTTATAAATCCCAAAAATGGATTATGGTAGGAGTCTGCATAGTATTACTTGGACCCTGAAGCCAGGTTTCCTGGGTTTGAATCCCAGCTCTGCCACCTACTAATTGGGAAAGTTTGTGAAGATGGCTTGTTGTATTTGGAACTCAGTAAAGTTTCTTTTGTACATTTGATATTTATATTACTTTGCCATTCCCAGGGTACAGGTTCTCATTTTTTTAGTTATTACATCAAGTAGCTTTTCTGTGAGGGATAGGGGCTACAAATATAAGAAAAATATAACTACTATGCATTACACCCCTGATTTCATGGTGAAAAGGGGGAGTTTGAAAAAGTAATAAAAAGTTTCTCAAGTGACAGAAATGCAAATGTTTTCAAAAACTAGGATGGCATAAATTGATGATAGCAGAACTGAAGGGCATATAGGGTTGTATCACTTGAGAAGCTCTTGTTACAAGCATCCTGTTTAATCAAAGCATTTCAGTAAGTAGCCATTATAAAGAAAAAGATTAAGTAAATGATACACAGATGATACCCAGATATGGTGAAATCATACAAGCAGACCTTGAATGAGTCATAATCAAATTGTTAGGGCATATATGACACTCAGCTTTTCATACTTGAATAAGTTTAGAGTTGATGCCTTATATTGAGTAGGCTGAACTTGGAAATTTGCTCTCTGGTATTCTTTAGATAATAAGGAATATGTTACTACAGAATAAGAAGTGTTCTTAAATGATAATTACAAGGCTTTTTCATATATATTCTGAAAAATGGACACAGCAAAATTATTTTTTGCTGCTAGTGGCTATTAAAATTGTCTCATTTTGTAATTGATCTCCAGCAAAGCAAAGTGTCTTTGTTTCCATGACCAGTTCCAGCACTGCACTCTTCATCTCAATAGCTTGGCTGCCTTTCATACTTTCACTGGCATCTTTAACCTGTGTCAGGGACGTTACATATCTTTTTGTTAGTTTCTGATAATTTATTTCAGAGGCTGTCTGAGCTTATTGTCTCATCTTAAAATACTTTATTGACTAGTTTTCAGCAGCTTTTCTAAACATTTAAATCCTAATATTTAACAAGGGTTTAACTATAATATTTAATGTTATGCTTAAATCACACTTGGAAGATGTTTATCATACTTAAACTCAGAAATAGAAATCTGTATCCCCCAACTTCTTCTATGTCACCTTAGCTGCTTTGCTCTCCATTCCATTTCTTCGCTCTGACTGCTGTAAAATTTTTGCTCTTGCTATTTTGACTTAGTCATTCAGGACCTATAAATTCCATTTTATAGTGGGTCATTTTTATCTCCTCTTTAAGAAGCTTTAAGATTACTGGGGTGCCTCGGTGGCTCCGTTGGTTAGGCACCTGTCTGCTTGAGGATTCTTTACCTCTCCCTCTGCCCCCCAAAATAAGTAAATCTTTCATGTATATATGAAATCTTTCATATATATATATATATATATATCATATATATATATATATATAAACACACACACACACACATATATATATATAAACACTTTCAGATTACTTTATTCTTTCCTCACTACCAACTGAGGTACTCTAATTCTAATTCCTCTAATTCCTAATTCTAATTCTAATTCCTCTAATTCTCTAGCTAATTTTTTAGTGCCTCCCTACCCCTTCACACCCAACAAAAGGAAGTCATTCCATATTACATTTTACCCCTGGGCCTAAAGTGCATTTAAATGTACCTTCAAAAGTAAAATTTTATCCCCTGTAAAAATCATTACTAAAGGTTCCATGAGTACATACTGCTTTTGGTTTGAGCACTATTTTGAAAATGGAGTGAGAGATGTAACAGTCTTAAAAACTATAGCAAAGTTGCCATTAGAAGCATAACGGTCTGATGACATTTATCTTTTACAAGAGTCATACCAAAGCAAAGTAAAAAGGACTTTCTTCTCTTGGAACTATCTTGCAACACCATGCCTGCCTTCTTCCTTACCGTGGAATGAACATAATCATTCCACTGAGGATTATTTTTCTTTACATTTTTGCCAAGTCAGAATTAAAAGTGATGATTTAGGACTTGAGAACTTAGAAAGAGAAGTCCACACTGTCACTGACTTTTCCCAGTTTTCCAGCTTACACACACAAAATAGCAAAGATTTTAGTTTGCCTTCCGTTAAGTAAAGGAGAACTAATTTAAAATCCTATTATTTATAAGGTCATTTTATGAAATTTCCAGCTTTCCAAAATGAATGTGATTAGTACAAAATTGACTAATGCCTTAAAACTTTGTATTGAATATTATATTGTTTTGATAAAGTGTAATTTATTAATAAAGGGAAATAAATGATTATTGTTTAAATACAGTGTTATCCTCAGTATGGTTCTTTAAAAGTATATTACATGTTTCTTTTACTGCCTATTTCTTACTCCCTTGTGTTTCAAATAATGACCTTGGCTTTTGACCCATTTCTTAAAAATTGGGTCTATATTATAATTTCTGTACTCTTGTCTCTTGTCCTGAGCATAACTGTTAGTTTGGTATTTGAATAAGGAAAATCATGCTATTCATAGTGTAGGTTAAATCTCATTTTGAGGTTGCCCAGGTTAGGAGGATAGTCTTTTTCTTTTTTTTAAAGTAAGCTCCGTGCCCAATGTGGAGCTAGAACTGAGGATCCTGAGATCAAGAGTTGCATACTCTACCGACTGAGCTAGCCAGGTACCCCAGGACTGTATTCTTAGAAAGAAATTTTTGAGTCCATAAGATCTGTGTGCAAAAAAAAACTGTGGTTAGATTTTCCTTTAGTTATTAGTGTGTATTTTACTTTTAACCCTAGTATGTACTGTGGAAAGTATCAAGCACACATCTATCTACTATCTCTGGGATCAGTTTGGCTTTTTAACTGTGATGTTTGGGATTATTATACCTATATTAGGTTTTATTCCAGAAAGTCCTGGATTTGACTTTCCTACTTATTTTATGAAGTTAGGCAAATAACAGCCTCTCTGAGGTCAACTTCTTTGTCTGATTCATATATCACCTGATTTATCTGGTGGTGTTGTTATGCCTAGACTTGATAATTTTATGTACCGTGGCAATTTTGTCAGGAGGATATATGACATGTCAAAAAGCAAACTCTTGTGAATTGGTTTACCTTTCCTTACCTTACTTTTGATAAGCGGAATTTTAAAGTGCAAATGATGATAGGTCAGGCAGTATATTTGTAGATTTGAACTACAGCTTCCTATTCTGCCACCTGGAAGTATTTTTAGGTACTTTCCAGTAATATCTCTGTAGACCAAGGTAAAGAAAAAATACATTTTAAAGAAGATATTTGTTGTAGCTAATCCAGAGAAACTGGCTTCAGTGAGCCAGTGATGCTACTCTCTCAGGTAGAAAGTGTACATTTCTTTTTCTTTCCCTGCATGAATAAAGTGAGGGTATTATTTTTACTGATTTCTCTTCATTTGGTAACTATTGTCATCTTTAAATTCCTTAAATCTTTGGGGCACCTAGGTGGCTCAGTCATTAAGCGTCTGCTTTTGGCTCAAGTCATGATCGCAGGGTTCTGGGATTGAGCCCGGGGTCCTGGGATTGAGCCCTGGCTCTTTGCTCAGCAGGAAGCCTGCTTCTTCCTTTCCCGCTCCCCCTGCTTGTGTCTGCTTGTGTTCCCTCTCTCACTGTGTCTCTCTCTGTTAAATAAATGAATAAAAACCTTTAAAAAAAAGTTTTAAATTTCTTAAATCTTTAAATTTTTAAATCTTCACATTTTAAAAAATTTTTTTGTTAAAAACTACTACTTTACTACTTACTAAGATCCTTTGCAGAAATTAGCCAGTTTCATACATTCATATTCATTCTTTTTTCAGTGACCTGAAACATAATCAGTATTTGGCTATATTACTTTACAACTTAAGTATTCTGATAAATACTGTTTTGAAATTTTATTTTCTGGAGAAATTTTTTCTGAAACCATGGAAGTTACTTATAACTTAGTTTAGTCTTGACATGTTTTGGCTTTCTGTGTAATGTTTGTATTAGATACTAACTTTTTGGCTTGAATATGATTTAAGGGGTTGTATATTATGAAGCGATAAAACCCGACTAGCACTGGTGGGTGTGAAAGTGTTCACTACTATTTATAGAAGCTCATATATAATAGAATATAAGAATTAAAAATTGAGTTTCTAGTCTTATCATGTGTAGGATAAGATCAGTTTTTAGGGTTGTACTGATGAATAATTTTCATTCTATAAGTTCATAATGAAGATAGTTAAGATTTGTTTGCAAGTTCCAGTTAGTTATCTGCATTCTACTATTTGTCCTATAGATGGCATTGTTACAATTTTTTGGTGATTTCCAAGATTTGTTGTTTTTTTCTTTAGGATTTTTTGATTTGTTAATGGGAACACTTAAATAATCGAACAGACTAGATCAAATAATGTTAACTTTGGATAACAGCTATTTTCCTCTTGAACTAATATCCAAGTTTTTAATCTTTTTTAATTATTGTAGCTGCATTTAGTGTAGAATATTGAATTAAAACTAAATAAAATTAATCATAAATTATTAAATACAGTAATGTGATGGTTTTTATTTTTCTTGAAGAAATTTTGTATCACTTCATATAGTTTTGTAGTGTGACATTACAGAGTTTATATTTTTATTGTGTTGAGGCAGTAAGTGTAGTTGATAAGAGCATGGGTTTTAGGTTTGAGTCCATATCTTCACTCTGTTCGTTATTAGTTATGTGAATTTAGGCAAACTGCTTAACCTCTTTGAAGGATTTTCAGTTTCTCTAACAATCTACAAGCTGTGAACAGGGCAAGGAAACTGTTTTCTTGTGATCAGTTGTTAACAATGCCTGACACCCAGTAAGTATTCAATAAATTTTTGATGAATGAATAATATTTACAATGCAAGATTGCCATGAAAGTTAAATTTTATTAATATAAAGCAGCAAGTAACATGCATAGCAGGCATTAGCTACTATTATTATTAATAATAGAAAAATCCCCAGTCTAGCTAATACATGAAATATGTTTTTCTTACTCTCATTTCTTAAATTCCCTTTCATGATTTTCTTTCCCTATCCCAAACGTTTTCATTTTGCTTCAGTTTTCTGTGATATTTCTCAAAGGGAACTCTTTGCAAAAGGCCTTTTTTCTTTGACTGTTTACAGCCATTATACCAGTAGCTTTGTTAATGTAATTTTATATACCTTTTGTCCTTAATATAATCAGGTCAAGACACAACACTTGCGTTTCTAACTGAAAATATTTTACAGTGTTATTAAGCAGCTATTTTGTCTACTTACATAGGTATTTCATAAACATAGAGAAGCTGGTATCTTTCTGGCAAGAATGTAGTGAAAATTAAAATTTTATATAAAGTAAACTAGCAAATGCCTAGCATATAGAAAGTATTCAGTGAATGATGCTATTTATTATTAATATTGAAATTAATATTTTAAAAACTTTTTTATACTATATCATGGGGCATCTCAAAACGTCTTTATTAAAGATTTTATTTATTTGACACAGAGAGAGCACAAGCAGGGGGAGCAGCAGGAAGAGGGAGAGGGACAAGCTGGCTTCCTGATGAGCAAAAGACCCCCCTTCCCCCATGTGGGGCTCGATCCCAGGACCCTCAGATCATGACCTGAGCCAAAGGCAGACACTAACCGACTAGGCCACCCAGATGCCCTGGATCTCAAAACTATAAATAATTTTTATTTATTGAGTGTTTTCTATGTTGATTTTTATGTACACTATCTCATTTAATATTTAAAATAACTATGGGGGCACCTGCAGGACCGTGATCTTATGGTGCTGGGATTGAGCCCCCTCTCGGGCTTCCTGCTCAGGGGGAGTCTGCTTCTCCCTCCTACCCTTCCCCTCCTCAAATAAATAAAAATCTTAAAAAAAAATAAAAATAATTATGATTTGGGCACTATTATCCTCACTTCATATTTGGGGAAACCTTTAAAGAGGCCAAGTAAATAATCCAGAGTCATTCACTAGGAAGTGGCAGAATTATAATTAAACTCCATTTTTACCACTACTCAGTATTGTTTGAAGGCCTTTTCTTCTTGAGGCTAAGACAAAGTTTATAATCCTATATAACTTTGATTCTTCTTGTCTGTTCATTTTCTTACATTCCACATTCATATTTCCTGCTTTTTTTCCTTTTGTCCAAATAGACCAAAACATAGTATTTTGTACTCTCTCTCTCCCAGACTTCTAAGTCCTAAATTTGTTTTTAATCTCCTGCTTTGCTTGTTTTGCTAGGTATCATTTATGAATATTGTCTTTTCGTTCTCATACCCATTCCTAAGTCCAGTTCATTGACTTATTTCAGTAATTTTCTCATCCCCTTGGCCTAACTTCCTGGTTGTGAGAATAAACGTCTTTCCTGACTTAATCCCTTTGACTCATTTCAATACACCTTACCACTTTTGAGCACTTCTTCAGTGCATCTTTGCTCATGTTTTAGTACTCAGTTTTGGAGATGAGAGTTTATTCTTTTGTTTAAAATTATTAGGATTTTATGTTGATTTTAGTTAACTGTACTTCTCCTTCTCAAGACTTCATTTTTGTCAGTGATAGAGCTGCTTCTGTAATCATCTATCATATGTTTAACCTGTACTAAAATTGAGTTTAGCCTAAAATGCTTCTGTCAGTTTACACCTTTCTTATGGTCCGTATGGTAGTATAGCAGGTGTTTAATACTAGTTAACTAAATGTGACAGCTATAGCATTTCATTTAGTTACACTTTAAAGAAATACAATTTAATTGCCTGGTAACTCTGGTTTTGTTATTGTTGTTGTTGTTCTTAACTTTTTAAAATTAACATATATTATTTGCCCCAGGGGTACAGGTCTGTGAATCATTAGGCTTACACATTTCACAGCGCTCCTCATACCACATTCCTTCCTCAATGTTCATAACCCAGCCACCCTACCTCTATTCTCCCACCCCCCAGCAACCCTAAATTTGTTTTGTGAGATTAAGAGTCTCTTATAACTCTGTTTTCATTATTTGGTTGCTGTAAGTTTTATATATTATTTTATGCCTTTTTCTAATAATAATAGTAGTGATTCTAAAGCCATACTTACTGAACTTTCATCCACCTCTGTGGCCTATCTGTGCCAGATGCTTTGTGTATGTTGTCTCTAAATCTCAAGTGACTATATAAGGTTGTGGGACTTATATTCATTTTTTAAATAGAGAAATGGACCTCAAAAGAGTTCCTTAACTTGCATAAATAATATGTGTATTACATTTGTATTCTTTGGTCTCCAACCCCTCAAGTTCACCAATGTTGATGTCACTTTTTATTTTTTTTTTTTATTTATTTTTTTTAAAAGATTTTATTTATGTATTTCACAGAGAGAAATCACAAGTAGATGGAGAGGCAGGCAGAGAGAGAGAGAGGGAAGCAGGCTCCCTGCGGAGCAGAGAGCCCGATGCGGGACTCGATCCCAGGACCCTGAGATCATGACCTGAGCCGAAGGCAGCGGCTTAACCCACTAAGCCACCCAGGCGCCCGATGTCACTTTTTAAAATTCCCATATTTAGTTGTTAAATCAAGTAATTTTTAAAGACCTTCTTAGAGCAGTTTTAGATTTACAGCAAAATTGAGGGACAGAGATTTCCCATATACCCCCTGTCTCCACACATGTATAGCTTCCCCTATTATCAACATCACTCACCAGAACACTTTTTTTTTTTAACCATGGATGAACCTACATTGACACATGGTCACCCAGAGTCCACAATTTACCTTAGGGTTCACTCCTGGTTTTTTAATATTTTATGGGTTTGGACAACTATATAATAAACATCATTATAAAATCATAAAGAGTATTTTCAGTTCTGTATAAATAAATAGATGTGGTTTCCAGAAAAAAGGAAAAGAAAATATAAATAGCATTAAATATGAAAATTTTTTGTTGCCACTTAATAAAAACGTTCCTGAATGTTCTACTTATCTGTTACTCTTAACAAAGTGCCCCATAATTAAATGTGGCTTAAATTAACGATTTCTTACCTTGTGGTTTTGTGGGTAAAGAATTCAAATAGGGCTCAGCTTTATGCATGTGGTCTTGACAGAGATTACTTGGAGATATTCATTTGGCTGGTCTGTACAGTCCAAGATGGCTTCATTAAATGAGTGCCACCTTAGGAGATGGCTAGAAGCTGGAACATCAGTCAGAGCACAGAATCACAGAACACAGAATTACCTGTGTGGCTGTGTTGTGGTAGTCTGACATTTGGCATGGTGAATCAGGGCTCCCAGACAGTGTAATACAACTGAGTGAAAGCTGCAGTTTCTTATGACTTAACTTTGGGAATCCCAGGGCATTTCTCCTGTATTTTATTTACTATTAAAGTGAATATAAGTATAGTGAATTCAGCCCAGATTCAAAGGTAGGGAAATTAGACTTTACCTTAGTGTGAGGACTAGCAAAGAATTTGTGCCTGCTTTAAATCTGCCACAGTGAATCACATCAGTTGTTCTAGATAGTGTGAATTCAAGTGAAAAATGAATTGGTGGTAGAGTGGGCAAATGGGTTTCATGTATTTTCTACCATGAACAGATTTAAACAATTATTGTTAGAATCAGGGCAGCTCTAACTGAAGATGATCTTTTCCTGGAACTCAAGCAAAATGTTTATTGGTTTGATTTGGAAGGAGGAGTTGGTCTTGTTAACATTAGAACTATAAATGTTTTTTTCCTCTAAATATATGTATTCTCTCTCTAATATTTTTGTGAATAACAATATAAAACCATATGCTTTCATCTGACATTTCTTAAGTTCAGATATATGAATTGTAGATGTATGAGATCTGAGGAAAGACAAAGAATCCTCTGCTTCATTTCTTAGCTTCTGAGCCAACATTACATCTTTTCTTACCAACTTATATAATGCTTAAATTATATAAATAATGTTTTCTAAAATAAGATACTGCTTGTATTTTACTGAGAAAAGAATACTGAAGTAAATTTCTGCTTAAGAAATATAATTCAGGGGCGCCTGGGTGGCTCAGTGGGTTAAGCCGCTGCCTTCAGCTCAGGTCATGATCTCAGGGTCCTGGGATCGAGTCCCACATCAGGCTCTCTGCTTACTTAGCAGGGAGCCTGCTTCCTCCTCTCTCTCTCTCTCTGCCTGTCTCTCTGGCTACTTGTGATCTCTGTCAAATAAATAAAATCTTAAAAAAAAAAAAAGAAATATAATTCATATATAAAACCTGTAGATCATTTTAAGCATTTTTGCTTTTATTCTGAATGAGAAGGGAATGTATAAGAAAGAAATGTATTGAAGGATTTTGATCAGAGAGGAGTGACATGATCTGGCCTATATTTAACAGAATCTCTGGCTGCTGTGTTAAGTTGCCAAGGAGTGGCAACGGTAGAAAAGACCAGTTATGAGACTGTGAGGAAGTTTGCTTGGCAATGGTTGAATTCCAGATATATTTTGAAGACAGAAGTTCATGATCCAAAAGAGGAGGGTGAGGGGCGCCTGGGTGACTCAGCTGGTTAGGCATCTGACTCTTGGTTTCAGCTCAAGTTTGTGACCTCATAGGTGCTAAGATGGAGCCCTGTGTCATGCTACGCACTCAGCAGGGAGTCTGCTTGAATATTCTCTCTTCTGCCTCTCCCCTACTCTCTCTCTCTCAAATATATCTTAAAAGGGGGGAGGTAAGAAATAAATTAAGGAAAATACCAAGATTTTGGGCCAAAGCAGCTGGAAAAATGAATTGCCTTTAACTAAAATAGGGAATGTTGTGGAAGGAGCTGGTGTGAAGAACAATGTAAAGAAAAAGTTTTGAAAATATTCAAGTTTGAGGGGTGCCTGGGTGGTTCAGTTGGTTAAGCATCTTTCTTTGGCTCAGGTCATAATCCCAGGGTCCAAGGATCAACCCCTCATCGGGCTCCTTGTTCACTGGGGAGCCTGCTTCTCCCTCTCCCTGCTGCTCCCCGTGCTTGTGTTCTCTGTGTGTCAAATAAATAAATAAAATCTTAAAAGAAAAGAAAATATTCAAGATTGAAATAGTTGTTAGATATCCAAATGGAGATGTCACATAAACAGTTGGACATACCAGTCGGGAGTTCAGGCGAGAGGTCTGGGTTCTGGCTGGAGTCATTGCATATATAATGTTTAAAATCCGTGAGGCAGAGAAATCACCAAAGGAGAGTAAAGAAATAAAATGGTTGAGGATATGCAAATAATGAGTTGGGCTAAGGATGTGAAAGAAAGTGAAAAAAGAAGACAGGAATGCCAGTATTAATACCAGGCAGGTTAGAATTTAAAGTTAAAATACTAAATCAGATAAAAAAAAGACACTGGAAAAATGGGTAGATAAAAGCCTGTCAAGAAAATACAATGGGCGGGCGCCTGGGTGGCTCAGTGGGTTAAGCCGCTGCCTTCGGCTCAGGTCATGATCTCAGGGTCCTGGGATCGAGTCCCGCATCAGGCTCTCTGCTCAGCAGGGAGCCTGCTTCCTTCTCTCTCTCTCTGCCTGCCTCTCAGTGTACTTGTAATTTCTCTCTGTCAAATAAATAAATAAAATCTTTAAAAAAAAAAAAAAAAAAAAGAAAATACAATGGGCAAAAACTTTTATAAGTTCAACAAATAGCAAAATAAATAAAGCAAAAAAATATTTGGAAATGGAAAGACAACTTGACAGAATACAGTTGTATTGTGTGTATTTGAGAGATTTAATACAACATTTTTTAGTTTTAGATCTAGTAGACACAGTAGGGAGATTAGAGGTATTGAATAGAATAATGAAGCTCAATAAAGAGATATATATAAGCTCAAATAAAGAATATACTTTTTTAAAGTGAAAATATCCCCTTTTGTCTCAGGGGAAAGTTAAAATTTTGCTGCCTTTTAATTCCATTTCTTTCTATATGATGCTAAGAAATGACCCTTTATTCCTTCCTTCAAATATTGATGCATGTCGTGTGCCATGCTTGATCAGCATACAGTGATGAACAAGAGATACCCATTTTCTGCATTCTTATAACTTGATGTCCAGGGAGGGAATTAGTTATTAAACAACTATTACAGAAATGGTTCTTTTGTTACAAGTGTTTTAGGGAACAGCACAAATAACTTGAAAATATGTTTAACGGAAGACATAAATCTAGGAAGGTGGAGGGATGCTTTCCGAAGGCAGTGACCAGAGTAGGAATTAGGGAGCCTGAGGGATTAGGGAAGGGATGGTTTATACTTGAGGAAGTGGCTAGCTTTCCATTCTGAAGGTTTATAAAGGCAGCAAAGCAGGAAGAAGACTTTCTAGAACTAAAATCCAATATGATTGTATCGTATTGAAAGATAGGAAGGGTTGCATGGATATGAGTGTGAGGAACGAGGCAAGAAGTAAAAATTAAAAGAGGTATTTGGATTCCTTGAACCAAACCAAATAATTTGTCATTATTAGTTGAAGAAATTGCATTCTTTTCAGAGCTCACAAACAGATGACCTACAGGCCAAATCTGTCCTGCAGACTTGTTTTCCTTGACTCATACAATATTTAAAAAAGAAGAGGGGTGGGGCACCTGGGTGTCTCAGTGGGTTAAGCCTCTGCCTTAGGCTCAGGTCATGATCTCAGGGTCCTGGGATAGAGCCCCACATCAGGCTTTCTGCTTGCAGGGAGCCTGCTTCCTCCTCTCTCTCTGCCTGCCTCTCTGCCTACTTGCAATCTGTCTGTCAAATAAATAAGTAAAATCTTTAAAAATAAAAAAATTAAAAAAAAGATTTTCTCTCTATCCCTCTGCCCCTTCCCAACCTAAAAAGGAAATGGCCAAGATTTAAAATTAGGAACCCCCACTGAAAAAAGGAAGGACAGATTTCCAGTTTCTTTAACACTTAAAAAGATCTGGCCATGTAATTCTCAAGTGGCTACAGTTCACTAGAGTTGCTGTTTGGGGCATTCAGATTGTCACTTCCTTCTCTTGTTTTCTGTCCATCTTTACTTTTGATCATTTGAAGTCTTTTATGATCACTGTCATTTGACTTTGCAAATCCTACTTTAATAGTCCATCTATATACATCAGGCATTAGGAGTCCAAGCACAGATAACACAAGGAAAAAGCTTTTTTTGATCAGATAATCTTTATTTTGATAGAAAATTAGAAAAAGCCTTTTTCAAAAGTCAGTTTGGTTGTGCACCATATATGTGTGTGACAAAGTACTTAGCAAGCCAACAGTTAGCAATAAGGTTTTTCAGCATGTAAAACTGCCTGGTATTGTGATAGATGCTAGGAATATATTTTTTTTTAATGTGCCATCAAGTCGTTCATAATTCTATCACAAAACTCAGATTTTCGTAGATAATTTCAGTGCAGAATGCAGTAATAGAAGCATGCATTAGATAGAGAGGTAATGTGAATTACACAAACAAACCAATTTTAGAAGAGTAGGTCAAGCAGTGGTTTTAAAGATAGACTATGTAGAGGAGTGCCTGGGTTGCTCAGTGGGTTAAAGCCTCTGCCTTCAGCTTAGGTCATGATCCCAGGGTCCCAAGATCTAGCCCCGCATCCATCGCATCCGAGTTCTCTGCTCAGCAGGGAGCCTGCTTCCCCTGTCTCTCTCTGCCAGCCTCTCTGCCTACTTGTGATCTCTCTCTCTCTCTGTGTCAAATAAATAAATAAAATATTAAAAAAAAAACTGTACAGTAGGATGATCATTTTGCTACCACTTTAGTTGCCCATGAAGGCCAATGTGGAGATATCTGATAAATAAGTGATTGGATATATAGTAATAGCCCAAATAAAACTTATCAGGAATAGATTAAAACTACATTATTAACAGTGCTATTTCCTGTCTAGTGTAGAGATAACTATAGTAGATAGAAACAACATTGCTGGAATCAGGTGGTTGTTTAGCCACTGAGGGAGAGGCATTCTGAAAATCATTGGTTTGGCCTAAAGAATTTTTTCAGTGTCTGGTTCTTCTTTCCTCCTTTCTTCTGTCATTCCTTCTTTACCTCCTTTTCCTCCCTCCTTCCCTTCCCTTTTTCTTTCCTCCTTTTTTACTTTTTCCCTCCCCCATTTTAGCTGTAGTTATCTTGAGCTTTCCATGTCTTAAAACAGCTTGTAGTTTTTTGTGTGAAGTTAGTACCATATATTAGCACAGTCACTAAGTCCGGTGCAGTTTTCAATCTCTCTCTCTCTCTCTCTCTTTTTTTTTTTTTTTTTTTTTTTGTTGTTGTTGTTGTTAGGATGCCTACCCTGACCAACTCCTTTTCTTCCAACTTTGCTTTTGCTCTTTTATGTTTTAAAAATATTGTAGGAACTCATTCAGGAAGGTAGTTTCTCTTGGGTAATAGAAATATAATTTATCTACAGTTTGTCAAGTTATTTAAAAAATCGGTCCTTGTACAATATAATATAAAGTTTTGTGAAAGATATTTTAGAACATGTGTTCTCAGTGGGGTCACTGCCACTCCCAAGGGAAGGAAATACTGGTTGGAAATGGGGAATCTTAAGCATTTGAGAAACACTGGTTTATAATGAAGTGGGTATATGTCACTTTTTAAGGGAACAGTTTTGATTAGGAGGAAGATTCTAACATCTGGAAGGAATTGGACAATAAAAACAATTTGAGAAGCAAGATTTTATTTCATATTGAATTATATGTCCTATTGGTAAAAGGTAATCCAATACCAAATCTATTTAAGCATCTTAAGCTAGAAATATTTTACAGCACACTTCTAATGAATCATATTGTAGAGTCATTGAATTCTAATGAAGTATATACTGAACCTGATCGCTACCATCATCATTTCTTATAACAACAATCAGCAATTGTCTAAGTGAATTTTATTTAGCTTAGAAAACAAATTTTACTTTTTGTGAGATTTAGAGATTGCTTGCTGCTTTTATTAAAAAGCCAGTGTTGGAGTGCCTGAGTGGCTCAGTCAGATGAGTGTCTGGCTCTTGGTTTTGGCTCGTCATGATGTCAGGGTCGTGAGATCTAGACCCTGCATAGGGCTCTGCACTCAGCTGGGAATCTGCCTGAGATTCTTTCTCTTCCTCTTCCCAGTTGCATGTGTGCTTTTTCTCAAGTCATACATAAATATATATACCAGTTTTAGTATTATGGAAATAACTCCTTTTTCCTCACCTAAGTCTTTTTTTCTGACCTAAACATTGTAAACCTTTTGGCAGAAAACTTCCAATCTTTCAGAAACATTATAGTTTCCAGTTCTTCATATAGTTTTTTTCTTAGTCATTATAAACTGTAATTTTAAGTAAGAATGTTTAGCTTTATTAAATGGAGCTGTTTGAGGCACCTGGTTGGCTCAGTCGGTTAAGTGGCTGCCTTATTAGCTCAAGTCATGATCCCAGGGTCCTGGGATCGAGCCCCAAACTCTCTGCTTCTGCCCCTTCTCCCCGCTTGTTCTCTCTCTCTTTCAAATAAATAAAAAAAATTTTTTTAATGGAGCTATTTGAGATTTTAAGTAGATGTATTTCCAATTTCAAGAGCCAGAAATACAAGAGAATAAGAATAGAAAAACACAAGTTTAATAGAGGAATTCAATTAGATACAGGTATTAAAACTTTTAAATGAGGATAAAGTGTCAAGAACATAAGAAAATTTCAAAGGAGGATCTTATTCAATTCTGGGAAGATTGAGTAATAGCTAGAATGGTAGTTTTCAAAGTAGTATATGTATATTGGAAAAGATGTAGTAAGATAAAATGGGTGTGTGCAAATTAGTTTAGCTCATTGCCCAAAGGAAATTAAAACCTCTAGACCTATTTCTTTTTTTGAGAGAGAGAGAGAGAGAGAGAGAAAGCGTGCGTATATGTGCAGTGGTGGGGGGAGGGAGAGGGAGAGAGAGAATCCCAGCCAGGCTCCACACCTAGCCAGAGCTGAACTGTAGGGCTCCATTTCATGACCCCAAGATTATGACCTGAGCTGAAGTCAAGAATCAGATGCTTAACCAACTGAGTCACCAGGCATCCCTCTAGACATACTTTTAAAATCTTACCCTTTTTAAATGCCTGTTTTGTGACTTTTCTAATAAAATTCGTGTATATAAGACACAAATAATAGTTATTGAAAGGGGTTGTTTTGGGGGTCACTGCTGTAAGTATCTCAAAGAACTGGGAAAATGAGCCTTTGAAATCAAATAAATAGATGGTTTTTATATTCTGGCTTTATCATTTACAAGCTTTCTACCTATGGCAAATGAGAGATTAGTTCTTTTGAATCTTTAGCTTTATCTCCGATTATTAAATAAGTTAGTGAAGATTTTTTTCATGAGGATGTTTTAAGTACTAAATGAGGTAACATATGTAAAAGGCTCTGTAAACTTTTCTTCCTTTTTTGTAGAATATAAAAAGAACCAACAATTTAGGGTTAGAAGAGATTTGTTCATATGATGAAAAATTAATCAACTGTTTAGCTATTAACAGGATATTTCCCTGTGGTTATCTTTTATAATCTATCATTTTCTTTTTTTAAAAAAATATTTTTAAAAATTTTATTTATTTACTTACTTATTTCACACAGAGAATGTGCACAAGAGAGCACAAGCAAGGGGAGTGGCAGAAGGAGATAGAAGCAGGCTCCCCATTGAACATTGGAGCCTGATGTGGGTCTCCATCCCAGGGTCCTGGGATTGTCACATGATCCCAGGGCAAATCCTTAACCGACTGAGCCACCCAAGTGCCCCATTTATCATTTTCTTCTTTCTGTAAAACCATAGTCATTGAACAGAGAAAGGAAAGTCAGAAGATTGGGAAGGACTGGGAAGCTTTGCAATTAACTTTGAAAGTGTGCTCCTGAACACATCATTTCATTTCTTTGCTTCCTCTCATTCCCTTTGCTTTCTACTCTTATATATCAGTCATTCTCTTCAAAACAAGTAATTATATTGAATGTAACTGCCATACTAGGGTAGTAAAATAGTCTTTACATACAGGTGACAGTGTGTGAACTTGTTTAAATATTATGATTGCTTTCTTTATTCCTCACAGGAAATTTTAGTCAAGTCCAAATTAGAGCTCATTAATACCACCAAATCATAGTGTTTGTGTTTGAATTCTCAGATATTTTTAGTATATGAGTAATATGTACAATAAGTTTTTTTATTATATATGATTATCTTTTTAAAGAAAAAATATTGAACTATGGAAAAATGTTAGTTATTAAGGGAGGGTAATATCTCCAATTGCATTTTTTTCAGTTTCATTAAGGTGTAATTTACATATAGTAAAATTACCTATTGTAATTGTATAATTCAGTGGCTTTTAGTAAATTTATAGAGTCATGCAAATCCAGTTTTAGAACTTTCGCATCTCCCCCCAAATTTTCCTCAAGACTGTGGTCAGCCGTCCGCTCCTACGTCCTTTCATCAGCCTCAGGTAACTACTGATCTGGTTTCTCTTTCTATAAGTTTTTTTTTTGTTATTTCATCCAAAAAGAATCATACTATATGTGGTCTTTTGCATCTGGCTTCTTTGACTTAGCATAATGTTTTTGAAGTTCATCCGTAGAATAGCATGTATCAGTATTTCATTTCTTTTTATTGCTGAGTGTTATTTCATTGTATTGATACACCATATTTGTTTACTCTTTCACTCCTTATCCACTTGGATCATTTCCAGTTTTTTACTATTATGAATAAGATTCCTTTAAACATTCATGGAGAAGTCTTTGAGTGATAAATATTTTCATTTTTCTTAGGTAGGTTCCTAAGAATGGAATTGCTGGATTGTATGATAAATTAACTTTTTTTCAAGAAACTGCCCAACTGTGTTCAGAAGTGGCTGTACCATTTTACATTTCTACCAGCAATGTATGAGGGTTCCAGTTTGTGTGGCTTCATCAGTTGGGTGTCTGCCTTTGGCTCAGGTAGTGGTCCCGGGGTCCTGGGATGAGTCCTGCATGGAGCGCTGTGCTTGGTAGGGAGCCTACTTCTCCCTTTCTCTCTGCCTGCCACTCTGACTACTTGTGATATCTCTCTCTCTCCCTTTCTCTCTCTCTGTCAAATAAATAAATAAAATCTAAAAAAAAAAAAAAAAAAGATGGGGGTTCCAGTTTCTTTGCATTCTCACCAACACTTGATATGTGTCTTTTTTTTTTAATAGCCAGTTCAGTGGGTATGTCTTGGTGTCCCATGTGGTTTTTATTAGCATTGTCCTAATGACTAGTGATGTTGAGCACTTTCTTGTGGTTATAAATCATTCATATGTCTTCTTTGGTGAAATGTCTCTTCAAGTCTTTTGTCCATTTTTGAAATTGGATTTTTTTCTTAATCAGTCATGAGAGTTCATCTATATTCTGAATACAAGTTCATTGTCAGATATGTGATTTGTTAATATTTTCTCCCAGTATGTGGCTTGTCTTTCTATTTTCTTGTTGGTGTTTTTTTTTTTTTTTTAAAGATTTTATTTATTTATTTGACAGAGAGAAATCACAAGTAGATGGATAGGCAGGCAGAGAGAGAGAGATAGAGGGAAGCAGGCTCCCTGCCCCGCTGAGCAGAGAGCCCGATGCGGGACTCGATCCCAGGACCCTGAGATCATGACCTGAGCCGAAGGCAGCGGCTCAACCCACTGAGCCACCCAGGCGCCCTTGTTGGTGTTTTTTAAAGTGCAAAAGTTTTTTGAAGTCCAGTTTTATCAGTTTCATCTTTATGGCTCATGCTTTTGTCGTCTGAGAACTCTTTGCCTCACTGAAGGCCAAAAAGACTTTCTACTGTATTTTCGTTTAGATGGTTTATCATTTAAGCTTGTACATTTAATCTCTGACCCATTTGAATTAATTTTTTGTATGGTGTAAGAAGGGCCTTAATTCATTTTTCTATTTATGGTATCGAATAGTCCCAAAACCATTTGTTGAAAGAATATTCTTTCGGGGCGCCTGGGTGGCTCAGTGGGTTAAAGCCTCTGCCTTTGGCTCAGTTCATGATCCCAGGATCCTGGGATCGAGCCCCACATCGGACTCTCTGCTCAGTGGGGAGCCTGCTTCCCCCCCCCCTCTCTGCCTGCCTCTCTGCCTACTTGTGATCTCTGTCTGTCAAATAAATAAATAAAAGCTTAAAGAAGAAAGAAAGAATATTCTTTTTCCCATTGAATTACTTGATGGCTTTATGAAAATCATTTTTACTATAAATATAAAAATTTATTTTTGGCTTCCCAGGTCTCTTTGTTGATCTTATCCTTACACCTAGACTTTTGCTAGTAACATACTGTTTTGATTACTGTAACTTCTTACCAGGTTTTATGTTGGTATTATCAAGTCCCCTAACTTCATTGTTCTTTTTCATATTGTTTTGGCTGTACTGGGTCTTTTGATTTCCATGCAAAATTAGAATCAGATTATTTCTGTTTTCTTAAAATGCCAGCTGGGATTTTGAAAAGGATTGTTTTGAATCTGTAGATTAATTTGAGAAAAACTTCCATATGAACAAGATTGAGTCTACCAGTCCATGAGCATGGAATGTTTTCCTTTTCCTGTTTATTTAGATGTTTTACTCTGAGCATTGTTTTGTAACATTGTACAAATATTCTACTTCTTTGAAAAAAATTTTTTCCTAAGTATTCTTTGTGGTACTATTTTGAATGGAATTTTTTTCTTAATTTCATTTTCACAAGAGTATAAAAATGCAATTGATTTTTGTATATTAATCTTATACCATATGACCTTATTAACCTTGTTTATTGGTTCTAGTAATTTTTAGTGGTTCCTAGGGTTTTCCACATATAGGGTAATGTCATCTGGTAATAAACAGTTTCACTTCTTTTCTAATCTAAATGCATGTAATATCTTTTGAATTTTTTAAATTGTAAAGTAATTTGTTTTTTTGTTTTTTTGTTTTTAATTACTAGAGTCAGTAGAAGTAGTAGAACCAGCAGAAGTAGTAGAAATAAACATCTTTGTTCTGGTATTTGGCGGAAGACTTTACCATTGAGTATGATATTACCTATAGACTTTTCATAGGTGCCTTATAATAAATTGAAGACATTCCCTTCTATTCCTAGTGTTTTGAGCATTTTTATAATGAATAGGTATTGGATTTTTGTCATGTGCTTTTTCTGCATCTGTTGAAATAATCATGTGGGTTTTATTTTCATTCTTTGAACATAGTGTTTTACATTAGTTAATTTTCAGGTGATTAACCTAGCTTGCATTCTGGGGATAAATCTCACTTTGTGATAATGTATAATGCTTTTTTTTTTATATGTGCTGAATTTGTATGTTGCTGAATTTAGGTTTTTAAATTTTTTTTTAAGATTTAAAGATTTTTTTAAGATTTTAAAATAAAGATTTTATTTTAAAGATTTTAAAGATTATTTTTTATTTCATTGAGAGAGAGAACCTGTGGGGGGGATGTGGTAGGGGAAAGTGTAGAGGGGGAGGGAGAGGAAGAGGGAAAGAATCCCAAGCAGACTCCTGAATGCGGAGCCAGCTCAGTCTCAGGATCCTGACATAGTAACCTCAGCCTAACCAACTGAGCCACCCAGACACCCTTAAGCTGCTAATTTTTAAAAAAGGATTTTTGTATCTATGTTCATGAGGGATGTTGATCTATAGTTTTCTTGTGTTGTCTAGATCTGGCTTTGGTATCAGGGTAATTAATAATAAATAATCTCATAGAATAAATTGTTTCTTATATATTTCATAAGCTTCATCAGTGAAACCATGTCTTCCTAAGCTTGTCTTAGTTGAAGATTTTTATATGTAGCTCAGTGACCTTATTTGTTACAGGTTTATATTTCTTATAGTCAGTTCTGGTAATTTGTGTCTTTCTAGGATTTTCTTGATTTTAATAGAAGTTCGCATAATTTGTTGGTTTAAACTTATTCGTAATACTCTGTTAGGATCCCTTTAATTTCTAGGGTCAGTAGTGATGTCCTCTTTCCTGGTTTTGGTAATTTGTTTCTGCTTTTCTATCTTATTTTCTTGGTCATTCTGTCTAAGGGTTTGTCAATTTTATTTTTTTTATTTTTTTTTAATTTTTTGAAAAATGAATTCATTGATATTTTTCTTTGTTTTGTTCTTGTTTCATATATTTTTACTCTTCTTGCTTTGGATTTAATTTGCCTTTTCTAATTTCTTAAGGTGAGAAACTTAGGCTATTCATTTGAGACTTTTCTGATCTAGGCATTTAAATTATAAATTTTCAATAAACACTGCTATAGTAATTGATATGTTTTTATTCTTACTGAGTTCAAAATATTTAATTTCCTTTTGATACCATCCTTAACCCATGGATTTCCCCCAGATTTCTTTCTGTTACAGATTTTTAAATTTTATTCTGTTATTGTCAGGAAACATCCTTTTTTATTTTAAACTTAAATAGATTGTTTGTGGCCCAGCATGTGGTCAATTCTGGAAAAACTTCTATGCGTGGTTAAAAGCAAAGTGTATTCTGAACAGTCTTTGGGTGGAATGTTCTATAAATATAAGGTGAGGTCAAGTTAGTAGTGTTTTTCAAATCTTTTACATCCTTGCTGATTTTCTGTTTCTTCCTTCAGTTCTGCCAGTTTTCCTTCATGTATTTGGTGGCTCTGTTTTATAAATGCTATGTATTGCTGACATTTTATTGACTCTTATGTTTATGAAATAATCCCTCTTTGTCTTCAGTACTATTTATTTTAAAGTCTATTTGATCTGCTATTCTGTAACCGCTTTAGAGTTCTCATTGTTACTATGTGTTTGGAATACATTTTCATTCTTTTATTTCAACCTGTTTGTATCTTTGGATCTGAAATGTTGTCTTTTGTAGAAGTAATGTCCTTGGGTCAGTATGATAATCTCTGCTTCTTGAGTGGCATGTTTATTCCTATTTAATATGATTATTGATATAATTGGATTTATGCCTTCCTCATCATCTTTTACTGACTTCTGTGTTAAATGTTCTTTTCCTGTACCATTTAAATTTCTCTGTTAATTTTCTTTCTTTCTGTCTTTCTTTGGTTTTTTGTGTGCCATTTTTAAGAGTTATTTTCTAAAGAGTTTGCCTTAGAGATTACAATACAATATACATCGCAGTTTATCACAAACTACTTTTTAAATTGAATTTTTATCCCAATATATATTGCATATTTTTAAGCTATGATATCGTTGGTTATAGTTACATTTTCTATGGTGGTTAACTGTCCAGGTCAGTATTTAGTAGAATTTGTATCTAACTAAATGTGGTGTGAGAACCAAAATTGAGTTTTGTTATTATGTGAATTTCATACTTATAATAAATTCCCAGTTTCTTTATTACACTAGCTGTAGTAATGATATTTTTCCCCACTACTGATCCCCAAAAGCTTTATAAACATGAAGCATTCCTGTTTCTCATGTAAAATAGACAAGTTGAACTAGTAACTATAAATTTTTTTCTGCCTTTAAAATACTGTGATTCTATTTGGTCAAAAGTGTCTGTGGAAATCACAATATTTAATTGTATATGTTTGCATAGTGGTTATTTAAAACTTACCTTTTTCTTTAAGTTATTTTTTTATTAACATAAAATGTATTACTAGCTCCAGGGGTACAGGTCTGTGAATCACCAGGTTTACACACTTTACAGCACTCACCATGGCATACACCCTCCCCAATGTCTATAACTCAACCACCCTCTCTCCCCCACCCCCAGGTCTCAGTTTGTTTTGTGAGATTAAGAGTCTCTTATGGTAAAACTTACCTATTTTGACTGACATTTGATTAGATAGCAGTAGAGACATTTTTCATATCTGGGCTTTGGTATTAGAGGAATGAGAATCTAATAGATTTCAAGAAGGAAAACTTAAGAGTCATAACATGTTGAAAGCAGAAGTTTGTTTTTAATATCAACTTAATGGTAAATAAAAGAAATTAATTTTTAATGTAATAATTTTAATGTTAAATAAATAATTTTAATATTAATTATTTAATATAATAATTAAAGCTGGGCAAGATTTTAGTTATGGTTTCAGAAATTAATAGTAAAAATTACCAGATTCTATTTTATTTAGCAAAAACAAGATACCAACTGGATTTTATTATTTCACTTTTCTTGTTCCCGCAGCATTTCTTTCTGGTAAGTGAGAAGTTAGTAACACTACCAGCTTTTTATTGATATGTTTTGGGTTTTAATCTAGATTTCTCCAAAAATTTTGAATTACCTGTCCATGTAAAAGTTCAACTCTAATTTTTTTTTCATCTCTGATTTTTTAATTCTTCTTAATAGGAGTGCTAAAAAGGAGGAAGAAGGGAGTTCTAGAATGTAATTGATACAGGTCTCTGTTAAGATACGGTTCCCTTTCTAATAAAAACAAACATGAGGGGCGCCTAGGTGACTCAGTGGGTTGAGCCTCTGCCTTCAACTCAGGTCATGATCTCAGGGTCCTGGGATCCAGGCCCACATTGTCCTGCACTGGGCTCTCTGCTCAGTGGGGAGCCTGCTTTCCTGCCCCTCTCTGCCTGCTTCTCCGCCTTCCTGTGATCTCTGTCTGACAAATAAGTAAATAAAATAAAAAATAAATAAAAACTTAAAAACAAACAAACATGAGGCCGTTAATATAAGCTTAACATGTAAAGATTGTAGTTTTAAGATCACCTGGTTATGTTTGATTATGACTTCCTGATATCATTTTAAAAATATGAACTTGCTCAGCAATCATATTACAAACTCTTCTTACTTAGTGCTTGTATAGGCCTTGAGTTTTTCATCTGATACCATTTTCTAACAGTTTCTTATTGTTTTCATTTCAGTTTAACCTACTAAGCATATGCCATCATTGTGCTAAGTATTATAGGGGGCAAAAAAAAATTAATGAGACAAGATTTTGCCAGTAAAGTGCTAATGAAATGATTAGAGAAAACAGAATTATACATGGTCAGATCCTGATTTGTTGTGTATAGGTAACTCAGGAGTTTATTAAAAGATTGTGAGGGGGCGCCTGGGTGTCTCAGTGGGTTAAAGCCTCTACCTTCGGCTCAGGTCATGATCCCAGGGTCCTGGGATTGAGTCCCACATTGGGCTCCCTGCTCAGTGGGGAGCCTGCTTCCCCCTCTCTGCCTACCTCTCTGCCTACTTGTGATTGCTGACTGTCAAATAAATAAATAAAATCTTTAAAAAAAAAATTTTTTTTAAAAGATTGTGAGGTACAGTAGTGAGGAGGTTTTCAAAGACTTGATGGATTTTGACAGACAGGTAGAATTGGTTTAGGTATAGAAAGAAAAAACATTGTAAGGAAATTTATTGGTGCAAGATTTGAGGATAGCATGTTTGCAGAAAAGACCAATCTGGAAAGACTGGGGAGTTTATGTTGAAAGCAGGGAAAATATAATTGAAGTGGTAAATTATGGAGGAGACAGAATGTGAAAATAAGAACTTTAGAATTAAGTTTGTAGATGTTTTTATTGTAGTTAATTATGGAAGTAAATAATAAAAACAGTTTAGAGGCAGTTCATTGCATACATGAAGGACAGCTGAAAGAAGTTTTTTTTAAAAAAATTAGTTAATTGGTCATTATAATAATCCAGGTGCTTGATAGTGAGATTTTTAAGATCAGAATTAGAATAGAATGGGAAAGAATTGACTAATCATATAGATAACAGGATTTTTTTTTTTTTATAACCTGAGAGTTTGGATTACTAATGAATGGGAACAGTGATAGAAATTGAAGATTACAGGAAGTGATTTCCATTTTAGAAATGTTATTTGAGGTGCCAGCACTTTGAAGGAAATGATTGTTGAATGTCAGGCATATTGATACATTGGTACTGTAAGAGTTTGTAGTGTCACTGAAGATCATGAATTAATTCTCACATAATGAAGTCATACAGGTCTCTCAGAAGCCATGAGAATAAATGAGTTTTGGGGAGATATATAGAGGACCAAGTAGCTGAACCTTGAAAAATGATGAAAGAGGGCCCCTGTGTGGCTCAGTGGGCTAAGCCTCCGCCTTTGGCTCAGGTCATGATCTCAAAGTCCTAAAATTGAGTTCTGGATTTGGGGGGGGGGGGTTCTGCTCAGCAGGAAGCCTGTCCTCCTTTCTCTCTTTCTCTGCCTGCCTCTCTGCCTATTTGTGATCTCTCTCTCTCAAATAAATAAATAAATTCTTAAAAAAAAAAAAAAAGAAATGATGAAAGAAAATAAACCATTGGAGAAAGTGGAATCAGTGGAGTCTGTCATTAGTTACAGGAGAGAAGATAGAGCTGCAGAAGCTAAAAGATTAAATTGTTGCTGGGTAGAAAGTCTTAATTCACAAGTATTGGATGTCACAGTACTGGTTTTCTTCACCCCTGCACCCTTATTTTCTTTCCTTATACCTGGAATTCATAGGCCAATCATAATCACTCCCTTGCATATATCTTCAGTTCCTCTGCCCCTCTCTGTCTTACATGGTTCAGACTCAAATGATATTAGGAAGGTATGGTCAGAAGTCTTAAAATTCTATTCAAACCTCCTCCGTGGATAAATATTTCATTACTTTCATCTTTTATAATTTCTTTTTGTGATTAAGCAATACCTATGTATCTTCCTGTTTCTCCTTCATTAAAGGAAGGTTGTACTCTGTATACATTTTTTTTTTGCACTTTGCGTTTTTCACTTAGTATATCCTGGGAATTATTCCATATCAGCTCATAGTCATTTCTCATTTTTCTTAACTGCTGCACAATATTCCATAATGTGGATATACTATAGTTTATTCAGTTTCCTTTACTTAGACATTAGATTGTTCACAAAATTTTTCTGTTGCTAATAAATGCTGTAATGGTTAACATTACATGATGCATATATGTGGAAGGTAAATTGCTAGAAGTAGGATTATGAGGTCAAAAATTTACATTAATGCATATATAATTTTATTAGATATTCCTAAATTCAACTACATTTTACATTCTAACCAGGAATGTAGGAGAATGCCTATTTCTCTATAGCCATAAGAACAGTGTCTTTTTTTTTTTAAGATTTTATTTATTTATTTGACAGACAGAGATCACAAGCAGGCTCCCTGCTGAGCAGAGAGCCTGATCTTGGGGCTCGATCCCAGAACCCTGAGATAATGACCTGAGCTGAAAGCAGAGGCTTTAACCCACTGAGCCACCCAGGTGCCCACATAAGAACAGTATCTTAATATTTCTCATTTATCTGGCTGGCCAGAATTGAAAAGCTTGCTATCCCAGTGTAGTTTTGTAATTGTTTTTTAGGATTTTTATTTATTTCACAGAGGGGGTGGGAAGAGAGGGAGAGAGGAGAGAGCAAGCACAGGCAAGGGGACTCCCTGCTCAGCAAGGAGCCAAATGTGGGGCTCAATCCCAGGACCCAGGGATCATGCCCTGAGCTGAACACAGCTGCCTAACCAACTGAGTCACCCAGCGCCCCACTCCCTCACCCCGGTCAGTGTAGTTTTAGTTCGCAGTGGAGCATATATTTTTTTCTCTTTGAGAGTTATTTTATAATTTTTGGTTCTGAGTGATGACAAATTGGTTGGGAGCACTGATTTCACATCTTAACTAATTATTATACTTGAAGCAATTCACTAATGTTTGTTCTCTTCCCATCTTTAAAATGAAAATAATGAGCCTTATTCACTGGGTTATTAGGAAGATTAAATGAAAAAAATACATATAAAGCAGCTAACACAGTGCCTGGCACATAGCTGGCATGTAGTGGATACAAATTCCTTTCTCCCCACTTTCACCTCAGAATATAGGCAACACACTGCCTGCAATTAGGCAGCCTAATAAAATTATATATACATAGTCTTTTCTATGAAGGGGGATTTGTGGTATGTTAAATAATATAGGCAGTACAAAGTTTTGCCTAGAGTAAGATGTTTTATCAACTTTTGGACTTGCACGTTGTGAAAATTGCAGTAGATAACATTTATCTGCAGTTAGTAGCACTGGTTTTGAATTTTGAGACTGTGATCCACTCACTCATCCTTTATAGTAAATTCAGACTTTGTGGAAGAAGATTCTAACCTGCCTGAGTCTTCTTTGTAGAAATGGAACAAATTTTAGGTAGGTTTCTTTAAACTTCACAAAATTATCTTCTCTTCATTTGCCTTACCTTGATTGATTGATTCATTGATTGAAAAAATATATTTCTGCTCTTAGTAATACCAGATGTTTTATTCAACCACATATCCTTGGCCATCTCAATTTTTCAGAAGCCCAGTTAGGAGAAGATACATTAAAGGAGGACTGACTATTGGCTCCCATTCTGTCCATTCCCACTGCGTATTCGATATTTTACTCTGAGGTTAAACCATACCATTAGAGATTTGTGTGCTTACATTGCATGATTTTGGCCCCTTTTAGGCTTGCTTTTACTGAATTATGTATTTAGGATGCAGTTTTTAAAAAAGTAAAGAGTGACCCAAAATAGATTTGGTTTCTTGGGAATGCTTTCAGCAACTTTCTCCATAACCTGTATCATCCACAATTTTCTTTATGAGAACTCACTGGGGAAATTTCTCTCAGATTACAGTATCTTGGAAAAGCTGTACTTCTAAACAACTGATTTACTCTTATTTTACAGACACTGTGTATTTTCTCCCTTTCTCTTGCTAACTAGGAAACTTAAGCCACATTTGATGGCCAGTTCTTGGGGTTTTGGAGAGCAATATAATGTGTTTTTTTTTTCTCTGTGCTATTTTTATTTGTCTGAATGTATCCCTCGCCCTGAATCCTTCACCTGTTTGTTTTGTATTCTATATTTTTCTGGTAAACTGCCTCATATCCTTATGGATTGAAGCAGGATTTAATATGTATGCTTGATTTCGCATGTGTATGTGTGTATTACACCGTTAGTTGCCCAAGCCACATTTAGTTGCCCAAGCCAGAACCTGAAAGTTGTCCTAGATTCTTGCCCTTCACATCCAAGTTGTCACCAAGTTTCTTTCTTTTATTCCTGTATATCTCTTTCTTACTATTAACCTTGTTCTGTTTTGCTTCAGGGTCTCATTGCTTCATCGATATATTTCCTACCTTATTGTTCTTCCTACCTACAGTCTTGCACCTTCCGCTCCTCCAACTGCTGCAGGATCTGTTCATACCATTTTCTCAATATAAAATTCTTCCGTGGTGCGCACGGTGCCTGGGTAGCTCTGTCATTAATGTCTGCCTTTGGCTCAGGTCACGATCCTGGGGTCCTGAAATCTAGCCCCGTGTTGGGCTCCCTGCTCAACAGGAAGCCTGCTTCTCCCTCTCCCACTCCCCCTGCTTGTGTTCCCTCTCTCACTTTCTATGTCAAAAGAACAAATAAAATCTTTAAAAAAATAATATAAAATCCTTCCATGGTCATTGTAGCAATGAGGCATATTTGGACTCCTTAACACTTCAGGCTTTTTCATGATCTGCCTTCTGCCTGTTTAGCCTCCTATTTAACCTCCACACCTTCATTGTATTCATGCTGAAGTACTTGAAATTTCTTAAAATCCATCATGCATTTTTTACACCTTTCTACTGTTTTTCCTTCTGCCCAGAACACCCATACCGCTCCTCTTCATTTGACAATTCCTTCCAAGCTTTCCAAAATTCATTATAGGAGACATTTTCCTTAGAAACCTTCCATATCTCCTATCCCAGTATTTACTATATGATCCCTGGATCAGTAGCATTTGCAGCATTTCAAGAAAATTGTTAAAAATGTCAAATTTGGGGGTATTACTTAAGACCTACTGAATTAGAAACTTAGCAATCTGTGGAACCCACTTTCAAACTTTAGCATGCATCAAGATCACCTGGAAGACTTGTTAAACTACCAACTTCCATTCCTGAAAACTTGGGTTAAGTGGGATAATAGATTGCATTACTAGTTCCAGTTTTTGCCCCTTCCTGTATCCATCCAAGTTATCCCATGTGATTGCTTAGATTTTCCCACTCCTAAAAAGACAGAAGAGACTATTTCCTTATCACTGGACTTTGTGTTTGTCTATAGGACTTGCTTTGACCATTGGGATCAGTGGGTATGACAGGACCAAGGGCTTGCAAAATTGTGAGATTGGGCTTGCACTTTTGTGCCTCTGGCATCTCTAAGAGATCAGCATGTCCAGCCTGGCCCACTGGTTCTAGGAGGATGTTGAGAGACTATTGTTTTAAGTCACTGAATTTTCTATTGGATATATGTACCTAGGACGTATAGATAATGTCAGTTACCCAAAGCAATTATACCAATTTTGTATACTCCTGTCAGCATTGTATCAGAGTTCCTGTTAAACAACAGAGTTGCTGTCTTTTGAACAGTTGAAATGATTTTTAATTTTAATGTAGTCGTATCATTGTGGTTGTAATTTGCATTTCCCTAAAGGCAGAAGAAATGAAGCAGTTGATCCAGTTTCCCATGTTATGATCTAAGTTCTGTGAGGACACAGAGATTATTGTCTTTTTTGTTCACTGCTCTATCTGTAGCCACAACAATGCATATTTTTGTATAAATATCAGTAAATAGTTTTGAATAAACAGTATAAGAGCAGAACTTGATGAACATAGAATTGAGTCTTTGGCTAATAATTACTTTTGTGATTTCAGTCAGAATACCTAACATCTCTAGGTCTTGGTTTTCTTGTTTGTAAAGTAAGAAAGTTTATCTGTATTATCCCTAAGATAATTTTCAACTATAAATTGTGTGATTCTGGAATTTATACATGGCTACTCACATGTATATATTATTTTGAGACATGCACTTTAACACACTTACTTGCTCTTGATTCTCCACTTTTCATTTAATGTTCTCATTTCATTTTCATTTAACTTTATTTTCTTTTCAAAATAAAACCGTCTGTAGTCAGATACCAGTAGCAGAGAGCAGAACTGGCACTAGCTCTAAATATGATTCGCCACTAAATAGAACCAGAGCTCCTCCCTTAAGAAAGGGCTGTTGTACACTACTCGGGTAGGAAAGGTATGAGATGAGATTGGAGCATTTTATTGCCTTGAAAGTAAGGAATTGCTTTAAGGATGACGTAACAGAAGGATACAGAAGTCAATTTGTAGGAGCTGCTACTGTCCAAATCTGGGACCAGAAATTTGACCATCAAAATAAATAATGATAATAAAGGATTGTAATCCATTGAATAAAAAAGAAATCCTGAGTCCATACTGATGGGAATGAAAGGGGGAAGATGGGAAATGCTATATTTCAATAGAATGCTAATTAATAAATATAACAGATTGATAGAAAATCATTAATGGTGTTAAAATTAGGGAGTAAAAGTTTGATTACAGTCAGGTGTTTAGGGGCTTCTGGATTTCTTGGTTAAGCATCTGCCTTCAGTTTAGGTCATAATCTTGGGATCCTGGGATTGAGCCCTCCATTGGGCTCCTTGCTCAGCAGGAAGTCTGCTTCTCCCTCACCCTCGGCCTCTGCCCCCACTCATGCTCGTTTTCTCTCTCTCTCAAATAAATAAAATCTTAAAAAAAAAAATTAGATGTTTATATAGTCTCAAACTATCTCTCCACAAATTACTTATTAACTAACGCAATGGGTAACTTTACAGTGGTGATCATGGCCCATGCCACCTTAAATGATCAAAGTTAACATCAGCAGTATCAGGAGAAAACTGATAATCAGATGCTTCCTTAAGTAATGCTCTAAGAACGACATAAAGGGGCATCTGGGTGGCTCAGTGGGTTAAGCCTCTGCCTTCGGCTCAGGTCATGATCCCAGGGTCCTGGGATAGAGCCCTGCATCGGGCTCTCTGCTCAGCAGGGAGCCTGCTTCCCTCTCTGTGCCTGCCTCTCTGCCTACTTGTGATCTCTGTCTGTCAAATAAATAAATAAAATATTTTAAGAAGGACATAAAATCCACCTTTTTGGTATTCCTACCAAGAGTGTATCACCTGAAACTAATAATAACATCAGATAAACACAAATTAGTGGATTCTTTAATAGTTTTCCCATACTTTCAAAAGATATCAATGTCAATAAAGAAAGTCCAAAGAAGTACTCTAGAATCAAGAAATCTTACGAGACATGAAAACTGAATGCAATATGTGATCCTGGATTGATTCCTGAACCAAGAAAAAGGAGATGATGAGACAATAAAATAGGGACTATAGATTAGATATTTTAGATTATTTAAAATTTTAGATTATTTTAGATTTAGATTATATCTACTTATATTTGATATGGTTAGACTTTACAAAAGTTAAATTTTCCCAGTTTTGTTCACTGTCATGTGATTTCCTAAGAAAATGTTCTTGTTCTTAGGAAATACATACCAAAGTATTTAGAAGAATGGACCGTATCTTCTGTTTGCTCTCGGATAGTTCATGGGGATACACACACACACACACACACACACACACACACACACACAGTGGCAGGGAAGAAGGAAGGATTGTGAATGTTAAAGCAGATTGGGCAAAATGTAAGCAATTGGTTTGTGTGGGTAAAAGTTAATGACACCTACTTGTACTTGTGTGGCAGTTTTGTATTATAACTTTTTGTAAGTTTGAAATTATGTCAAAATTTAAAGTTATCTTCCCAACCTAAAAATGTAAAGCTGGGGTGCCTGGGTGGCTCAGTGGGTTAAAGCCTCTGTCTTTGGCTCGGGTCATGATCCCAAGGTCCTGGGATCTGAGCCCCACTCTGTCTCTTCCTCCTCTCCCTCTGCTTGCCTCTCTGCCTACTTGTTTTTAAAAAGTAAATAAAAAATATAAAGCTGTCAGCACAAATTTTTAAGTAACTTTTAAAAGTTTTTAAAAATAAAAATTTAAGGGACGCCTGGGTGGCTCAGTCAGTTAAGCTGCTGCCTTCAGCTCAGGTCATGATCCCAGGGTCCTGGGATCAAGTTCTGCATCCGGCTCCTGCTCGGCAGGGAGCCTGCTTCTCTCTCTGGCTCTGCCTGCCACTCTGCCTGCTTGTGCGTGCTTTCTCTTGCTCTCTCTCTGACAAATAAATAAAATCTTTAAAATTAAAAAAAAAATTTTAAGAAAAAATAATCTGCCTATAAATTGTTCTATAGTTCTAAATCAACTTTAACTTTGTTCTATAATAAAAGCCAGTAATGTGAATGAACTAGATACTATATAGAACACACAGACTCTAATTGCTTTTTAAATAATTTTTTATTGTGGAGTGATTGTAGATTCATAGGAAGTTGGAAAAAAAAAAGTTTTAAGTATAGGGACCTGAGGTGAACCCTTAACTCAGCCACCCCCAACAGTAACATTGTATATAATTCTAGTATAGTTTCAGAGTTAGGAAAGTGACATTTGTGCAATTGAAGAGTTACTCAGATTTAGCCAGTTATGCATACACTGTGTGGTTCTGTAAAGTTTTATCATACGTGTTGTTAGATGTATCCACCACCACACTCTGCATATAAAACTGTTAATTATAATAAGCACCACTCCCTTGTACTCTCACTTCATAGCCACACATGGACTCCTCATCTAATCCCTGGCAACTACTGATCTCTTCATTTCTGTAATGTTGGTATTTCAAGAATGTTACATAAATGAAATCATGTAGTTTTTGAGATTGGCAATTTTCACTTAGTATTAAATTTCCTTGAGATTCATCCAACTTTTATGTATCAATACTTTTTTTTTTTAAGTCAGTGGTGTTCCATGGCATAGATCTACCACAGTTTGCGTAATCATTCATGCATTGAAAGATATCTGAATTGTTTCCAGTTTTTAGCCATTACAGAGAAAGTTGTATGAACATCCAGGTGCATGATTTTGCATGAAAATAAGTTTTCATTTTCAAATATTTGAGTTAATTTTTTTTTCTTACTTAGCACTTAGGTTTATCTTTTAAAGTTTATTCTGAAGCAGTTTTTTTTTTTTTTTAAGATTTTATATATTTGAGAGAGAGAGTGCAAGCAGGAGGCAGAGGGAAAGGGAAAGGAATCTCAGACAGACTCCCCACTGAGTGCAGAGCCCATTGTGGGGCTCAATTTAGGGCTTGATCTCATGATCCTGAGATCATAACCTGAGCTGAAACCGAGTCAACCGCTCAACCGATTGGGCTACCCAGGCTCCCCAAAGCAGTTATTTTCATACTTTGTGACAAATCATTGTTTCTTCTCGTATATTAAAACTGTGACTAATTATACAAAAATAGTGATTTTAAATTCAAGTTAATATTTTTAAGGAATATATATATAGGCTGTGTGAAAAGGGAGAAATAGTTTCAAAATTAAGCAACTATAGTTGCCATGCTCAGTAGCTAAGATATATATATCAGTGGCTAGTATATTACTTTTTTTTTTTTTAAGTGGCATGAAATGAAATCAAAAGGCCCTTGACAGTCCCTCATTAAGTACCAGCCACATATAGGTTTTGTCACTCTTAAGGGACTAGAATATACTAATCATTCCTTGTCCCCAATTCTAACCCCTTTGCCTCTTACTCGTGAGATTTCCTTAATGAAATACTCTGTGACTGCCTACACCCCCAACATAAACTTAGTCACCATCGTTTTTTCTTTGAAAACGCCCTGTTTTCATTTAGAAAAGAGCCTTGACTCTGGAATGTTAAGAACAGAAATTGTGGAATCAGACATCTGCCAAGTTACTTAACCTTTATATGCCTCAGTTTTTATTATCTTAAGATGAAGGAGGGTAATAGTAGTGCCTGTTTAATAGGATAAGGATTAAATGAACTGAAGTATATAAATAAGAATTAAATGAACTCAATATAAATTAATATGAAATTAGATACGTAAATTCTTTAGAACAATTCCAGACATCTTAGGGGCTAAATATTATTTATTATTGCTGTTGTTGTGGGATTTATCATTATGTGTAATTATATGTTACATGGTGATTATTCATAATATCACTCCTACTTGACTCTATAAGCTTCATGAGGATTTTTTACCACTGTATGGATGGTAACCACTGTCGGGTCCTGTTCTTGGTGTTGGGTGCTAAGTGCATAATTGCGAATACACAAAATATTACTTTCTTTAAAAAAATGAGAAATCAGATAAGTAAGAAAATGGAAATTAGTCACTTACAAATTTCTTTACCCAGTGACAAGCATACTTAATATTATCAAGCACTGGTAAAGAGAAGCTGAACTACTTCCTTAAGTCCTGGCAATTCAGTATTCTAATCAAAATTGAAAGTGTTTTATTTCCATTTTAATAGTTTGCTTTTGAGCTTATGTGTAATAGTTAATGGTGTTTAAAACATTATTTGAGAAACCTTTTTATACCCCTCTTTTCTGTTTACTGCCTCCCAGTTTTACTTAGATTTCTTAAGCAGCAATAAAAGTCCCTTGAACATGAGGTAAGTTTTCTCTTCATCATTTCTTGTAGGTACTTTAAAAATCGATAAGCTGGGCGCCTGGGTGGCTCAGTGGGTTAAGCCACTGCCTTCGGCTCAGGTCATGATCTCAGGGTCCTGGGATCGAGTCCCGCATCGGGCTCTCTGCTCGGCAGGGAGCCTGCTTCCCTGTCTCTCTCTCTGCCTGCCTCTCCGTCTACTTGTGATTTCTCTCTGTCAAATAAATAAATAAAAATCTTTAAAAAAAAAAAAAATC
>NC_081568.1:28770389-28952997 GCF_022355385.1 Mustela nigripes
CTACTTGTGATTTCTCTCTGTCAAATAAATAAATAAAAATCTTTAAAAAAAAAAAATCGATAAGCTATAAAATACTCTGGTCATAGGAAATCACTATCTAGTTAAAAGCCCAAGACTTTCTAAACCAAGGAACAAAACAAAGAAAGAAAGAAAGAAAACATTGAAATGTTGTTTTGAGAGTTTAAGATTTAAAGAGTTCAAGTGCTTTTGCTGTTTAACATCTTTATCTTGGAGATTATACTATAACACACAAAGTCACTTGATTCTGCATTTTATTAACCTTCTATCTCAGTATGTATTGCTCTTATTTTCTTTTAGTATTCTAAGTTTCATAGAAAGTTTACTTTTGTGTAACTGTGATTATTAAATAAATTTAAAACCTCATTTAAAATTTTAAAATCCGGTGGCTCAGTTGATTGAACCCCTTACCCCCACTCACACATATGCTCCCTCTCATTCATTCATTCATTTCCTTGAGACAGAGAGAGAGAGAGAGAAAGAAAGAGAATGAGCATGAGCAGGAGGGGCAGAGAGAGGGGGAGAAAGAATATGAAGCAGGTTCTGCTCGAAACGCAGAGCCCATCCTGGGGTTTGATCTCACAACCCTGAGATCTCAAGCCAAAATCAAGAGTCTGACACAGGGGCGCCTGGGTGGCTCAGTGGGTTAAAGCCTCTGCCTTCAGCTCAGGTCATGTTCCCAGGATCCTGGGATCGAGCCCCGCATCGGGCTCTCTGCTCAGCGGGGAGCCTGCTTCCTCCTCTCTCTCTACCTGCCTCTCTGCCTAGTTGTGATTTCTCTCTGTCAAATAAATAAAATATTAAAAAAAAAAAAAAGAGTCTGACACTTAACCAAATGTACTACCCAGGTGCCCCTGCTTTGTAAAATAAATTAATCTTTCTAAAAAAAACTATTTAAAATCCACTTCTCCTAATGAAAGATTGACTGGTAGTGACAGAATTTAAAGAACTTTTTTTCATTTTATATACAGAAAGAATATGGCATTTGATGTTATAAAAACCTGCATTTTATGATTAGTTCATTGAACATGAGCTTATAAATTTAGAAACATATACATCCTTAATTTACATATTTATATCTTATAAAATAGTAGAGGGATTCAGTGGAAATCATGAAAAGGTTACTGTGGATAATGTGAATGAGAAATGACTTCTGTTTAGTGCTCCTTTCCATGTAAATCAATTTAAAATAATTTTGAAATGTAACTCCTTAGTCAGGAGCTGTTAATGATTTAAATTAACTTTTAAAAAGTTTATCTTCCCTGAAAAGCTGACCCAATATCTTTTTCCACATTCATTGATCATATTATTTAATGGTTATGTTTGGGTCTCTTGGATTCTTTTATGAGTTTTTAAAATCAATTACAGAAATAGATATTGAAGGGATATAGTGTCTCAGTCCATTCAGGCTCTGATAACAGATTGCCATAGACTAGGTGGCTTATAAACAACAGAAATTTATTTCTTACAGTGCTGGAAGCTGGGATGGCCTATATCAGGATGCTGGTAGATTGATGTCTTCTGAGAACACACTTCCTGGTTCATAAACTGTCTTCTTGCTGTGTCTATATAAGGCAGAAGGGGCAAGGGAGCTCTCTGGAGTCCCTCTTATGAGGGCATTAATCCCATTCATGAGAGCTCCACCCTCATGACCTAATCACCTCTTAGAGGCCCCACTTCCAGATACCTTCACCCTGGAGAGTAGGTTTCAACATAAGAATTTGGGGGCAGGGACACAAACATTTAGTCTATAGCACATTGTTTAGCAGTAATAGAACTGGAAAAAATAAGGCTTTAATTAATACTGACCTCATATAAGACAGTGATATTTTGCATCTAATACAAAAAGTTCCCTTAATTAAAAAAAAAAAAAAAGTTTATTTTGAAAAACTTGAGTATGTGCTACATAAGTAGAAGAGTATAATGAATGCCCAGTACCCATCACGTAGCGTAATCAACATGTTGTCATTTTATTTATTTTTTTTAACATGTTGTCATTTTAATTTCATCTCTAGTTCTGCCTATTTTCCACTGCTTAGTTATTATTACTTTTACAGTTTTCTGGAATTTGGTAATACTTACATATACTGAAAAACAGAATTCTTAGCTTCATAATTTTCACAAGGGGGGACACTCATGTAACCAGTATCCCTTCATGATCCAGAACATTTCAGGGTGGCTGGTGGCTCAGTTTGGTGTCCCGACTCGATTTTAGCTCAGGTCAAAATCTCACCGTTTTGAGATGGAGCCCACATCAGGCTCTGTGCTGGGTGTGGAGCTTTCTTAAGATTCTCTCTCTTTCTCTCTGATGTGCCCCTGGGGCCTGCTCGTGTGTGGGTGCACGTGCGTACATACACACATACACTCTCTCTCTCTCAAGGAAAAAAAAAATTTCATCACCCCAGAACATTTCTACATGCCCTTTTGCAGTCAAATGCTGCCACTAACTACCCACCACCGCCCCCATAAAGAACAAATTGATACACTGGACATCATCAAAAGGTATTAAGAGAATGAAAAGACAAGCAAACAACTGGAATAACATATTTGCAAAATACATACCTAATAAAGAATTTTTATCTAGCACATACAATTCATATTCTTAAAAGTCAAGATTTTACCTGTGCTCTCTAGACGCGTGCTTGCTTACTAGACATCAAAGCAGAGATCTTGACTAGGCAGTTGGATATGTGAGTCTACTATACAGTGGAGAAATCAAAGCAGCAGATAAAAACTGGGAGTCATCAGCACATAGGTGCTATTTTAAAATCATGATGTTGGGGCACCTGGGTGGCTCAGTGGCTTAAAGCCTCTGCCTTTGGCTCAGGTCATGATCTCAGGGTCCAGGGATTGAGGCCTGAGTGGGGCTCTCTGCTCAGCAGGGAGCCTGCTTCCTCCTCTCTCTCTCTGCCTGCCTCTCTGCCTACTTGTGATCTCTGTCAAATAAATAAATAAAATCCTTAAAAAAAAATAAAATCATGATGTTGGATGAGATTAAAAACAGAGTAAGGATAGGAAGATAAGAAGGAAGCCGTACAAGATTTAAGAGTGGCCAATGTGGTATGAGGAAAAACCAGGAGGATGTGCTGGAAACAAAAGAATTGTTCAAACTGGAGAGTGATCAACTGTGCTGAATGCTAGGTCAAATCAGATGAGACCTGAGGCTGTCCATTGTATTTATTTAGCAGTATGGATGCTGTTACTCATGGGGCAAGACACCTGGTGGAACCATGAGAATAAAAGCACAGGTATTATAGTTTCAAGAGAAAGGATGAATGGGTTAGGACAGAAAATGGATCAAAAATGCAGATTGTATATAAGTGATCATGATTTTTTTTTTCATATCTTCCTCTGCTCTTTCTTGATTACTCTTTTGGGTATTCTAAGTAATGTTCTGTTGAATAAGAAAAATTTCCTGAATAAAACATTTCATTTGGTCTCCTTCTAAGTTGTTTTAAAGAATTTGTTGTTCCTAGGGACTGTGTCACTTAATGAGATCATAATTCAAGGTAGCCAGAGTTTGTTGAAAAGATTTTTAGGGCAGCCAAATTCAAATAGTTAACAGAACCAATATGACTGATAAGACTGTTACATACTTTTGTAATTTAATGTTAATATAGAAGTTTTGATGTAAGGAGGGATTTCTTATATTCATCCAAAAAAAAAGAAGTTTCTTTGTGTGTGTTTAAACAAAAAACTGCAAACTTCAGGATCTGTTGCTTTCTAATGGTGTTGAATAATCAATTTAGAAGAACTTGGCCAACCTTTGACGGGCTTGGTAAAAAAAAATGTGAATTTTATAAAAATAGAACTAGCATATAGTCCAGTAATTACACTACTTGGTATTTATCCAAAGAATATGAAAACACTAATTTGAAAAGATGTATGCGTCCCTGTGTCTGATGTTTATTGCAGCGTTATTTGCAATAGCCAAATTATGGAAGCAGCCCAAGTGTCCAGTGATACATTGGTAAAGAAGAAGTGGGATGTGTGTGTACATGTGTGTATATACACACACTTACACATCACACATACACACCATAGACTATTACTCAGCCATAAGAAAGAATGAAATCTTTGTTTTCTTCTCTTACAGATTTTGTTTATTTTTAGAGAGAGCATATCCATGCACAAGTGGGAGGAGGGGCAGAGGGAGAGGGAGAAGCAGAATTACGCTGAGCAGGAAGTGAGATGAGGGACTCAGTCCCAGGACGTTGGGATCATGACCTGAGCAGAAGGCAGATGCTTAACTGACTGAGCCACCCAGACACCCCCCAAAAGAGTGAACTCAAAAAAAGAATGAAACTTGCCATTTACAGTAGCATGAATGGATCTAGAGAATATAATGCTAAACCCAGAGAAAAACAAATACCATATGATTTCATTTATATGTGGAATTTAAGAAACAAAGCAAATGAACAAATAAAAAAAGAGAAAAACAAAAAATAGTCTCTTAACTATAGAGAATAAAGTGATGGCTACCAGAGGGGAGGTGGGTGGGGGGTGGGTGAAATAATTGAAGGGGATTAAAAGTACACTTATCTTGATGAGTACTGAGTAAGGTATGGAATTGTTGAATCACTATATTGTAAACTAATATAACACTGAATGTTAACCATACTGGAAATAAAATTTAAAAAAATAAGCGATCTTTCTAGGAAAAAAAGTGAATTTTAAATTTTTGTAGTTGAAAGTGTGCCCTCTTGTGGGCCATTCAGTGATTTCACATAAAAGTATTTTCTCTTATATTTTAGATTGAATCAATCATGTGTCATCAAGAGTTATTTAAGACCTGCATCTGAATGTCATAGTTCTTTAAGACGTAAACCTCGTTTAGAAAGAAATAAAATCTCCATTGTTTGATTTTTCATTTCTAATACCTTTGTATAAAAAAATAGTCTCATGGTATTATAAGGTACAGTCTCAACCTCTATTAGGAGCTTAAAATAGACTGTTTCTTTTGCAGTGGAGAAGAAGGTGAGAAATAATTTTTGGTGTGGGGACATGGATTAGTAACCCAAATCATAGCAGCACTTGGAAATTTTTTCTACGGCCTTTCTGTAAAAGAAAAGGAGAGAGAAAAGAAAAAAAAATAACTTCAGGACTATTTTTTACTGATGCAGCTTGTATTTTTGCATATTTTGTTAAGATTAAACATTGTATAACTACTCAGCAGGCCTCTGTAGTCAATTTAGCTATAATAATCAGCTGGGGCCTTTTAAAGTAATATGAGCTTTTGTTAAAGTTGGTTTGTATAAAAATGCATGTGAAATAAATTGATAAGAACAAGGAAGAAAACTGACTACAGAAGTACATAAAGTTTTACTAATCATTATACTTCTCAGTGAACATACGCATACTCTTTAAAGTGAGTTTCGAGAGACTCTAAAATTTCAGCCTGATTTGTGACTTCTCTTTCTAATAGTACTTAATAATGTAACGGTATTCTTCTATTACATATTATATACATTAGGATATAGCTACATTATGGGAATGCACAGAGGAATAATACACATTTATTGTTAAGCAGCATGGTGGCTGCAGGGAGCTCAGAATTACAGAAGCAAAGCATGTGTCCAAAGAGAACATTAGAGCTGTACTGTGCTTTTTGCTTTTGTTTGCATTTCTCTTATTTAATGGGGATAACTTAGAACTATAGAAAAATAGAAACATTTTAAAGAAGTGAGCATATTATCAGTGTGGCTGATTGGAAGCTGTTTTTGAGCTAGGATTTGAGGATCGTCTTTTGGAAGTATCTTAAACAGAATGTGAAAATTTTGTTCTTGAATACATTTTAGGCAGTGGAAAAGATTCTGAAGGTAGCTTGACTAAAGTGAAAGAATTCTGCTAGAGAGGTGCCACCCTCAAGAGAGTCACTGTTACCGGTTTAATATAGTATGTAGTACAACATAGATTTATTTATTTACTTAGTTGGCTATTTAGGATTTACATTCCACTTGTTTCCCAAAATAATTTGAAGTGGCTTATATTGTTCAATGTAATATAAACTGAGATAAATAAAAATATGCTAGTTTTAAAGCCCTCCATCCCTCCCTACCCAAAAATAATAAAATAATAACGTTAGCAAGGAACAGTGGTGTTCATTAGCTAAAGATTCCACATGTATAGAATTTTGGTTCATTCAAATGTTATAATCCTGCCAGATGACAATATAGTGTAAAGAATACTGAACTAGAAATCCAAACATTTGTATTCTGGTCTTGACTCAGTTAGTTACTAGCTATGAGACCTTAAACACACATTTAGTTTCTCTGAGGGACAATTTCCTTACCTTTTATTGGTTTATCTTACTGCCATAGCAATGTAGATATTTCCTAGTTTTATGTTCTTTGGATATACATGAGAATATAAGGTTTGGTTAGAAATATCTGTATAACCACAGACAAAGCACTTAGGCTCTGAGTCTTCATTTTTGCATCTGTGAAGTAGAGATAAACTTCATAAACCTCTCACTGTGATAATGATTAAGGAAATGTGTATGTTGGGACACCTGGGTGGCCTATTCATTTAGCCTCTGCCTTTGGTTTGGTCATGATCCCAGGGTCCTGGGCTCAAGCCCCGCTTTGGGCGCCCTGCTCATTGAGAGGTCTGCTTCAGGCCTCCTTCTCTCTTTGCCACTCCTCCTGCTTGTGTTCCCACTCTTGCTGTCTCTCTCTGTCAAATAGATAAATAAAATCTTTTTTTTTTTTTAAAGGAAAGGTCTATATTAATGTCTCATACATAAAAAGTGCTAAAAAAAAGTCTCCCCCAACAATGTTACCTTGCATCTTGCCTGTCTCCTATTATTACAATTTAACTGTTATCCTCTGTGGATGATTTTCATAACTATAGCTATAATTCTGACTGCTTTTGTCAGTTCAAAAATTTCCAACTTTCTATTTTATAGACTTCTCCAACTAGATGCACAATAAATGCTATCATTTCTAGTGTTTTTCACTAGTAAAGTCTTCAGACAAGATTGTACACATTTCTTGGTTATGAGTTACTTACACTGGCTGTCCGGGAAGTTTATCTACCATCAAATTCTGAGAGCACCTTTTATTCCAGATCCATCCCAATTTGAATATTATTATTATAACTTCTACCAATAATTTTATATTTGCATTTCTTTTGTTTGTATACAGAAACCATAAATTTTAAGTGGAATTAAATGAGCAAAGAACCAGGGCCTTTAAAAATCTTGTCAGGCGCTAAGGTGTCCACATCAGATTCATTATAATGGGTTGAAATGAGAATTTACCGTATCTTCTACTAATTAAGAATTATTTTAATTAACCCACTCTAAAATAAACTAAATGATTTCTTAGTTTGCGTTTTATTTAGTTCTTGGTATTACAAAGATTAGGTTTTTTCCTTACTCTTCACTGCCAGTATTTACTTCAGGTACCTTATCATTTAAGTAATTGTGGGTGTGTATGCCTAGAGCTGGTATACATGTTTGTAATACTATGGTGAAATATATACTGAAATTTCAAATGATTTATAATCTTTCTGAAAGTAAGGATTTATGTATATTATTGGAAAGATACCTTCTTCCTAATTCACCCCTGTTTCTCCTCTGTTTTCCCAGATGTGTGTTTTTCAGTTTGTAATACTGCTAACTTTCTGGATAACTTATTATATGCCAGGTAGCGCATCAAATGATTTACATGAATTATTTTGTTGCATTCTCATCAGCGCTTAGGAGGTGGGCTTCACGGTAACTCTTCCATTTCTTTAGTTGGCAGCTTTGAAACTGCTTTTCCTTGGTGCCCCCCAATTAGACATTTTACCTGGAGTCACAAATCAGTGTGCAATGTAAATTTATATTTCTGTTCCTACCATCCCTCTCAGTGTTGATCTCAATCCACTAATTTTATTTTATAATTCACTAATTGGACACCATTCACAGATTTTAAGTATGTAAATAAAGCACTGCCTTAAGCGACAGTTCTTCAGCACTCATTCTAGTCTCCTTTCCCAGTTGGTTACCATTTCCTTCTGAGCACATTGTTCCCTAAAGATAATGACTTTCAGCTTCAGTTTCAGCAGTTTCATGAAAGACAGTGTACTTTCACAGAGCCAGGTAGACCAAACATTGCCCAATCCAGAGCTAGAAGTGTCATGACTAATTAGTTAGAGTTCTGCATATTCATTTTTAGAATTCTAGGAATGCTCTTTCTTGATATACTCTGGTCACTTTCCAGTATAGGCAGCAGCATTTTCACAAATTACTCATATTCATCAACATCTGTGACTTTAGTGAAAATTATGAGTCCATTTCTACCAAAGTCTTCTGCTGTCCTTCAGAAGCGTGGCTTCCAATGAATTCAGCATAGTTCAGCAGTGGAGGTATAAATATATTTGTCAGTAGTCCCCTACTCAGTCTATACAAGCACTTTAAACCAAACAAGCATTGTTGCTTTCCTTTCTCTCCCCACTTCCAGTTTTCAGTTGACACCACAGTATTAACATGCTTTGTTATATCAATAAGAAAAGCACAACAATCTTTTGGTTTGATTTATTGATCTCCTAATTTGTACATGGTAACTAATTATATCATTTTTGTACTAAAATATTCCTAGCTAGCGTTGGGTCTGCTTTACTTGTTACCTGAGGGAAAACAGAATGAAGTTGGTTAGCTCACAATAGACTGTGGCAGATTGTTCTCTATTAGTTCCCATCCTCCGAATTTAATAAATAACATGGTACTTGTTAATCTGCTTGAGTATGGCAATTTACATTTATAACAGTCATACAGGAATAACAAGCTGTTTTTGTTTGTGCTATTCTGTACATAATTTGCACGGGCAGTTGTTTTTTCCCATTAATTACTAAGCATCAGCTGTAACTTTTTTATTAGCCTAAACTTAGAAAAAAAGCCTGGGGGCGCCTGGATGGCTCAGTGGATTAAAGCTTCTTTAGCTCAGGTCATGATCTCGGGGTCCTGGGATCGAGCTCCACATCGGGCTCTCTGCTCCGTGGGGAGCCTGCTTCCTCCTCTCTCTCTGCCTGCCTCTCTGCCTACTTGTGATCCCTGTCAAATAATAAATAAAATCTTAAAAAAAAAAAAAAGAAAGAAAGAAAAGTCTGTTGCGTTTTGCATTTTGATGACTTCTGTCAGGTTTTAAATTTTTTAAGTGCTTGATACAGCTGATAAATTTACAGTGTTTACTTAAATTTATTTAGTGTTGTTAAAAAACCAAATTGATAACTTCAAAGAGTAAAGTCCACAGTGTAGCAAGGACAGTTGTAAGATAGCCAGTCATAATTATATTTTTCCTATACCTTCTCCTGTGCTATTGCCTATACTGTTTCCTTTTAGCAGGCTCCTACTAACAAACTTTATGTCATTCATTCCTCAAAAGAAAGCAGTGTTGTTTCCTGGGCTGGCTATTAGAAAAGAATGTACATATAAAGGACATAACTTTAAGGGGGGGAAAAAAGGAAATAATTATCAAATAGACAAGGTAGTTGTTACCTGTAGAAGGAACTAGGATGATTACTTTTCAGATGGTTGTTGTATGGATGTTTACTTTATAACTCTGTTAAACCGTGCATACATGTTTTATGAACTTCGGTCAACATGTATCAATAATCAAAGTGAGGAAAAAGAAAACTCCTGATTTTAGCTGCCTATATACTTCTACTTTTTAAATTTGTTCTAAGATTTGTTTATTTGAGAGAGAGAGAGTAGGGGGAAGGGCAGAGGGAGAAACTTTCAAGCAGACTACCCACTAAGTGTGGAGCCTTGTAACGGGGCTTTATCCCACAACCCATGAGATCATGACCTGAGCTGAAACCAAAGGTTGGACGCTTCAGTGACTGAGCCACCCAAGTGCTCATGTATATTTCGACTTTAAAAAAAAAAAAAATTTATTTGCAGAGTTGCATTAAGATAGATGAGTAAGGGGAATTTTTAGTGTTTTGAAGTTTACAACTCAAAAATCTTTTTTTTAATTTTTTTTATTTTTTAAGATTTTATTTATTTATTTGACAGAGAGAGATCACAAGTAGGCAGAGAGGCAGGCAGAGAGAGAGGAGGAAGCAGGCTCCCCGCTGAGCAGAGAGCCCGATGTGGGACTCGATCCCAGGACCCCGAGATCATGACCTGAGCCGAAGGCAGCGGCTTAACCCACTGAGCCACCCAGGCGCCCCACAACTCAAAAATCTTAAAGGGTTCTTTTAAATAACAAGAAAATAGAGCCTCAAAAAAAATGTTTAAACTGCAAAATTATAATTCAGTTTTCTATTGTAGCACTATCTCTCAGTTGACATGCAGTAGCCTTGTATTTACTGATGAACTTATTTATTTATTTATTTATTCATTCATTTATTTAATAAAGGCATATCCTTGATTAATGTGCATATTATTCAAAATTGTATATTTCCAAAATGGGTCTTTAGCTGGTACACTGTTAAAGGAACGATAAAGTTTCCAGAAAGCCACATGTTGAAATTTAAGATGAGAAAAATTTGGGAACATTGAAGAGAATGGAAAACGTGTTTAGGAGTTTTACAGAATGTCTGTATACACAGACAGACACAGAATTACATTATAAAAACTGAATATTTAAGTCAACTAAGTCATACAGGAACACTAAGATGTTAACACATTTCTCTGTCCTTCCTGTGGTTATATATTAATTATGTGATTGGTTGATATTAAGAAGCTTGCAGTGGTAATTGGGAAGACAAGGTAAGTATAGTAACATTATAGAAGAACAAAACACAACTTTCAAAAAATGTCACAAAGGACTATGTATTTACATATATTACATATTTTATTAATATATTGTGTAATATATTAAATATATTGAAAATATTCAATTTATTTTATACATTTATATATATTTTTATGTTATATATATATTTTATCTGAGGTTTCATGAAGTACTAGGAACTTGCCCTAGATCTTGAAGAATTAAAGGATTTGAACTAAAGTAAGGGTGGGCTATCGAGGTAGGGAGATACATAAGGAAATAAATAAAAATGTGAAAACACAAGGTAGATTCAAGATAATCTGTTCAGCTTTGTTGAAAAGGATGGTTTATGTAGAGAGTAGTGAGAGACATAGCAAGGCAAGTTAAAGCTAGGTTTTAGTGTGTCTGTGATATGGACTATTATAGTGCTTGTCAAAATTGAGTATCCCAGTTTAGTAATACAGCCTACTGGTTACACAGACTCTTGAGCCAGATTGCTTGGGTTCTACTCTTTCCTCCACAAGTTACTTTAAACTCTCTGTAAATTAATTCCCTCATTAGTAAAATTCAGAAAATAATAGTACCTGCCTTACATTGTTGTGAGAACTAAATGAGTAAATACATGCAAAGCACTTTGCAGCGCCTAATATGTTGGAAGTATATATGAATGGTAGCTATTATTGTTATATAGGTTAACAAACAAGAAAATCAGAAAATCTTATTTTTTGTAGGCATTTCCCCAATGGTATTATATTTGACATATTTTTACAAATAATTGTCTGTTTTTGTTGCAGTGTTTGGGAAATGGGAAGTAATGACAGCTGGCACCTGAACTAAGTACTTTTATAGGCAACACCATTCCAGAACTTCAGGATGAATGGGGATATGCCCCATGTCCCCATTACTACTCTTGCGGGGATTGCTAGTCTCACAGACCGTAAGTTTGTTAATTTATCTAATTTATGTTCTATTCTGTGTTAACAATGATTTTAAGAGAGACTGGAAAAAATTATTTGTAGTTGTCATAAATAACAAATTATTTCAGATACTAGATTTTGAATGACAAGCATCATTACTTTCTTTGGTTTATTGGCATACATGTGAAAATAACAAAGTGTAGTCAGCTAATAGGTAATCAGACCTTTATTTCTGTTTCATTCTAAAGATGCATTAAGAAATGGTGGCATTTGTTTGTTTAAAGGTCTTAACACAATGAAGGGATAAATGCAAAAGTAAAGACCAAAGATGAGACAAAGCAGTAAAGAAAAATCAAAACTGAAGAAGCATGGATTTATATATAGGAGCAAATACAGACTTTTTAAAAAGCATTTCTAGAAATGGTAACTGAAACCATCCTTTCTAGAAGAAGGTTTGATAGCCCAAGTTAATCTAATTTCTTAGCAATGTTCATTTTGGATATCCTTTTCAGTAATCTGTTGGAGTGTGCTATAGATATCAGCAGCCCATTTTACTCTGATCATTTAAGTTTACAGAATTTTGTCATTCTTTTGAGATTTACTTGGTGTAACACAGTTTTTTAGGGACTCTATCTTATGGTAGCCAACTCTAACTTTAATTCTTAGTCCCTGGGTAATGGCACAAAAAGCAACCCCAATGTTAGTCCCTGTGTCATCCTATCTGAGTAAATAAAGAGAAAAAGAGATACAAGAGGGAAAAGTAGAAAGTGAGAACATGACATTATGCAAACTTTGGGGCTTTATAGTAAAGGAACTATGAGAAAATAACTTTAAGAAGTGTTTTTATCTGTGTTCATTAGTCTTTACTGAATAAGAAAATAGCTGGTGGAGTTAGGATAATAAAGGTAAGAAAACTTCTGAAACTGTCTTTAGTTTTTGTTGTCATTTTGTTACAGGTAAGACACAAATTCATAAAATATGTAAGAGTGTCAAATCAGATATACTACCAGGAATTTACTTTTGGTTGTCCTCCCCATTTTCTCAACTCTACCTTATATTTTAAAAGTTAGCCCAATAAACACTACTTATTAAGTAATAATCTGTTTCCTGTATTTTTATTAATAAAAAACCTGTTGTGTTAGCCACTGGGATGAGCAGCCTGTAGCACTGTGTATAGGTGATTAGAAATTAAGCCAAAAACAAAGATATGTTAATTAACTTTCTTAACTTTTACTTTAGACAGATGAATAGATTTCCATTATTTGAAGACAAATAGCTGAATTTAAACTACTATAGAAACACTGATGTCCTTTTGTTTTCTGTTAGACTAAAATGAAGAGAGGAGAGAACTATTTAGGAATTTATAACTGAAAGCACAATTCCTTAGTTATTTGGCTTCCACTAGAACCCCTATTCTATAATGAATGTTCTTCTGCTGAAGTGATCTATTTATTTTTTTATATATACTTAAGCTTTTAAAAAACTTATTACTTGTCTAAATATCAGGTGAGGAGTTGGGTGTAGTTACTTGGTTTATTTATATGGGATTACTAATGATTCTGATAAATCTCAGAAGCAAAAGTAAATGAGATCAATGAATGTATTCTTAATTCTTAGAAGTTACCTTTTAACCCTACCTTTTTGGCTATTCGTTTTTTAAGTGAATAAAGATTTAAGGTGTGAAAAGTCATGCATATAAGGAGTTGAGTTTTATTCTTAGGGAGTAATAAACTCTGTTATTGCCCAAGTGATGATTCGGGGTTTTACAGAGTTGATTGGGGTTTGTGGGGGATGGGTGGAGAGGTAGAATGCCTTTTAATAATTTGTCCCATTGATATTTATAACTTATTTTTAGTCCCAAAGTATTTGTAAATAAGTATTTTATAAGCAAATATTATAAAAAGTCTTCTTATAGCCACTCACTTTCTAATAATGTGATTTTATTCCAAATAGTCCTGAACCAGCTGCCTCTTCCATCCCCTTTACCTGCTACAACTACAAAGAGCCTTCTCTTTAATGCCCGAATAGCAGAAGAGGTGAACTGCCTTTTGGCCTGTAGGGATGATAATTTGGTTTCACAACTTGTCCATAGCCTCAACCAGGTATCAACAGATCACATGTAAGTATAATTTAAAAGTGAAAGGTTTGGTCTAAGAGAGTCTGTATTCCTGGTTTTATTCTTTATTTCAGAAAATTAACAAACACTGTTTAATTTTAAAATATATGAATAGGGACACCTATTCATGACTCAGTGGGGTTAAGCATCTGCCTTCTGCTCCGGGCATGATCTCGGGGGTCCTAGGATTAAGTTCCCGCATCCGGCTCTCTGCTGAGCAGGGAGTTTGCTTCTCCCTGGCCCTCTGCAGCTCCCCAAGTGTGTGTTCTCATGCTCTCTCTAAACAAATAAATAGTAATAATAATAAAATTATAAAAGGTAATAAAAAAGGTAAACCCTTTATTTAAAAATAATATAAAATATATGAATCTAAGTGAACCTTACAATGAGATTTAAATAGGCCATAGTTATTTTGAGACAATAGTGCTGACCCATGTAGCTATATGAAGGTCTTTTCAATTCTTTTTGAATAGCTTTGGGGTTAATCAAGGTAGATCTGTGCAAGGGGCCTTAAAGTTGCTCAAGAAGCTGTCTCCTCCTTGATATTGCTAGAGTGGTTAGAATTCCCAAGTACCAGGGACTGTACTGCTAGCTTTATTTGGAATAGGCTCACATGCATTCCATGGGAACCTAACCATAACTCAATGACGGACTCCATGGATGGCTACTACAAAATTGGGAGTAATTTTCCCCAGGATTTATCATACCATCTGAACATAAGTGTGTATTTTCACACAATAGATTTTTTTAAATAATATAAATTATATAGCTTATTTATAAAATTTTTGCATATGAATATACTTTGAAAAATTTTTACTACAGAACTAGTATATACTTATAATATCTTAACAACACAGAAATATAAAAAAGTTAAATCTCTCAGGATGCCTGGTTGGCTCAGTCGGTAGAGCATGTGACTCTTGATCTCAGAGTTTTAAGTTCCAAGCCCCACACTGGGTGTAGGATTATTTAAAAATAAAATCTTAAAAAAAAAAAAGTTAAAACTCCTATTCCTATCCCTTCACATCTCATTATACAGTGGTACTCATGTATCCTTTCTTTAGTTTTTGCTTTTTATTTATTTATTTTTTTAAGATTGATTGATTGATTGATTGATTGATTTGAGAGACAGTATGTGAAGTGGAGGGGGAGGCAGAGGGAGAAAAAGAATCTTGAAGCAGGCTGCGTGCTAAGCATGGAGCCTAACACGGGGCCCAGTCCCAGGACCCTGAAATCATGACTGAGCCAAATCAAGAGCTCAACTGACTGAGCCACCTGATGCCTCTAATTTTTGCTTTTTAATTTAAAGATTCATTATTTAAAGGAATGAGGATAAAGCACATTATAATGGAGATGTGATAACTGTCACAGTAATATACTAAATTTGAATTTTCTGATGGAGAAAAAGAAATAATTAGTAAAAATCAGAAGGAAATGTAATACTAATACTTTGTCCCTCCAGAAATTCATCAGTGTCTAAATATTGTGTCAACAATTATCACCAAATATTTAAAATATTTAAAAAGGGAAGTAGCACATACACATTTGTGATTTATTTTATGGAAAGCTGCTTTAAGACTGCCCCCAGAAATTTATTGAAATTTATCATTGGACACCATTTTTATAAATCTTTCTTATTAGATTTAATTAGTGGAACAGAGACATGTAGAATATAAAATTTAAAACACTATGTATATTTAATTTTATCATTTATGTTCCATTGTTGTAAATTTAATTTGCTACTTACTTTTAAGTTTATTGAAAATTACAACTATGCTTGACTAGTTGCGTGGGGTTTTTTTTGCTCCCAGATGACTTTATTTGAGAAAAGAATATTAGATGGGAAAATTGCGTAACCTCTGGGTCTTGTCTTAACCAATGTGGCAGCATTATTTTATTCAGAGGACATACTCAAAAATGCAGACTCATATTCAAATGTAAGAGAGAAAATATATTCTAAGCCCAAACCTCAGCTTCTATGCATAATTATCATCTCTGTACCCTTTCATTATTTTAAATAGTTTAGAGTTGATTCTATTTTCTACTTTGAAACTAATGTGAACATTCTTAAATAAACTCATAGTTCATAAAATAATGTTTGAGGCTTTTTTTTTCCTTTTTAGGGGGGCTTTTTTTCCTCTTTTTAAAATAAAATGGGGAAAAAGTTTTCCTTAGAAGAATTCCTATCATTTTTGATAATTCTGTTCCAGGAATAGCATCTTCAAAAATCCATGAAGTTTTTGGACATCTTTTGTGATTTTTTTTTTTTTTAATGCCATAGATTTTTTATTTTCTACTTAAATCTTTTCTGAATTTCACTAGTGAATTGCTATCTAACTAATATCGAATAGGGAATTCTTATTCACTATTCTGATTTTTGATGTTTATCTTTTTTAATTCCAGAGAATTAAAAGATAACCTTGGCAGTGATGATCCAGAAGGCGACATACCAGTCTTGTTGCAGGCCGTCCTGGCAAGGAGTCCTAATGTTTTCAGGGAGAAAAGTATGCAGAACAGATATGTACAAAGTGGTGAGGTTTTTCATTGATTTTCATATTATATTTTTTTGTGGGTCTCTTGTCAGAGCTTGCTTCATATGTAATTAAATTCAGGTGTCTCCTTTAATATGGTAGCCTATCATCTATGAAGTTGATAACTTGAATCCAGCCAAGAATAAGAAGGAAACTAAATGGCTGTTAATATTCTTACAGTTTAATATGTAACTAAATTCCTTGGGAATTAGACAAAGCTAAAGTATATTTTGTTAGATATTTCAGAATGCATTCATTCACTTAATCAAAGAGCTTTAGAAGTCTTTTTATTTTAGAAAATCATGGAATTGGTATGAAAGAAGTCTTTTCATTAATCATATAATAAAAATATTTGCAGAGCTTTTCAACATGCAGTACTTGTATAATAGTACCAAGTTTTAGTTTTAGTACTGATGATTAATCACATTCATAGTTAAATAGTAAATTGGTGTAACACTTCTGTTGCCTTAGCAACAGAAAAGTAGGTTATAAGTATTATTGTTATTAAGGAAAAAAACCTATTTATAATAAATACCATAAAAAGCATAAAAATATATTCAATATAGATATGATTTTTATGTAGTCAGGGAGTACCCATGAGCATTTGTACTGAATCTCTCAAGCCCACGTACTTATTTGGCTCTCAAGATTAAAATAGTCAGAAGGGAATAGTTCAGACAATTCAAGTCCAACTTAGTTAACAGACGAATTATATTCAAGAATATTGCCAGATTGGGGCGCCTGGGTGGCTCTGTGGGTTGTTAAGCCTCTGCCTTCGGCTCAGCTCATGATCCCAGGGTCCTGGGATCAGGCCCCACATCCTGCTCTCTGCACAGCAGGGAGCCTGCTCCCCCCCCACCCCGCCCCCCATAGCTCTGCCTGCTTGTGGTCTCTGTCAAATGAATAAATAAAATATTTAAAAAAAAAAAAAGAATATTGCCAGATTTATTGGCAGTACCTCTGTGAAGCCCTCCACTCCATTTCCTAATCTTGTATTTGAGTGTGAGTTGTGTTTTTAAAGCAATTGCATAGTTAACTCTTCATTCTCCAAAGTGGGTCTGTGGAAGTTCTTCTGCCCAAACCCCCTGTCTGCAAATCGAAGGCAGGTTTGCAGGACACTGTTTCTTCACCAGAACTAACAAGATAGATTGCAGTAGGAGGAGACAGATAGGAATGGTGAAAGTAAATAGAGAATTACTTTGATAATTGATTCTTCACCAGAACCAACAAGCTAGATTGCAGTAAGAGGAGACAGATAGGAATGGTGAAAGTAAATCTAGAATTAAAGGCTCTGGAAGAATGTTGCAATGAAAGAAAATATGGAGAGATCATTGATTGGAAGAGAAACTTACAGGATAGGAGCATTAAGTATAAGATAATGAGTAGATATAAAATTGAATAAAGGGGACACCTGGGTGGCTCAGTTGTTAAGCATCTGCCTTCAGCTCCTCATAATCCCAGGATCCTAGGATCGAGTTCCACATCGGGCTCCCTGCTAGGCTGGGAGCCTGCTTCTCCCTCTCCTAAGTCCTCTGCTTGTGTTCCCTCTTTCACTGTGTCTCTCTCTATCAAATAAATAAATAAAATCTTTAAAAAAATAAAATAAAATTCAATAAGGAAAGTCTTCCAAAATTATTTACAATACATTTTGTAACATTTTAAAATATTTAATTTGGGTAGTAAATCACCCTAATAAAAAACATTTTGTTACATTTTAAAATATTTAATTTGGGTAGTAAATCACCATAATAAAAAACATTTAGAGTATTTACCTTTCAGTCACACATTTTGTATTTTATACTACCTGATATCTTAGTCAAAAACATAGACTTCTTCATATCATACTTCGTGAAAACATAAACTTAGCATTAAAAAATGAATTGATACATTGCATATTACGATTTTTTTTCCAAGTGTTTCCCTGGTGATATTTGGCTTTAAAACTTGAAAAGGTGATTCTTGGTTGCTAAATGTAAATGTGAGTCACACATATGGAGCATATTTGATAATAATGCAAATCACTTTATTCATAGTTCTTTGGAACTTTGAGATAATCAGAAAGGACTATTAGAAATTCCGGGCGCCTGGGTGGCTCAGTGGGTTAAGCCGCTGCCTTCGGCTCAGGTCATGGTCTCAGGGTCCTGGGATCGAGTCCCGCATCGGGCTCTCTGCTCAGCAGGGAGCCTGCTTCCTCCTCTCTCTCTGCCTTCCTCTCTGCCTACTTGTGATCTCTCTCTGTCGAATAAATAAATAAAATCTTAAAAAAAAAAAAAAAAGGAAATTCCATTTGCCCCTTTTTAAATTAAGCCATTGCTGTCAAACTAGTAATTCCAGCTTGTTCCAGACTGTTAATTCAGGGGAAACATTTTTTAACTCTCATCTCCTAGAGGATTGCCCTCCTTCTCAAAAAAAACCAATAATTATAGTAATTAAATTATTAAGCTGTGGAACGTATGATTTACTACTGAATTTGAGTTGGAAGAGAAAGCTTAGAAGTTAATTTCGACTGCATGTAAAAGAAAACACATTATTAGTGATAAATTCTGAGGTGATTTTGAGCCCTCATCTCATTCAACTGCTGTTTCAGAACTAGAATCCCTACTGCAGTATTACTGGCAAATGAACATGTAACTTCTGTTTGAATGTTTTTGGTGAAAGGCAATTTTCATATCAATAGCAGGAAAAGGAATTTAAGAATATAATGTGATGCTTAAAGCTCCTCAAAAGATAAGCTATACATAAGAAAGTTCAGGGTCACTGATTTTGTATTTGATTTTAAAATGTCGGGGCGCCTGGGTGGCTCAGTGGCTTAAGCCGCTGCCTTCGGCTCAGGTCATGATCTCGGGGTCCTGGGATCGAGTCCCGCATCGGGCTCTCTGCTCAGCAGGGAGCCTGCTTCCCTCTCTCTCTCTCTCTCTGCCTGCCTCTCCATCTACTTGTGATTTCTGTCAAATAAATAAATAAAATCTTTAAAAATAAAATAAAATAAAATGTCTAAATAACTGAATTTTTCTGTATCTCCTATATAACAAAATGTCACTTGTGTAATAAATGAACAGTGTCTACCTTAAAAAGAAATAGGAGAATCTTAAAGCTATCCTCACAATTTTATTCTTTAATCAAATATTCATTTAATCCTTACTATGTGGCAAAGAATTATTGTGGAAGAGGGAATAGGAGCATTCTGTTTCACATCAAAACATTCAGATGGAAATTGCAGCAACTCAAAACTTTGGGCCCCTCAATAAAGTAGTATTTTTTAAAACTGAAATCTGTGAAATGAGTGAAACAAGTGGTTCTGTGAAATAAAGCCTTAAAGACTGGAGATGTCTGTAATAAAGTAGTTCATGTAATGGAAAAAACACCTAAGGACCAACTGTAGGAGGAATTGTGTAGTATTTGTTTACAGGTTAGATAAAGTGACTTCTAAAGGTTCTTTTCAATTGTAAGGCTAAATGATCAGACATTAAGTAATCAAGTAAAAAAAATTTTTTTATTAAATCTCTGTCTCTGGTCCTGGATTAGTCACATAGTAAAAGGATGTTTTGGTAAAATTGGTTGTACTTGAAACTTAATTTCTCTATTTTGCTCTTCAAAATGAACATGTGGGTCAAAAAAGGGAAAGAACAGAAAGAACTTTTGAATGTTTGTGATAGAGCAATTGCTTTAAATTATTTAAAAGATATTTTACCATTAAAAGAAAATAACATGCTTTCCATTTTTATGTGATATGTAGGAATGATGATGTCTCAGTATAAACTTTCTCAGAATTCCATGCACAGTAGTCCTGCATCTTCCAATTATCAACAAACCACTATCTCACATAGCCCCTCCAGGTAATATATGCATCATTTTATGAAGTATTATTTTCTGTGATGAATATGCTTTTGAATGTACACTGTATACATACCTTTAGGTAATGGTGAATTATATGTAGTTGAAAAATTAAGATGCTTTGCTTCTTAAGTAGTAATTCACATGAACATTTGTCTTAAAATGTCAGATGCAGAAATGTTCTAATATACTAATTGAACTATCATCTTAGTAACTTAAACTCATACAGACAAAGAATGTATTAAAATAATGTGTTTGAGATAATAAAATTTATAGAGTAGAATTTAGGGAGCATGACTTTATCTTAAACAAATGGATGCTTTTATGCAAGTAAAATAAATAAATTACCTGTTTTTACAAATTGTTCAGTGTAACTCTTAAATTATGAATCAAGAATAATTTTTATATTCTCTGTTTTTCAAAATTTACTGTTCGCATATTTTGTTTTATACAAATCAGAGTTTGGAAAATTTTATGGCTGTGAAATTTCAAGGAATAACGTATTTATTTCATTTCCTAATATTGTTTATTTGGATTTGGGGTTTTAGCCGGTTTGTGCCACCACAGACAAGCTCTGGGAACAGATTTATGCCACAACAAAATAGCCCAGTGCCTAGTCCATATGCCCCACAAAGCCCTGCAGGATACATGCCATATTCCCATCCTTCAAGTTACACAACACATCCACAGATGCAACAAGGTAAGAAGTTCGTTGTTTGTTTATAGGGAATGCCTGTAATTTCAGCAAATTTATTTTTTGTTTTTATGATTTTTAAAATACAAACTAAAACACTATCCTGAAATTCATCATTTGGGAGGTAAAAGGATCCCTGTCTTATGATTCTTTGGATTAGGTTATTATACAACTGAAATACCTAGTTATGAGATACCTATTACACAACTAGATACCTAGTTATGAAAATAGGAAATATTCTTATTTTTCTTAATTAGGCTTTCTTCTTACATAGCACTAAAGCTGAAGAAGAATTATGTTTTAAATGGTAGAGGATATATAATGTGAAAATTTTACTATAGACTAAATACAGTCTATAGTATATATATAATATATACTATATTTATATATAATATATACTATAAATAAATGCTGATAGAGAAAATAATCTTAGATGCAAATATTTATGGAATTAGATTACTAGTTCTCAGTTGAAATCAGTTGGTAATGTCTTTTTAAGGTTATATTGCTTTGGGACATATGTCATGGCTTCTAAATAATTTTTTATTGGTAATGTAAATAAAGTATATACTTAAAAGTTTTTTAAAAGTATGCACTTTTGGGAAAATTTTTAAAAAGTACAAAAGGGAATACAAAAATTTGTGTGTTTTTGTCCCCCATAATTAACAGCAAATTTTTTTTTTTCTAAAGATTTTATTTATTTATTTGACAGACAGAGATCCAAGTAGGCAGAGGCAGGCAGAGAGAGGAGGAAGCAGGCTCCCCACTGAGCAGAGAACCCGATGCAGGGCTCAATCCCAGGACCCCGAGATCATGACCTGAGCTGAAGGCAGAGGCATTAACCCACTGAGCCACCCAGGCGCCCCTTAACAGCAAATTTTTAACATTTGCATTCATTTATTAGTTTCTGAGTGTATTCTTTTCTATATTGCATGGAATCAAATGTCCTTTACATAAACTTTTTAACTAACATACTTCTAATTTAGTCATCAATCAAAACCGCCATCTTCTGGTTTCCCAAAACTAGTTAATGAAATATGAGGTTGAGACTATTTTATACACTAATTTAAGGGAAAATTAGGAGGCAGGTCACACATTTGACCTCCAACATTATAGAATTTAGAGTGCCGAACATGAGTATGTATGTATTTTGTATGTTCTTGTTACTTGTGAAGTATTAGTATACTCTGGCACACAAAGGTGTAAGGAACATTTTAACTGTAATGAAAGAAAAATGTTAAAAGGACACATTTGTTTCTTAAGGAAATATCCACATGCACATTCATACATCTAGGAAAGAACATCAACTTTTACTCTGATTGTTGTTTTTTAAACAAGATAAACCTAGCTTTTCCAGAAGTTGAAATCACAAAATCAAAAGAGAAATATTAGTTTGCACATTTGCCTGTTCAGTAATGAAACAGAATTATTGGAAGTTCACTGATATTTGAGAAACTAAAAATGTTACTCAGGGATTAGCTCCACCTAGATACTAAGGTTATCATAAGTAAGAAAATATAATGTGGAAGGAACAAGTGGGTAGGTAAATGGGACAGAAAAGAATCCAGAAATAAAGCAAATATATATGGAAATTTAGAGTATGTGGAAGGTAACATTTACAACTTTTTTCAACTTAATGTTACAAAAATTTTAGCTGTGTAGAAAAGTTGAAAGATGAGCTCAGTGAACCCCTTCATCAACAGGCATCATAACTCTTTGCCATTAAATACATCTGCTAAGAAGAAGGAAGTTATATAAACACCAAATGTAATAATTCACCTCTAAAAAAAATAAGAACAGTTCTGTACAATCATTTAATATGCAATCTATATTCATTTATCACCAGTTGTCCCACATATGTCTCTCTTATCCCTTTTTTCTCTTCAAAACATGATCTGATTAGAGATGTGAATCAAAATTAAAATGAAATAAAATTTTATATTAACTCTATTAGTAAACATTTTTTAGTTGTGTGATACCTTAGTATCAACAAATGTGCAGGGAAATTTGAACTTCCTACATTCTTCATAGGGATATAAATTGGTACAATCTTTTTAGAGAGTATTTTGACAATATCATAATTCAAAATGTATATGCATCCTTTAGTAGTTCAGATTCTCTCTCCCTTAAGAAAAGGGAAGAAGATAAAACATACCCAGTTTTATCTGTAAGTTCTACCATGTGCTGAGACAATTAGTTATCCATATGGAAAAAAGTAAAATTGAATTCCTGTCTCAACTACACAGAAAGATAAGCTGGATTAAAGACCTAAGTGTGACAAAAACAAAACTGAAAATTTTTAAAAAGAAAATGTAGAAGACTGTCTTCTTATGACTTGTGTTAAGGAGGAAATCTGAGTGGCTAGTAGACCAGGAAAAGATGTGTGGCTTCACTATTAATCAAGGAAATGTAACAGTTAAAGTGACAATCAGACACTTTCCCATTCTCAGGTTGGCAAGGATATAAAGCAGTAAGATCTCTGATATACTGCCAGTGGAGTACAAATGGACATAAGTAATTTGGAAAGCTATTTGTTAATATTTAGTAAGGTTTAAAAATGGACATATCCAGGGGTACCTTGGTGGCTCAGTCAGTTAAGAGTCTGCCTTCAGCTCGGGTCATGATCTCAGGGTCCTGGGATTGAGCCCCAAGTTAGTCTCCCACCTCACTGGGGAGCCTGCTTCTCCTTCTCTCTCTCCCTCTGCTGCTCCTGGTGCTTGTGCTCTCTCACTCTCTATGTCAAATAAATAAATAAAATCTTCTAAAAAAAAAATTAAAATGGGCGTATCCAGCAGTTTCACTCCTAGACACAGTTGTAAAAAAGTCATGTATAAGAATACAATACAGGTACATATATACATGTACAAGAATATGCATTGTTTATGACAGCAGAAATACTGAAGCAATTAAAACATTGAATGTAAGAATGGAATATTCATTTTTTATGTAATATTTACATTATGCAGCAGAATAGATCTGTTTACTTAAAATATGTGAATTTAATACTACATATAAAAATGGATAAAAAGCAAGTTAGAGAAGGATATATACATACATATAGTATACCATTTATATAAAGTTATATGTGAAACAGTGCTCTGAATTATTTAGGAAGATACTCATTTATAGTAAAGGCATAAAGATATTCATAGAGTAAACTGTGAATTCAGTATGGTGGTTACTTTTTTATGAAGTAAGGGGAAGGGAACAGAGGATAGGAATATGCATGTATATGATTATGATGCTTTCCATAAAGCATCAACCTTATCTGATGTTTTCTTTTCAAAAATGGATCGGAATGATGTGTTACAGTGTTAAGATTTGATCAAGCATTAGAGAGTACGTGAGTGCTCAATATATTATTTTTTCTTTAATTTCTGTATGCTTAAATATTTTGTGAACAATCATTATTTTAACAGTTTATTTTTATAAAGCCTTTTGTTTTTATTCTTATTAATTTCAGCATCAGTATCAAGTCCCATTGTTGCAGGTGGTTTGAGAAACATACATGATAATAAAGTTTCTGGCCCGTTGTCTGGCAATTCAGCTAATCATCATGCTGATAATCCTAGACATGGCTCAAGTGACGACTACCTACACATGGTGCACAGGCTAAGTAGTGACGTATGTAATATATTAGTTGTCATTGAGGTAATAAAATAGTGCTAATATTTGTTTCATAACCTATTTTGTGTTTTTGGGGGGTTTTGCTTTTTGGGGGGGGGATTTACCTGGTCTTTATTTGGCACTTAGTATATTGGCACTTATGTATTCTTGAGGCTTAATCCCTCAAACTGCAAGTAACATATCTATCTAAGGGTTTCACAGAACAGGATTTTTAAAAATTATTTTTATTAATGTGTTATTATTTGCCCCAGGGGCACACGTATGTGAATCCTCAGGCTTACACACTTCACAGCACTCACCATATCACATACCCTCCCCAATGTCCATAATGCAACCACCTTCTCCAAACCACCCTGCCACCAGCAACCCTCAGTTTGTTTTGTGAGATTAAGAGTCTCTTATGTTTTGTCTCCCTCCCAATCCCAACTCGTTTCATAACCTATTTTGATTCCATGGTTTAAATGGTATCTACTGTATTTCAAGGGTGATACCAGGTCTGAGAATCTAGCAATGAACAATGTGGTTCCTATGTTCACAGAGCTTAGTCTCTAGTGAGGTTGGTAAACTGGCCAGTAGTTTGACCTACAACTAAGAATGGCTTTTACATTTTTAAACAACAACAAAGAACAGTATGTGACAGAAAATTATATGTGGCTCACAAAGCCTAAAATATTTATTGTCTGTCCCTTTACAGAAGAAGTTTGCCAGTCCTTGGCTGTAGACATGTAGACATTTTGGTTCTTAATGAAATACAGTTTCATTTTTAAATACCTGTTCACACAAAAATGTTCCTTTAAATAATGAACCTTTATATATTAATACATAGTTCTTCTTACCTCTAAGACTTGCACATAACTTTATTCCCTGAAATTTAAGGTTGCTTTGATGTTTTAAGTTAGTCCATATACTGGAATTGGTTTTGTGGTATTATCAGATAAGTTATATGTTATAGGTTTGGTGGTATTATCAGATAAGTTATATGTATATAATGATAACAAAGATGACCGTGCACTCTGCCCTCTAGACGTTTATAGTCTGGTAGGGTGTTCACAGCTCCTTATGTAGAAAATAGTTTTTAAAAAAAATGGAGCATAGTAGTAATACCAGTTTTCTTATTCATTGCCATGCATAGGCTGTTGATTCTTTTGGATACAGTTTCAATTCTTCTAAGATTTTCCATGAAGAAAACAGGAAAGTGCAGAAGAATTATGCTTTTGAATACCAACACTTTACTTGTCAGTAGTTTATGTCTTTTATTGGTCTGTTTAAGATTTCTCTAAAGCCTCTCCTATCGTTTGGGGTATAAATTTTATACTCTGTTCTTAGGATGGAGATTCTTCAACAATGAGGAATGCTGCATCTTTTCCCTTGAGGTCTCCACAACCAGTATGCTCCCCTGCTGGAAGTGATGGAACTCCTAAAGGTATTATTGTAACTAAAATTTTCATCATCATTTCATATACACATATATATATATATCTATATATCTATATAGATATATAGATATATTTTTTTTAATTGGGGTGGCAGAGAGAGAATCTTAGCAGGCTCTGCGCCCAGTGTGGAGCCCAACACAGGGCTCAGTCTCACAACATTGAGATTGTGACCTGAACTGAAATCAAAATTCGGGCACTTAATCAACTAAGCCCTACAGCACCCTAGCATTTCCTATTTCAGGTTGAGTGAAGAACTCAAACTTCTTAGTTGCAGATACTGAAGACTATTCTTTATTGTTTTTCATTTATTAAGGAAAGAAACAAACCTATAGTTATCCCTGTAAACTATTGATAGTGTTTTCAGATATATATACAGTATTGTTGTCACTGATAAATCCAATGGTCTTTTCAAACAGCAGCCTACTTATCCTCTCTTAAACATTTGAAATTATTGATCTGCTTTCCCCATCATCCACCTTCCTGAAAAAAACTTTTTTCATATCAAGTCCATTGGTTTTCCTCATACTTCTTTCATTTTTGTTTTTTTTTTCACTAGCTCTTCTATATCTTCTCTCATTCCTCAAGATTTCTGTTGTTAAACTTTTAATCTCCCATTGTACCTTTCTCCTTCGCTCTTTCACTTTCAGTTTTGGTAATAGCATTGATTACTTTTGTGAACAGGATTGCCAAATCAATGTCTTTGGCTCCAGCCCTGTGTCCCAAGTTGTAATTTTTGGTTCAATTTCTTCATGTCTAGCTGGTATTTCAGATTCATTTTCAAGATTGTTCCCCCAGTTCTTTTTTTGCCATTCCAATTTAGTTTAATGACTTTATAGTCCTGAGCCATTGTTAAGTTGTCACTAATCTCCGGTGCCTGGCTGGCTCAGTTGGTTGAGCAACTGCCTTCAGCTCAGGTCATGATCCTGGAGTCCCCTGATTGAGTCCCACCGGCATCCAGCTCCCTGGCTCAGCAAGGGGTCTGCTTCTCCTCTGACCTTACCCCTCATACTTGCCCTCTCTTATTCTCTGTCAAATAAATAAATAAAATCTTTTTTAAAAAAGGGAGAGAGGGGGGAAAAAAGTTGTCTTTCACCTCTCATGTAGCCACTTGTCAAAATCAAGCCCATTCTATTTTACCTCTCTAAATCTCTTAGATTTAGAAAAAATCTAAAATAGATTTAGAAAAAAATCTAAAGATAAAAAATCCTATCTTTTCAAGTTCTAAGTTAAATGGGTGATCTTCCGTGGATCCTTCTCCCATAATCTTCTTAAACCATTCATTAGTTTACATTTTTTCTAATAACTTATGCTGTCTTACGGACATGAATTTTATCTTTAATTTTCCAAAGAACCTTGTGTGGACTTTGGTGTATACTAGACTCATAAAATTTTGAATTTAAGTCCAAGTTTGGTCTTTTATTAGAAGTACTTAAAATTAAAGTATGATAATTTGAATTACCAGAGTTACTGGAAGAGAATATTGTATTCCATGTTAAAGAATTAACTTTGTAATTAATTGCGATATCGCTAATAATAAATTTTCTCTATTCCTGAGAATTTCTAATTATAGCCTTCTAAATCATGGACTGGTGTGCCTCTTATTATAGAGATTTTTTTTTTCACAGATTGTCTCTAATCAAAGAGTTGGAACACATTCTTCCTGGGGTGAAAGTTGAACTTTTAAGAGCCATTCTTATTCTAGAATTCTATGAATTTTCAGGATAAAAATAACTCAGCTTGTAAAAGAGAGAGCAACTTTCAGAATAACTCTATTTTAGGGTAGGCATCAAAGTTAGGTACATATCTCACAAGTATTGTCAGGGTGAGAAATTATTCAGACTGCCAGGGAGGAGTAACAGTGGGATAGCTGGTTGATCTAGATAATCAGCCTATTTTTCCACTAACTCTTGAGAATGGGTGGATGGATGGATGGTTGGTTGGATAACTTTAGATAGAAAGAAAAAACTTGAGAACAACTTCTTGAACACATTATTCATCAGAAACCTCTACTACTGTTCATGAGGTTGTTTTCCAACTAGTTTTTAAATGCATTGTCAGTCTAATTTGATTTTTTGGTAAACTCCTGGAATTTTAAGTCTGTTCTAAAATATATATGATTTGTCACAAAAATTTTAAATACAAAGGCAATATGGTGTATTCTAATTCAGATGTTAGAAAAATCTGGGTTTAAATTTTTCAGTTTGCTAGCTATATAACCTTGGGCAGGTTTCTAAACCTCGGTAAGCTTCATGTTTCTTTCTGCACAACAGTAATGATAATACAAATCAAGGTTCTTGTAAATTATTTAAGTGACTTGATATGCAAAGCACCTTGCACAAGCTCTGACAAAATAGATTGTCCAAAAATGTCCTTATCATTTCTTTTAACTTCCCATATAAGCTGTCTAAGAACACTATCTGTTGACATAACTTCAAACTAACATTTCTAGTAAATTGCTTCAGCTACGTCTGGGTGGCTTAGTCAGTTAAGCATCTGCTTTCAGCTCAGGTCATGATACCAGGGTCCTTGTTCAGTGGGGAACCTGCTTCTCCCTCTGCCTGTTGCTCCCCTGCTTGTGCTCTTGCTCGCTCTCTCCCTCTGACAAATAAATCAAATCTTAAAAAAAAAAAAAAAAAGAATTGCGTCAGTTGCTTCTTTTGCATGTTTTATCTAATATGTTCTCTAAAAAAGTTATTTTTCTGTATCACACTTCAAATATATTAACATTGCTGATTGAAAAGGGCAGATTTACATATCATGGAAAAATTTTATGTATGCACGCACACACTCACATATATATGACCTTAATTTAAGTCTAGGTTTAAGTTCTTTCTATAAAGCACTTTCATCCTGACTGATTTTTATAATATCCTATGGGTTTTTAAACATTTTGCCTCTCTGCCTGCTTGTGATCTCTGTCTGTCAAATAAATAAAATATTAAAAAAAAGGGGGGGTGCCTGGGTGGCTCAGTGGGTTAAACATTTTATAGTCTAACAATAAGAAATGTAATAGTTATATTTCTGAAGCATAGCAATGCATTTTTCCTCATTTAACAGCTTGTTATCTAGGAGAATTTTTCCATTTGATTAGCTTATTTTTACCACTTCTTTGTATCATATAGCATTTTTTAAATTAATGGGTTCTGGGCTGAAGATATTTTATTGAGCCTTGATATTTACTGGACATGCATATTTTTCTAATAAAAGGAGGATTAGCAGGCTGAAGAGAGTATGTGAATGATGTTAAGTGGAGGGAGAAAGAACACCACATAAAGGTATAAATCAGTATTTAACCACCACTTTGTAAAATTAGTGAAGATTCTAAAAATTGTAACTGTTGCCACTTTCTTTTTCTTATACCAGTAAATATTCATTTGAGTGTAGTTTCTGGCATTAATTTGCTATTTTTTAAGTTGACAGACTTAGTCTTACTTTAGTCTTGTCAGTTTTCCTAGATAATAAGTGAAAAAAATAGAGAGTATTTGCTCGAAATATTTGTGTTGTATCATCTTTAGAAACAATGAACTCTTGCTGTTTTCAAGCTAAATATATTTTATAGGGACAGAAATAGAAATAACATAATACTGATTTGGAAGATGGAATATTCATACTTAAATTTAAACCTGGATTCTCAATGAGCAAACTAAAAGATTATGGGGGACAAGTCTTTAGACTTTCTTTTTGTATTTTGTAAATAAGGTGCTGAGATTAGATAATTTCCTAATTTTTTTCTTGCATTACGATGTTGTCATTTATTTAATATTTCTAGCACAGTGTAAGAAAATGTAAAACTAGTACAGTTGTTCATTCCTGTTAAATTGCTTTTCTAGGATCAAGACCACCTTTAATCCTTCAGTCTCAGCCTCTACCTTGTTCATCACCTCGAGATGTTCCACCAGACATCTTGCTAGATTCTCCAGAAAGAAAACAAAAGAAGCAAAAGAAAATGAAATTAGGCAAGGATGAAAAAGACCAGAGTGAGAAAGCTGCAATGTATGATATCATTAGTTCTCCATCCAAGGACTCTACTAAACTTACATTAAGACTTTCTCGTGTAAGGTCTTCAGACATGGACCAGCAAGAGGATATGCTTTCTGGTATGGAAAATAGCAATGTTTCAGAAAATGATATTCCTTTTAATGTGCAGTACCCAGGACAGACTTCAAAAACACCCATTACTCCACAGGATGTAAACCGCCCACTAAATGCTGCTCAGTGTTTGTCGCAGCAAGAACAAACAGCATTCCTTCCAGCAAATCAAGTGCCTGTTTTACAACAGAACACTTCAATTGCTACAAAACAGCCTCAGACTTCTGTGGTACAGAATCAGCAACAGGTATCACAACAGGGACCTATATATGATGAAGTGGAATTGGATGCATTAGCTGAAATTGAACGAATAGAGAGAGAATCAGCTATTGAAAGGGAGCGCTTTTCAAAAGAAGTTCAAGACAAAGGTAAACTAACCTCATTACTACCACTTCCACATATTTACTCTGGGCAAATATGTAATTATAATGTGAAAAAGTTTTTTTTTTTTTTAGTTACTCTCTTTTTCCCATTATTTTTCCATTATATCTTATAATGCATTATGTCTTTCAGGTGTATTTTTATTACTAATGCTTATACCTCAGAAGTTAAAATCTTGCTTTCATTTTTTATTTGAAACAATTATCTGAGATTTGATAATTCTGTATCACAGGTCTATCGCCTATTATGTATCAAATGATATTATCTGTGCTTGTCACTAAAATGAACGTTAGTGTTTCTATCACATGTATTTTCCATTAGTTGTGTTAGTACAGTTTTGCATCTTCACTTTTTTTTCCTGTCAAAATAAGGGTAACTGATACAGAATTATTTTGAATAGTACGTTTAAGAAAAGTTTATTCAGTTAGATTTTTCACTTTGTTCCCAATCCCGCCATCTCCTAGTAATACAGTTTAGGTTTGGTTTTTTTGTTTTGTTTTGGTTTGTTTTAGTAAAAAAATTTGTGGAAAGAATTTGAAATTAATATTAAATAGCAATCTTTAAAGATCAAGGATCCTTTTTTTTTTTTTTTGGTGATTAGAGTTAAGTATCCCTTTTTTATTTGAGTAGTGTATTAGGATGGAGTGTCACACCTTCTATGAATTCATGGGCTTCTTCTGTGCTCTATAAAAAATTATAATCAGATGAAAGTAACTCCCTAAAATTATTGATTATTTGGTGAATATTATGTACAAAACTCTTGAAAATCTTGACAGCCTGATGAATCAGTGATTGAAATTAGTAATGTAATTTATGGATTTGATGTCTTTACAGATTTATATACACATTTGAGTACCCAAACCAAAGCATACTTTCTGCTTTAATTTTATAGTTAAATATTCCAGATTGATACATAGTTCTGATACTTTCTTTTTGGTAATTATAAAACAAAACTTTGTAAAGTTGGTTAGAACCCTCTATATATGGTCTTGTTCATTATGTGACAGGATCATTTCTAGATTAATTGTGTTTCTAGGTTAAGAAGTATGTTGAAGATTTGTATTATGTTTCCTATCATGATAGATCTTTTTAACATTACTGAAAAAACATTATTTAGTAATTGTTGTATGATGATGTTTGCTAAGTGCTTAGATCATAGGTTGGTGCAAATAGTCTTTATTTTCTGGAATTTTTTTTTAACTACAAAACTATTGATGTTAAGAATGATACACAGTAAGGCTTCAAGAAAAAAAAAAGAATGATACATAGTGTTCTTATTTGGTTTAGTAATGTGGGGTTCAGGAAATAATAACTATATGGGTTCCAAAATGTATCTCCTTCTCTAATCTCTTATAAAAGTATATGCATGTCAAATGAAGAGAGCAGTATTATTTAACATATCTTGGTGGTATTAATTCCAAATTCCAGAATCCTATGACAGTTTTGTAAGAAACATAAAATTGTAATTTCTTGACTGAAAAATATTGGTTGCCTTGAGAACTGAATTTTTGCATGACATTTTAATCTGTGTTTTGGAAATTTTGTTCTCAAAAAGGGGCTTAATTTTGTAAATGCTTTTTTTAATAGTTGGTAGGACAAAAACAGGATATGGTGAACTTTTCTTTTCTTTTTACTTTCCTGAAGTTTTATTGTATCATATTTGTTGAAGCCGAATTTTTACTTTTAAAGGTTGAAAGAAAATAAAGGTAGTAAATGAAATTAATTATATAATAGCAAACTTATTTTAGGCTACTTTTTTAGGGGAAATAAAACAAATTTAGCAAACAGCATACTTTTCTTTCAGAAACTTGTAGTATATATTTTACTTTTAACTATCTCTTCAGTTTTCTCTGTAATGTATGATAATGTGGCTCTACAAAGGTTAATTGAAAAGTTGAGAGCAGAATTGACTTAAAATTTTGAATTCTCTAAGTTGACTTACAGAGGTATCTGGTACTATAAGGATTAAAGGAATAAGTATTCATTGGAACTACCTGATTTTTAGTTTGATTTAGATGATTTAGTATGTGTATTTTCCCAAATTCTTAATGCTGATTTTGCAGACCTCATATTAGTACTCATTTCTAACTTGTTTGCTGAAAGCTATGCTCCCATTATTTTGTAGCTTTATTTGAATACCTTTGGAATTTAGGTGCCACTTAACACTTGTGATTGGAAACTTCTCATTTTGTATTCAGTTTCTGCACCGTGTGATGGGATAGTGTTTTATATTATAAGCAATTATATTAAGATTTTGGAACGATTAAAGGTCTGGTATGTTGCTCTAAGACCCTAGGTGAGGTCATAAATAAAAGCAACACTTTCTGAAGTGGTTGTTTTATACTCAGCCCTTGCAAATTGAAATAGTTCCTTGAAATGAATTTATTACTAGTTAACCACTGCACTTTAGGACTAAATTATGAAATTGACATTTACTGCATTCTAAGGTATGGCCCTGAGAACTTTTTTATAATTATTGGCAACTATTGGTCGTGGTAAGGAACAAAAAAAGACTACTTGTTTTACTAAGAGTTCTTTTATAGGATCTGAGCTTGTTTCGTATTATATTTGTTTTGAGAGAGGCTTCCTTTCAATAGACCAGAAATGAAAAAAATTATGCCTTATAAATAAAATTAGAAAGTTTAACAAACATAGTTGTTTAATCATTATGCAGCTTAAGAAAAGGGATAGAATACTCTTAAGAAGTATATTACTTAGGTTATGGCAGAATGTAACATAACCTCTATTCCACACATAGAGGACACTTTTCGGGCAGCTAGGTAATTATGTCCCTTGGCCTGTTCTCCCTTCTTTGGGTAGTTTCATATACACTGGTATTTAAATCTCTGTAACCTGATATTTTATTATATTCTTAAAGGACCTTTTTGCTCAACCTTTGCTCATATTTTCAGTGTCTAATTACATAAATTAATTTTAAAAGGCTGTTCATTTTTGCTTCTGGGTTGACCTATCATAGACATTAATATCTTCTCCATGTGCTGAAAATTCCTGCTTTCTTTTGTCAAAGAGGGGGTTTCTTTGTTCATCTTTGCCTATTTCATCTTTTCTTAAGGTCCACTTTCCATGTTAGTAAGTATGAGGAATGGCCTAGACTAGCTACTAATGTCTTTTATAATTCTAATGATATTCTTAAACTATAACCCTTATAAAAAGTAAATTACCTACTGTCATTTGGAATAAGAGACTAGATGGAAATAGGATAGTTAACCACTTAGTTTATACTGCAGTTTAGGGGTAGGATGTTTTCATTTTTCATAATTGGCTACTATGTGTATAATTGTGTTGTTTTAAGTGTTTTCAGTTATCACTGGTAAATTTAAGCAAGTGATATAGTTTTTTTTCTCACCAGAATAATGAAGTTCAGAATTTCTTTAACAGCTGGATCTTATTTTCGTATCAGCATCTAGATGACAAGTATTGTTGGTTTTGAAACTGTGGTATCTTTTTGTATGCATTTTCTTCAGGACAGTATGCACTCTGATAGCTAAACTTATGGCACCCGGTGCTGAAAAGGGCCTAACGATAATCAGTGTCCCAAATATTGAAATTATTCTTTATAGAGATGGCTTTCCATCATTAGGTGAAGGTTATGATGTAATGAAGACTGATAACAAAAGTGGATAGACAAAAGTGACGTGCAGATTCAGAACCACTTTACAGGAATAAGTTCATGGTGGAACTGAATCAGATCAAGTGAATCAGACCTGCGTGCTCTTAACATATTCAAGAATCCTTGCAGCAATAATGGAATTTTTCCCGGTTTTACAGAAGAGGTGACGTACTTTTCAATAGTTGAAAAATTAAAACTTTGTATTTAGCAATATATTGTGCATAACAGAAAAAAATTATAAAATCTTTCCTAATTTTAATATATTACTCATGTGCAAATGCTTTCATACATTTTTATTACAAATAATCATTGCATCATAGTGGAAGATAACTAAATCAAACATAACATTTCCTTTGAAATTAAACTATGTTAAATTTCCATTTTAATGATAAACGATAATTTGAAATGAGGTTAATTATCTGTAAATTCCTAACTATTTTGTAATCCTTTAAATTTAGCCCTCAAGATATTTTGATGTTACTGTTCAGAAGAAAGACTGATTGCTCATATTAATAAAAGGATGAGCCACAGATTTCTTAAGAGAAATCTTTGAGATGCCGGAGATTTGTGATGTCATTACGGTTCTTAAGTACACTTAGGTTACCAATTTAATTACTTTCACAAGCATGTTTCGTTGAAAAATACAAAAATCTTCAACTAGATTATACTCTTTCGATTTCTAGATTCTTGTCCTAAAGGTTTAAAGACATAAGGTGATAAAACATCCCATTTATGAGGTAATAATTATTTGGTGTGCCCTATGACAAGATGTAAAGATTATTTTATGTGGCAGAACATTACAGAATAAAACTGAGACAAATTTAATATTCTGAGTGCTTTCTTAAGTATTAAGGCAGAAAGTTTCATGTAAGTTTTGGCAGGGTAGTTTTAACTAGGGAAAATGGTTAGATGTTAAGATACTTTATTATCATGTAGTTATTTTACAAATGGAACATATATGACAGTAGACTTGACTTTTGAAAAACTAAGAAGCAGAATGACTTACTTCTACAAAAAATTACTAGCAAATATTTGAGTTAAATTTTAGTAAAATATTTTACTAGATTTTAAGCTGGAATGGACTGCTGCTTCTCACTCTGAAAAGAAAATGATGCAACTTTGGTGTATAAAAGCAACATTACCATTAAGGTCTTTTGTTTGTTTGTTTGTTTAATTCCTAACTTGGTTTTCAGCAATAAGAGGTTATTTTTTAGTGGTCATTTTGACTTTTAACCTTCTTTTCCTTAAATTATATTCTATCACATTAATGACTATCATAAGGGTATCTAGAAGTTCACTATAAAAATTATAGAAAATGACCTTTAAAACAAAGCCAGGCAATTCAGAAGTAAGTATTAAAGCAGACAGAACCTTAAGGTGCTATAATATAACTATTCCCAAAAACTAACTAGAGATTCGGTTTGTAGAAAATGACCTAGCAGCCTCTTGAGTCAAGTGGAATCATGCACAGAAATACATAACTTAAAAATACCTTGACATTTTATTGTGGTGGTAGATTTGTGTTTCTGTGTATTTTTGTCTTTACATTTTAGAATACCATAAATTATTTCTTACTGAGACCAATTTATAGATCCCTAGAACTTTACATTGAAGAACCAAAACATTTTCTTAAGTGGAGGTTGCCTTTAAGACAGGATTTATCCAAAAAGTCCTTATGTGCGTCTCATTTTTATATTTATGTTAATGTTCCCTTATTTTAAATATACTTCTAATATGTGTTAGCTTTTAAATTCCATTTGTGCTGTTGACACCTTGAAGGATTTGAATCCTGGATCAAAAGTTAATGACAAACTATTAAACTGTCTTTTTTCCCCCCTTGTTCTCCTCATTTACCTTTTTTTCAGTGGCATCATTTCTGCTTTCTTTTGGGTTTTATTCCTTTTCATACTAGTTTTACATGTTGTAAAAGCTTATGTTTCCTGAATAGTATGGTAGCAGATATGGGGCACTTAGTTTTTGGTTAATGGTTAAATGATCTTAAATGAGAACATGTAATTTGTAACTGGTTGCCTTATTCTTATGTAAAGAATCTGGTTTATCCTTTACATATACAAACATAAATATATTTTTGTATTTAAGGTATTATAAGTTCTATTTATTTTCTATTTGGGCTTACATTTATATAATCAAGAGATATGCTGTTAAATTCTTGTTACTATAGTTACTAATATTTATTGAGGTACAGCAAGCATGAGTATTTCCTTAAACCTTGGTTTAAAAGTATTCTGTGATTCATGCCTGCTATTTTATACATGCATATTGACATTTGAATTCACCACATTTCAAAAAACATTGTGATTTAAAGAAATATCAAAGTCCATATGGCTTTTAGTAAGATAAGAATATATGTCTATTACTGATACTGAATATTTATCTTTAAATTTCAGATAAGCCTTTGAAAAAAAGAAAACAAGATTCTTACCCACAGGAGGCTGGGGGTGCTACAGGAGGTAATAGACCAGCTTCTCAGGAGACGGGTTCTACGGGAAATGGGTCAAGGCCAGCATTAATGGTTAGCATTGATCTTCATCAGGCAGGAAGAGTGGACTCTCAGGCTTCTATAACTCAGGATTCAGACTCCATAAAAAAGCCTGAAGAAATCAAACAGTGTAATGATGCACCTATTTCTGTTCTTCAGGAAGATATTATTGGAAATCTTAAAGCTACACCAGAAAACCATCCTGAGACTCCTAAAAAAAAGTCTGATTCTGAGCTTTCAAAGAGTGATATGAAGCAAAATGAAAGACTGGCAGAATCTAAACCAAATGAAAACAGATTGGTGGAGACAAAATCAAGTGAAAGTAAGTTAGAAACTAAAACTGAGACTCAAACAGAAGAACCTAAACAGAATGAGAGCAGAACAACTGAATCCAAACAAAATGAGAGCACCACGGCTGAACCTAAACAGAATGAAAACAGACTGTCTGACATAAAACCAAATGACAACAAACAAAATAATGGCAGATCAGAAACAACAAAGTCAAGACCTGAAACCCCAAAGCAGAAGGGTGAAAGTCGACCTGAAACTCCAAAACAAAAGAGTGATGGGCGTCCTGAAACCCCAAAACAGAAGGGTGATGGACGACCTGAAACTCCAAAGCAGAAAGGTGAGGGCCGACCTGAAACTCCAAAGCAAAAAAATGAAGGTCGGCCTGAAACACCAAAACATAGGCATGAAAATAGGAGGGATTCTGGAAAGCCATCAACAGAGAAAAAACCTGAAGTGTCTAAACATAAACAGGATATTAAATCTGATTCACCTCGGTTAAAATCAGAACGAGCTGAAGCCTTAAAGCAGAGACCTGATGGGCGATCTATTTCTGAGTCATTAAGACGTGACCATGATAGTAAACAAAAATCAGATGACCGGAATGAATCAGAGCGACATCGCGGGGATCAGTCGAGAGTTCGAAGGCCAGAAACATTGAGATCCTCTAATAGAAATGAACATGGCGTTAAATCTGATGGTTCAAAACCTGATAAACTAGAAAGAAAACATAGACATGAATCAGGGGACTCAAGGGAAAGACCATCTTCTGGGGAGCAAAAATCAAGGCCTGACAGTCCTCGTGTTAAACAAGGTGATTCTAATAAATCAAGACCTGATAAACCCGGTTTTAAATCACCAAATAGTAAAGATGACAAAAGGACAGAGGGTAATAAGACTAAAGTAGACAGTAATAAAGCGCACCCTGACAATAAGGCCGAATTTCCAAGTTATTTGTTGGGGGGCAGGTCTGGTGCATTGAAAAATTTTGTCATTCCAAAAATCAAGAGGGATAAAGATGGTAATATTACTCAGGAGACAAAGAAAATGGAAATGAAAGGAGAACAGAAAGACAAAGTAGAAAAAATGGGACTAGTTGAAGATCTGAATAAAGGAGCTAAGCCTGTAGTTGTTCTGCAAAAACTGTCTTTGGATGATGTTCAGAAACTTATTAAAGATAGAGAAGATAAATCACGAAGTTCCCTTAAACCTATCAAGAATAAACCATCAAAGTCAAACAAAGGTAAGAATACTTATACTGAAGTCATTTTTATTCTAATGAGTTTTTGTTTAAGTTATAGGGTTAATAAGGATTTAAAAAATGGAAATTTACAAAGATTGAAACACTGCTATAGGAAAATTTAACATTTATATAAAACAATAATGAATTATTTTCAGTAATATAGATAAAAAGTTGTTGCTGAAAATTCTTTGTCTTCCACCCCTAGTTGCACAATTCACTGTAGTCATGATTTTTACTTTGGTACGCAGATAAGATCTTTGGTTGATTAGTTATTTCAGGTATTTTTGAAAGTTGTTTATTAATCAAATGAGTGGTTAGAATGAAAATATGTAACAACTTTGTTGAAAGTTAGACTAAAGAGGTGTCCCAGTCTACAAGGAGGTAGTAAATTGAATTTTAATTTCTAACATGTCAGTAAAGCTAAATGGTGTACAAAAATCAGTGTTATAAGCTCTTAAGACTATTGGGTCTTACATTATTTTCTTACATACCTATCTCTGAGTTAATTATTGATACATAGTTTAAATTTATATAATTTAGAAAGTTATAGAAAGGTTATTTCCCTTCTTGTGGGGTAGGTGGTCAGTTATAGATATTTTATTTAAAAAATACAAAGCTTTGCCCTTTGGTCTTAAGGAATAGTATTCACCTCTTAAATCAGGTTAAGTCATTAGTGGGGTTTGAGGATGATTTTTTTGTTTTGTTTATTGTATAGTTGCTGAGTTAAATTCTGTGGCTATTTGAGTAGTAGTATTGCCAGGAAAAAGTCTGAAGTGTTAAATACAGTTGCAGTCTGTGCACAAAATACAGTTTTGTGTTCCTTTACATACTACTTTAAAAATATCTAAGACATACATAATTTGATGGTATGTGGCAAGACGTATCTAGTCCATGCAGTATAAATACATGAAGATACTGATTTCAAGGCAATAGAGGTGAAAGTATGATTTTTAAGTTCTCATTCTGTGAGAGATTCATTAAGAACTTAGGTTTATATTTACTTATTAAATATATGAAACTCTTGAATTGTGCTATTCCGTGGAATAGTCACTAGCCTCTTTAGCTATTTAAATGGAAATTAATTTAAATAAAATTAAGAATTCATGTCCTCAATAGCCACATGTGGCAAGTGGCTTCCTTATTAAAACAGAGAACATTTGCATCATCACAAAAAGTTGTATTGCATGGTATCTATAGTGTTTTAGGAAATCCAGAAGATGTAATGATTATTATTATTTTTGTAAAATGTTGTGTCTTGTCTACCAAAAAAAGGTCAATGAAAACATAGTGTCATTATGAAGAACTGTATTCAAAGAAGTGACTTGTCATAATCTTTTTTATTATTACTTGGTTATCAAATGTTTGCTTTTTTACTTTTTTGGTTTTATTTTTTAAAAATAAAAAAAATTGTCTATCACTAATACTCGTACTTCTTTAGTGAAGCTTTCAGATCTTAAATTGTAGCAGTCAGACTTAACAAAAAATTAAGACTTCAGCTTTAACTAATAGTCTTTACTATTTAACTTGAATGCATCTCTTTGGAATCACTTGTGTACATAAAAGAAGTTAATAGAATGTAGTGGCCAGTGCTAGAATTGTTTTCTTTTAGATATTGTTTTTAAAACTTTCACTGAAACTTTGGGAGTGGCTTATATACAGTATAAACTAGAGAGTATAGGTATACAATTTTAGAAGAGTCAGATGGAAAGATGGAAAGTGGTACCCTTTTGTCCCTTAATCTGGACCATCTTTTTCTCCTCTTCCTTCTGTCAGCTTACGCTAGCCTTGCTTTCTAAGCTCTGTCCTAACAAAGAATCTTTACAACTGAACATCAAGAAATCAGTATAGCTCCTAATATAGTACTCCTAATAGTAATTGCTATACTCTTTCCCATGTTTTTCTGATTGTCTATGGATATAAACTTTTTAATACTTATCCTTGTTTCTCCTAAATGTACTTTTAACACAAATGTATATACTTGATATGTTCATGTTAGTAAGTAGGCTATCTGGGTGTGTCTCTCTGTTAGAGTAGTGTGTGTGTAGTGTGTGTGTGGGTGTGTACATGTGCAGGTACGTATATATACACACATGTATTATTACTAGATCTGCAGTTACAATTAAGTGGACATTTTCATCAAAAATATTACTTTAATGCTTAGATTTACTTCAAGACTCCATGTAGATAATCATTTGGCTTTATTTATACCTTAGAATTCCTATCGGTTATTTTTTAATGTACTAATTTTGGTTTTGTTTTAGGTCTCTGCTACTAAGTTAGCAATAGCAGAGTTACATAATAGTAAGTTTTTTAAATTACAAGCATGGGAAGCACAGTTGTAGATTATTGGCCCTTTGTAAAATACACATTGCTTGGGATTTTCTTTTCGAGAGAGTCACAGAATCACATATTCTGACATGCTGGTGGTGTATTTCTGAGTAAAGGAATTAAATTGAATATTATTGAGATACTTTTGTGGTTGATTTCTCAAGCCAAAATTCTTGGTAGGTTTTCCTTTCTTGGAAGAGCCATGAAATTCCATCTTTTTAAATAATTTACCTGATGTCCATATTTAAAATATTCATTCTTTAGGATTGTTTAAAATTCCTTGAGTATGCTTTAAGCTAATTTAGAATGGTAGGGATATAGATTTATGACTCAATATATATTTCTTATTTTTGTCATTTGTGTGAACATGTTAAATGTAAAAGTCACATAGTCACATTTTATTTGATTTCTATGGGGACATGTGTATGTACCTAGCATAATACCTAGTACATAATTAGAGCACATTAAATAGCTGTTGAATGACTATTGACACCATGTTTTAGAAAAGGCTTTGTATGCAGATTAAAATTGTGTATTCATCTTTTATGCTTCCACCAAAAGACCCTAATGTAAGAGCTATCCAATTTTCAACTTTCTGTTCACTCAACTTTGTAATAACAGTCAACTACGTACTTTTTGTTAAGTTTCCAAGGAGATTTACCCTTTCTTATGTTTGTTTAGTTACCCTTTCCCTTTATTTTTCTGTTACAGATTGGCTCATTATCACTTCTATTCTCACTCTGCTTCTGTCATCTTCTGTCTTCTTACCATCCTTGTTTTTTCCTTTTCAAGCAGGGGATGGTTATGGAGAACCAACATAATCTTTGTAAAAACCTTTTAAATTTTTAAAATTTCTTCTATTATAATATACTTCTGTCAGTATTTTAAATGCCAGGAATATTATCTTTATTGAAATATTTTTATTCAGAATATTATCCTTATATCCCCTAATGTTCAGTATGTCTCCAATTTAAAAAATATAAAATTACAAGGTCTTTAAGACAGGCATGTTATGTGTTGGTAACAGCTTAGTAATTACAAACATTAGCAATTTGATTTGGGTTATTTACTGTTCCAGGGTGTCTCACAGTATTTTACCTTTATATCCAAGGAAATAATTTTTGTTTTTCCTCCACCTACTTCCTTCCAACTAGTTTATTGTTTTACATCATTTGCACTCAGTACTTTTAGGAAATATCCCATAGCACCCATATTTGAGATCATGGCCTTTTAAACAGTTAAGCAGTTACTGAAAATGGTTTTCACTGGGTATGTGTACTAATGTAGCAGCTCAAGTAGTCAATAGTGTTTAAAACTGTAGTGTTCATTTGCTTAGGATTAGGTAATAGTTGCAATCACATTTGGGCCAGTTATTCTCCCTCAGTTATTACTGTACCAGTTACACTACTCAGTGTTGATCACAGAAGTATTAACTGGTTCCCTTTTATGTGGCACTGATTGTATTTAGGATTCCAGGCTTCTGTAAGTTTGAGAGAAACTACTGTCTCTGAGAGTGAATTTTTGGCATAGTTGATGATATTTAAGTTGAGGAACTTTTAGTAAAATGGTATGATTGTAATATTCAGAATTTTTAATAGTGCTGCAGTGGGAACTTAATTTGGCTCATTTGAATAGTTTTATAAAATGCTTTTCAAAAAATTCAAATATTCAGTTTCTGCAAAGACCTTACTATCATTGGTATCTTTGGGAAACATTGGGAGAATATTTACTGCAAAAGTTGGCATAATCTATACCTAACTGTTATTGGGTATGATTTTTTACAGCAGTATTTTGGAAGCTTTTGTCCATGATTTCTGTTCATAGAAAATTTTTGATTCACATTTTGCTTAATAGATAATTGATACTGATTTAAAGAGATTAAGTAGAGTTTTTAAAATAAGAATTAAAGTATTAAAACTTACTAGTGGTATTTTTGTTCCTTCTCATTCCATTTCTCAAGCCAGCCCAAGAACATAGCTTCTATAAGGTTTTCCTGTATAGTAAAAATAGGCGTATGGTTGAGGAGTAAATAAGGTAAATAAATAATGTGGAAGAACCTCCTATTTATGAAGAAATAGTCATAACTCTTACATACTGAATTCCTACTTACTCTAAAAGAAAGTTTCTGAAATCCTCCTTTACAAAAGCCTGATACCTGTGCTAAGATAATGAATATCTATTTGATAGATGATAGTATAATATTATGTCATTAACATAATATTGTAATATGTCAATATTATTATATAGTATTATTAATACTATGTTAATATATAGTACATATTTTTATATATATATATTATTATTATATAGTCTAATGTATAGTTGACATAGAGGTTAGGGGCACTGACTCTCCCACACTTGAAAATCGACGTGTAACTTTTGACTTTTGTTGTGGGCATTGGGGAGGGTATGTGCTATGGTGAGTGCTGTAAATTGTCTAAGACTGATGATTCACAGACCTGTACCCTTGAAGTAAATAATACATTATATATTAATTTAAAAAGAAATTAACTACCAGTGGCCTACTATTGACCAGAAGCCTTACTGATAACATAAATAATTGATTAACACATATTTTGTATTTGTATGTATTATATATTGTATTCTTACAATAAAGTAAGCTAGAGAAAACATTATTATAATCATAAGGAAGAGAAAGTATATTTATAGTGCCATACTGTATTTATTGGGGAAAAAATCTGTGTGTACCTACACAGTTGTAGGTCGTACCCATGTTATTCAAGGTCAACTGTATTTATAATACATAGCATAATTTAGTATAGTATAATATCAGGTAGGTATTTATTTTCTTAATAGCTATATGAGCCTCTTATAGAGAAAGGTTTCAGTAACTTTTTTGTTTTTTTAGAATAAGATAGTTCACTATATTCGGATAGTAGAGGGAGCGCTTGGGTGTCTTAGTGGGTTGAGCCTCTGCCTTTGGCTCAGGTCATAGTCTCAGGTCCTGGGTTCTCTGCTCTGGGAGGGAGCCTGCATACCGCTTTCTCTCTGCCTGCCTCTCTGCCTGCATCTCTGCCTACTTGTCATCCCTGTCTGTCAAATAAGTAAATAAAATCTTTAAAAACAACAACAAAAAAAGAATACTAGAGTAACAGTATATAAAACACTGTAATATAGTACACTATAATATGGAATTTTGAATCTGGATCCCCTCCTCTATTCACAGAAACTTTAGCTTTCTCTGGCTTCTGATGTTGAAAATTGAAAATTCTCTATTAAGTCCATTATAAATGTTAGTACAAAGAGCACTAGTATCAGAATCTTGAATAAATTGTAGCCTTACAAAGCTTTGGTTCATTCATTTTTGAAAATGGAGAAACCAGTTTTCCTCCTATCTTTATTTAGTAATGAGGACCAAAATCAATATTACAGTAAGAGCCAGAATCTGTCCAGTTTTTTAATATGAAGAAATGCAACACGCCATTTTTAACTAATGAAGAGAGTAATTTTTTAAAATCTTTATATGTATATATATTTTATAATCAATATATTTGGAGACATTGCTGCCAGAATTTCTTTCTTTCTTTGTTTTTTTTTTTAAGATTTTATTTATTTGTCAGAGAGGGAGAGAGAGCAAAGCAGGGGGAGCCACAGGCAGAGGGAGAAGTAGGCTCCATGCTGAGCAAGGAGCCGGATGTGGAACTTGATCCCAGGATCCTGGGATAATGACATGAGCTGAAGGCAGATGCTTAACCAATTGAGCCACCCAGGTGTCTCCATTTCTTTATTTCTTGAAATATATTTAACATAACATTTTATTAAAGTGTAAAAAATAATGATTTTCTCTATGTTTATAATATGAAATGATTATTACAGTAAGTTTAGTTAACATTCATCACCTGACATAGTTCTTTTTTTTCCTTGTGATTGAAACTTTTAAGATCTACTATTGTAGCAACTTTCAAATATATAAAATAGTATTGTTAAGGACAGTCACCATGGTGTACATTACATCTCCAGAAGTTATTTATCTTGTAACTGGAAGTTTTTAACCTATTGACTACCTATACCCATTTCACCCACCAATCACCTCCCACCCCTGTCTCTGGCAATCACCAATCTGTTTTCTGTTTCTGTGAGTTGTTTTTTTAGATTCCACATATAAGTAAAGATCATACACTATTGGTCTTTCACTGTCTGACTTCTCTTAGCATAATGCCCTCAGGGTACATCCTTGTTGTTGCAAATGATATGATCTCCTCCTTTTTGGGGTAAATAATACTGTGCACACAAATACACTCATTTTCTTTATTCATTTGTCAGTAGACTAAACAATTTAAGGTTATTTCCATGTCTTGGCTTTGGTAAATAATGCTTCAGTGATCTTGGGTCAGGCAAGCTATAGAGATAACTCTTTGAGATAGTGATTTTATTTCCTTTGGATATATACCCAGAAGTGGATATTGCTGGATCATATGGTAGTTCTATTTTCAATTTTTTGAGGAACCTCCCTACTGCTTTTCATAGTGGCTACACCATAATTTACATTCCCACCAATAGTACACAAGGTTACATTTTCTCCAAATACTCACCAACACTTGCTATTTATTGTCTTTTTGCCATTATAACAGGTGTAGCTCCTTATGGCTTTTGATTAGCATTATCTTGATGATTAGTGATACTGAGCATCTTTTCATATACTTATTGGCCATCTGTATGTCATCTTTAGAAAAATGTTTATTCAGATCTCTGCTCATTTTTTAATCAGATTGTTGTTTTGGTTTGCTATTGAGTTGTAAGTTCTTTATAGATTTTTGGATATTAACCTCTTACCAGATACATGGTTTACACATACATATTTTCTCCCATTCAGTAGTTGCCTTTTCATTTTATTGATCAGTTTCTTTGCTGTGTAGAAGCTTTTTAGTGTGATATAGTCCCACTTGTTTATTTTTGCTTTTGTTGCTTTTGCCTTAGTATCAAATCTAAAACAATCATTACAAAAACCAGTGTCCAGGAGCTTACCACCTATGTTTTCTTCTAGGAGTTTTGTGGTTCCAAGTCATATGTTCAAATCTTTAATTCATTTTGAGTTGATTTTTGTGTATAATGTGAGATAGTGGTCCAGTTTCATTCTTTTGCATGTAGCTGTCCAGTTTTCCAGCACCATTTATTAAAATGACTATCCTTTCTTCGTTGAGTATTCTTGGCTCCTTTTTCATAAATTAATTGACGATATATACATGAATTTATTTCTGGGCTCTCTGTTCCATTAATATATGTGTCTGTTTTTATGCCAGTATTATACTGTTTTGAATGCTGTAGCTTTACAACACAGTTTAAGATCAGGAAGCATGGTGCCCCAAGGTTTGTTCATCTTTATTAAGATTGCTTTGCCTATTTGACTACTTCATGGTTCTGTACAAATTTTAGGGTTGTTTTTGTTGTTCTTTTTCTATAGGTTATTGTTCTTTTTCTATAAAAAATATTGGAATTTTGATAGAGATTGCATTGAATGTGTAGATGGCTTTGGGTAGTATGGACATTTTTACAGCATTAATTCTTCTAATCCACAAGCATAGAAATTTGTTAGCATTTATTTTCCTCTTCAATTCCTTTCATCAATGTTTTTTAGTTTTCAGTATATAGATCTTTCACCTCCTATTTTTTTGGATGCAATTATAAATGTTTTCTTAATTTCTCTTTTGATAGTTTGTTGTTGTATATCAGAATTCAACTGATTTTTGTATATTGATCTTATATCCAACCTTATGTAATTTGTTTAATGATTTTTTGGTAGAGTCTTCAGGGTTTTCTATATGTAATATCATGTAATCTGCCAATAGAGACAATTTACTTTTTCCTTTCTGGTTTTGGAGGTCTTTTCTTTTCTTTTCTTTCGTTCTTTCTTTCCTTCTTTCTTTCTTTCTTTTCTTGCCTAATTGCTCTGCTCCGGCTTGGACTTCCAGTACTATGTTGAATATAAGGGTGAGATTGGGCATCTTTATCTTGTTCCTTATCTTGGAAAGCTTTTTAGCATTGAGTATGATAATAGTTGTGGGCATGTTATATATGGCCATTAGTATGTTAAGGTACATTTCCTCTGTACATAGTTTGTTGAGAGTTTTTTGGGTTTTTTTGTTTTGTTCTATCATGAATGAATGTTGAATTTTCTAAAATGCATTTCTGTATCTATTAAGATGATAATGTCATTTTTATCATTCATTTTGTTAATGTATATCACATTGATTGGCAGGTTTTGAACCATTCTGCAATAAGTTCCACTTAATTATGGTATATAATCCTGATCCTTTTAATGCATTGTTGAATTCTGTGTGCTAATACTTAGTTGAGGACTTTGAATCTGTGTTTATCACGAGTACAAGAGGATTGGCCTGTAATTTTTTTTTTTTCAACATATGCTCCATGCCCAGTGTGGAGCCCAATGTGGGGCTTAAACTAAGGACCCTGAGATCAAGACCTGAGCTGAGATCAAGTCAGACGCTTAACTGATTCAGCTAACCAGGCATCCCTTGGCCTGTAGTTTTCATTTCTTGTAGTGTCCTTTTCTGGTTTTGGTATCAGGGTAGTGCTGCCTTTGGATGTTCTCTTCTTTCCTTCCTCTTCTGGAAGGAAACATTTACTAGAATTCTCCAGAGAAGTTATCTGGTCCTGGGCTTTTCTTTGTTGGGAAGATGCCTCTTCAGATTTTCTGTTTTTGCATAAGTCCATCTTAGCAGTTTATATGTTTCTAGGAATATAAATATATATTTATTTTAGGATCCTTTGTGTGGTATCCATTTGATGTCTCTTCTTTTGTTTATAATGTTATTTATTTGAGTCCTCTTCCTTTTTTTCTTGGTAAGTATAACTAAAGGTTTGTCTATTTTGTTTATCTTTTCAGAAATTCAGCTCTTAGTTTCATTGATATTTCATTTATTTCTGCTTTAGTATTTAGTATCTCCTTCTATTAAATTTTGGCTTTGTTTTCTTTTTCTAGTTCATTGAAATATAGTTAGGTTGTACTTCCGCTCTCTGTATATACATATCAAGGAAAGGATAGTTTGATCCCTGTTTCTTCCTGTAGTTCTTCCTCATAGTAATACAATATAATGCATGTTGATGAAATCTTTTTATTACCAGTGTCAATATCAAAACTATGGTACTTAAAACCAGATTTTTCTTAGAATCTTTTCTTCTGTCTGCTTCATTCATAGTAGTGTTTTTCAGTTGCTATGAACTAAATCCTTGGTTTTTGTCTTCATTAAATAAATTAATTTTCAATGACCTAAAATGTACAGAACACAACTGTAGCGTCTATACTGGCAAGGTGGGTACTTTGTTCCAATTTGGATTAAAGTATGACATGATACAGATGAGGGGTCAGCAGACTTTCTCTAAAGGCCCAGATCATAAATATTTTAGGCTGTGTGGGCCACTTACCTTTAATATTATAATACAAAAGCAATCATAGACAGCATATAAATAATTGTGTGTCAGTGTATTCTAATAAAACTTTATATAAAACATGTGGTGGGCAAATTTGACCCCAGACGCTATAGTTTGCTAAGCCTACTATCAATATGAAATTGAAATTTTAATGTATGTGAATCTGATTATTTGTTTATTTATTCTATAGCAAATGAGACCTAAAATTTGGATTTTACACTGCCATTTGAGTATTTATATGTGTATATAAAAGGACTCATCTAGAATGAGTTTTGAAGTAGTTTTTCTAGTTCTTTTCCAGTACTTATGAATATAGTATGGAATTTACCAAATATAATATTTTAAGGAGGATAGTTAAGATCTGAGAGTACTTCATTTATTGGGGTTATATATATATTATTAATATGTTAATATAATTAATATATAAAATATAAATATATAGCAAGTATATACAGACTTAAATTGCCTTTTTTTTTTTTTTTTAAGATTTTATTTATTTATTTGACAGACAGAGATCACAAGTAGGCAGAGAGGCAGGCAGAGAGAGAGAGAAAGGGAAGCAAGCTCCCTGCGGAGCAGAGAGCCCGATGCGGGGCTCGATCCCAGGACGCTGAGATCATGACCTGAGCCGAAGGCAGCGGCTTAACCCACTGAGCCACCCAGGCGCCCCTTAAATTGCTTTTAAAATATTTTATACTTGTCACATGTCAGTTATTAAATCTTTTCACTTTGTGGGTAAACTTCTCTATAATTATCAATATAGAACAACTAAGAACTGCTTTCAGGATTTAGAAAAGAATTTTCAGCTGGGAAAAGATGTTACAATAGATAAAACTAAACATCTTTCTTCATAGAATTTTTTATTGTATTAATTTTCTTGAAATAAATTTTCATGAATAGTATAAAAGGGTTAAAGGATTTTGACCCCATTTGCTGTGTGTTATATATTCTATGCAAGGTAGCTGATTTTGAGTATGTACATTTCAGCAAACTGTAAGCACACCTACAGAACTCAGAAATAAAGCCTGAATCATTTCATATCATCTCAAACACTTTATGCATAGCAGTTAACTCCTAAAGGCATTGCTGTGTAAAGCATTGTGGAAAATTGATCTTTTCAATAATCATGAGTCAAGAAGTTGTCTTGCTGTTTTTCTTGGGGGATGGTTGGGGAGTTTGGGTTTTTGTGGATTTTTTTTTTTTTTAAAGATTTATTTATTTATTAGAGAGTGTGAGTGAGGAGCAGAGGGAGAGAATCTTTAAGCCAACTCCCTGCTGAGTGCAGAGCCCAGTGCTGGGGAATGTGGGGCCGGTTGTCAGACTCAAAACCCCAGAGATCACGACCTGAGCCAAAACCAGGAGTCCGACTCCTAATTAATGGAGTCACCCAGATGCCCCAAGAAGTTGTCTTATTAAAAAAAGGGATGAATACAGGACTTATTAGAAAGACTTACATCAAAAACAGAAGAAGAATTTCTGAGTAATCCAAGATTTTATTACAATGACTTCAAAAACGAAACAGCAACTTTTATATCAGAATTATAGGTATAGATTAAGCTCTCTGATATATATAGGTATATATATATATATATATATATATAGGTATAGATTAAGCTCTCTGATACAAGATAGTCACTATCCTGGGGCACCTGGGTGACTCCGTCAGTTAAGCATATGCCTTCTGAGGTCATGATCCTTGGGTTCTGGGATCAAGCCCTGCGTTGGGCTTCCTGCTCAGGAGGGAGTCTGCTTTTCCCTCTTCTTCTGAGCTCTCACTGTCTCTCTCTCTCTCAAATGAATAAATAAAATCTTTTTTTTAAAAAACCACAGTAGTCACTGTCCCATCAACTTATAATGAATAAAATCAGTTTAATTTTGAATGTTTTATTCAAATTATTCTTTATCTTTAATCAAACCTATAGGTTAAGAAACCATGGGCAGAGTCCACAGACTGAATTTGAGTAACCTAGAAGAGCCTTTTCAATCCAAATGGACTCAGCTATTTTGAAAGAAGTGGCAACCATAAAACTTGAAAGACTTTAAAACTTTTGTGATTGTGCCCTAAGAAATAAAATGCATGTTGTGGCCTAATGCACACAGACAGGCACATATTAACAATCCCTGTACTATAAGCAAAAACCTGACATTTTCACTTTCATTTTAAAACAACTACTAGTCAAGACCCACAAAACTGATTTCACAATGTACTAATGGGCCATAACCTGCAACTTAAAACTTGCTGCTTAACATTGTAAAGGAGATTGATTACCTGTTCTTAGGTTGTAACGTTCCTTGTGTAGTGATTATATAATGGTTCTTTGCATTAGTTTCAGTATTCCTCAAAGACCAATGGAAAGAAAAGAGCTGCAGATTTGAACCTGACCACTCCTCCCTAGCCAAAGATGAATAACTACTAGTCTTCCCTTTAAAAAAACCTTTTTTTTAATAATCCTGAATAAGCATTATTAGGCCTCCAGCCAGTACCTGAGGTCTCTCTGTCTCTTTATCAAAATCAAGGCAACTTTATACCAGATTATCTCATTATACATGACTTTCACTTATCCTAAAACATTACCAAAAAGCAGACCTATTTCCTGACTCTTCTTTTCTAGAGGAGGTAGTCTGCCTGATGCTCTCCTCCCTTAAATTTAGACTTCATCCTCAGTTACAAACATTATTCTTATTACCCTAACGAGTATTAACTCTGGTAGAAATCTCTGTGTTCACTTCCCTCATTTTCACTCAGTGAAGGAGTCTTTGTACTAAAAAGTACAGTCTAACTTCTCCTAGTTTGCTATTGCTCCTTCCAAGAACAGCTGATACTTGGAACAACTTGAAGTCTAGGGGCACTCACCCCCCAACACAGTCAGAAATCCATATATAACTCTTGACTCCTCTCAAATTTACTGATGGCCTAAAGTTGACCAAGAAGCCCTAAAAATAATACAAAGTTGACTAATACATATTTTGTATATTACATATATACTATACCCTTACAATGAAGTAAGCTAGAGGAAAAAAAAAAACCGTTATTAAGAAAATCATAAGGAGGGGCGCTTGGATGGCTCAGTAGGTTGAGCCTCTGCCTTTTGCTCAGGTCATGATCTCAGGGTCCTGGGATCGACCCCTGCATTGGGCTCACTTCTCCGTGGAGAGCCTGCTCCCCACCCCACCCCCTGCCTGCCTCTCTGCCTACTTGTGATCTCTCCCTGTCAAATTATATAAAATCTTTAAAAAAACAAAAAAGGCATAGAAATGGACCCATGCATTTCAAACTGAGGATTTGCCACAGGTTTCCTCTTTACCCATACATAGTACTGCCATCAGGCTATAACCTTGAAGTCCTCGTGAAAGGAACATTCAGTGTCCTAGTCTCATAGTTGAACCACTTTTTTTTCTTTTCCTAGTTTCTCTTCAGGTGCTGCTTTTTGTTTCTACCTCCCAACTGTTACCATATTTCAGGGCTATATAATCTGCAATTTATGCTCCTTGAATTTACTTCTTCTTAACAGTGATTTCAAATAAAGACGTAGGCTTGCATTTAGGAACCATTTCCACCAAAAAATATGTATCTTCAAACCATATTAACCCACTTAGGGTCACAAGATGGGCCGATTGACAACATACACAACTAAATTTTTATTTTCTTTTGCCTCTCATTAAATTTAAAGATCCATTTGATGCTACTCCCCTGTAATTGGTATAGGTTGTTCTAAGAATTGTCACTGAATTACATTATACCTAAGATGTTTTTTATGACTTACATAATTGGCAAGTTTATGTGAGTTTCATGGTTTCTGAATATGACTGGTTTCCATTGTCTGAATATTCAGTCCTAAAGAGTTCATTAATTGAGGTGGTTTATTTTAATCTTGGTGTGGTTTTTCACTTAAAAAAAAAAACACATTGTCAGTTATCAGATTAGTGACTCTGAGATTTAGTAGTTCTGGTTTTAGTAATCTGTTCCATGTGCTAATATGAGTGATTTATAGTTGAAATCCAAGATTACAAAAATGTAACACATCTAGAAGTAAATGTATTCTTCTAGCTTTAGGAGGGCTAGGAGATAGAGGTGCGTTATGTCTATCTATATATCTACAAAAGCTGAAAGTGTAGTACTTCAAAAAATTCATGACTAAATGACATTATCCCCTCAAGCTAGTAACTTAAAATTTTATGGTAATTCAAACACACAATTTAAAGAATAAAGTAATTGGGATGGGAGAAATGAGGTGAGAAAGATAATCATAAAGTACTAGCATTCTGAATTTTTTAAGAAAAAATAACTCCACGAACAACAGTAATTTATAAAATCATTGTGTTGAGAAGTAGATATTATTTTTGCATTTAAAAGATTATTTCCTAAGTCAGGGAAAAGAATATAATCAAATACGTCATAAGCATCATTTGAATTACTCACTGTTTATTCAGATCTGTTGAGGCTGAGTCAGTTATTCAGTCCTTGGTAATGTATTAAATATGCTGATTGTGAGTACAGGAAAGTCAAATATTTTCTCTTAACCTTTGTAATCAAGGACTTGGCTGAATCAATTTATAAAGTGTTTTACTAAAAGGAAGAAAGGATGTTTAATTCAGAAAATGCATAAACCTGTGGAGTACGTATTTCTATTCGAAATGAAACAGGGTTTACTTTTGGAAGATGGTACATTGAAAGATTTACCCGTTACTGGATTTTTTTTTTCTTAAGTTGGATTATCTTCAGAAATGAAACATTTGGTCTTTGAATTATGTTGCTATAACTTTGAGAGTTATACAGATGTTAAAATGATCTACAGAATACAAAAGCTCTTAAATTTGATAGCATTCTTCTTAATTTAGGGAATAAGAGACAGTAAATTACAAGGAATAAACTTTGATGCCTGCTCTATCAAATATATGACATAAGTTTTCTATGTCTGGCTATTGTAAGGATTTTTTTCTTTCTTTTTTTTTTTTTTTTTAAGAAAAGACGAGAGCAGACTCCTTGCTCTGGGGATCTGATAAACCATTGTAAAGAGAGTACAAGCATCAGTACATATATTGACCCTTCATTGTTTTTGTATATTTATCTGCAGGATAATTTTAATTCTGGGATATTAGTATCAGGTTGCTGTATGCTTCTGAGAATGGGAATTTAGTCTAAGCAGAACATAATCAGGGAAATTCGTTTTTTAAAAAATTTCATGATGGACTAAAGGCCAAATACTTTGGGTTGCCTATAAATACCCAAGACATTTTAGGTAGTACAAAAAAGAAAGCATTCCCATTTTTTAAAATTTGAGAAACGTCTTCATTTGCCTATAAAATATAGCAACTCAGAAACTATACGGGGAGCATACTTCTAAGTGATCATAGGAAATTATGAAAGGTAATCAAAAAGCATTTAATGACCACTAATATATACATACTTAATATTATAGTGCCCCTATTATAGTGCCCCTAATGAGGGGCACCTGGGTGGCTCAGTCGTTGGACGTCTGCCTTCGGCTCGGGCCGTGATCCCAAGGTCCTGGGATCAAGCCCAGCATCTAGCTCTCTGCTCGGCGGCAAGCCTGCTTTGCTTCTCCCTCTTCCACTCCCCCTGCTTGTGTTCCGTCTCTCACTGTGTCTCTCTCTCTGTCAAATAAATAAATCTTTAAAAAAATTTTTTCTTTAATATTATAGGTCATCTGAAAAGGGGAAGATAAATACTAGAAAACATAATCCTTCATTCAAAAAAAAAAAACCCACACACATTTAATTATAAGTGTTCAAGACATTGAGGACCGTGTTGTTGTTGTTGTTGTTGTTGTTGCTGCTGCTGCTGCTAGAGAAAGGGAGGGGCATAGGGAGAGAGAGAATCCCAAGCAGGCTCCACAATTAGTATGGAGCCCATTGCAGGGCTCAATCTCAGGACCCTGAGATCATGACCTGATTCTAAATCAAGAGTCGGATGCTTAGCCAATTGAGACATCCAGGCACCCCAAGACATTAAGGACTTTTAAATGAGATGCATAGTGTGTTTACCTTCGGGCTGAGGACAATCCAAAGCTAAAGTTGGTTTTTTTTACCTGTATTAATATTCTAAAAAGTGTACCTCACTATAAAATACAGTTGAATTTAGAAAGCCAGCACAAAGTAGTGTCGCATGATTTGAAAGTGACATAGATAAGTATACTCAACATTAGTATGTCAGGATTCTCAGCAATGAAGTCTTTGGAATATTACCAGTCACAAGTATTACATCTTTGTTAGGTGAAATTTTTGCTATATGTGTCCTTAGTAGTATAAAAGACTAAAAGTTAACTGAAATAACTCCTTCATGATGTTGAATAAAAGTTTCACAAAGAATAAAAAGGGATTATTCTTCCATCAAGATTAATAATTTATGTTTTATATTCTTAAATTATTGGGATTGTGTATTGATACTTTGAAATTGTCTTAATCAGTACCCATTCATTTTGTCATGATTTACTTCATCCTTCACGTTAAGTATTATTATCATTTGAATGTTGTAATGGAAGGTTGCTTATAGTTACTAATATTCCCTGCTGTACACCACTAAGATACTCTTTGCTCCCAATTTCTAAAATTTAGCAGGTAAGACATCATTTTTAATACTTCCACTCAAAGATTTACAAGGGTAAGTAATTTAAAATTGTCATCTTTCATAGTCGTCAAGGACAAATTATCCTGAATGGATAGCTTTTGCTACCTCTTCATTTTTAAGCTCTCAGTAAGATGTTAAGAATTTATTTATTTTACGACAACTGTTAGTTATTTGTGTATGTGTGTAGGATTAAATAATAAAAGTTATGTTAATGTTACTATGTTGATACATTTTTTATCCTGTCTTAGTCGTCCATGGAAAAATACAAATTTTATTTCATAACAGACTTGAATTTACTATTTTAGTTATAGACACTTACATTTTAATATGTTTTTATTTATCCTGCCTTTCATGTTTTTATTTTCTTCAGTTTAATGTATAGATTGGTTTATCTCTTTGAGGAAATTTTTGTATTACTAAAGGCATTACTATACTTCTCAAATAGATGAATGATAGGTAAAAGCATGTAAAACTCTTGTCCCAGCCACAGTACACGAGCGTAGAGGAAGAGAAGGGTATATAAGTGTCTTCCAACTCTTCAAATTTGCACTGAGAGAAGTATACTTTCAAACTAAGTGATCCAGCCCTCTGTAAAATAAATTTGGGTGCTACCAAGAATGCGAGATGAATCCCTTACTACATATGGACTGAGTAATGCCAGTGAATCTCTTGTTTTAGAAAGTTTTTAGTCTATACAGACACATGAAGGCATTGTGTCAAAAATTGATGAGGAAACTAGCCTTTTTATGTTTTTTAAGTTACTACATAATGATATATGTATAAAAACTACATTACCAGTTTGGGGTGAAGCCTATTAGAGTTTTAAATATGTGTTTTATCAAAATACAAAGCTGGCTTAGAAAACTTATATAAATACTAGTATTTCATTTTTATTGTGCTAATTAAGTTAAAATTCCCTTTTATCTTCAGATTTAAATTATTTTCTTACCTTTCATTAATAGGTAGTATAGATCAATCAGTGTTAAAAGAATTACCCCCTGAACTTCTGGCAGAAATTGAATCCACCATGCCACTTTGTGAACGTGTGAAAATGAATAAACGCAAGCGTAGCACAGTTAATGAAAAGCCAAAATATGCTGAAATCAGTTCAGATGAAGATAATGATAGTGATGAAGCTTTTGAATGTAAGTATCACATAACTTTATTATTACTTTAGAATTAAGCAGATTGATGTGTTTGTCTCATTCATAATTTGGGGGGTTAGGAAGAGGACAGTGATCTTAATTCTTAAAAACATAGTATAGCAAGCTTTTTTTCTTTATACTTAAAAAAATGCAGAAGATGAGATCAGTTGGCACCAAGAAAAAAAATTTAATGAGCTATTATTATTAGTGTCAAATAACACAGGTATGTGTCTATATTTAACAAACATTTATTGAGCTCCTACTAGATATGCTAGGCACTGAGAATAAAAATACAAATAAGATGTGGCCCCTGTCTTTGAAAAGCCTTCAGTCTAATGGGGGAAATATGTAAACAGTTGTAGCAGTGAGAAAAGGACAGTGATAATAAGTAAATCCAGGGTGCTATGGGAACACATTGGATTGGCATCAGAATTATACTTGGGGGTTCAGGGAATGCTTACTGGAAGAGGTGACACTTGAGTTGAGTCTTGAAGGACACATAGGAGATAGCCAGGTAAAGAAATACTTAAAACCATACTATCACTAAATTATGAATGGATTAGCCACATTGCCAGTTATCTGTGTGGTTTGGACCTGGCTTCTCCTTTTTGCCCAGCTGTGTCCTGGAATTCCTCCCTTGTTTCACTGTTTTCCAGAGCTGGCTTCTTCACTACACAGCTACCTCTCTACAACACTGTGATCACCTGTCTTTGCACTAGACTTGCTATACCTCGCCTGTCTTCCTACTGGTCCACTGAAAAAGTTCTTCTCTTTTATCCCTATCTTCCTTCTTCTGGAGCAAGAGAATTGAGCCTAGCCAAGAGGGGTCAGCAACCTTGTTTGACTTAAACGACATTCAGTGGAAACAGACTATGGGAGATCTTCACTTGTGTGCCAACTGACTTAGTCATTATGACCAAAAGAAGTGGGAAGACAACCAGTGTGTTCTACCTTTTCCACCTAGTTTCCGTAGATAGAGGTGTGACAAGCAAGGGCAGGAAGGACAGATGCATGCTGCCAATTTTAAATGTATATTGCTGATGGAAATCCTTTACCTCCTCCAAAGTTTTCAATGTTCATTTATTCTGATCTTTAAATTGTGAGCTCTTGAGCTATGAGGAGTAGACTATGAATACTGAACAAATATGAACAAAGTTTTAAAATTGAAATAAAATATATAGCAGTTAATCTGACATTTAATTATATGTATAATTGTCATAACTTGTTATCATGAGATGTATTTACATGCAATATATTTTAATGGCTAAAGTTAATACTCTTTTATTATAATCAAACATTTTGGTCATATGGGAACATATGCTCTGGAAAGGGAGAGAAGAAAGGAGATCTGGTGGCCCTGAAACTCGTTCCCCTTTATATACATGCCTCTCCTTCACTCCTCCTCCTCCCCCATCCCCCAAACATCACCCAGTTCTAAAGGGAATAGCTAAGAAGAGGAGTTCCTTAATTGCAGATTGATTTCAAATCACACTTCAACTCCATTTAACTGAGAGTGGCTCTCTGCATTGCTAAACTGATGAGAATTTTGAAGCTACCTTACAGTTCAGTAGAAAGGATAGCATAATCAGAAATTCCCACCAAGTTTAAAACAGGGGAGAGAGCCAGCCACACATGCCTCATGTTTGTCTTCAATGCAGTCACTATTCTTTTCTTTGCCATTATGAGAGCTGTTGTTTCATTTTATGGGACCACATAGTGTCATCTTAAAGCCATGGATCCTGTTACAGCTATTCCCAAATACGTTGAAAGTGGATATTAATTAAAGAACCTCAGCTTCAACCTGATAGGTGCAAGAAGTTTCTCTGGATTTTTCAAGAGACCTCAGAGTAGCTTCCAGTTTTTCTAAGTTTATTTCTATACAAGTAACTAGAGAAAAAGTGACTCTGGAGACACTGGAGAGATGAAATAATTTCAGTTGGTTGTTGACATAAACAACCACATTGTCATTATACCATGACAAAAACAATGTAGTGAAAATATAGTGACGTACAAAATGTAGAAGTATTATGAGAACATAAGCACAAACCTTACGCTGCTTTCAGAGACTTTTTGAAACTTAAGGTTTTGCTGCAGTTTAATCAAATCGGTTTCCTAAAAATCTTAAACTAGGGTAATTGTTTTGTTGAAGAATGGGAGAAGGGTTGAGGGATAACTTTGAAAGTCAGGCCACATAGATCTGGGTAGCCATAACGTAAATACAACATCATTGGGTTGCTGGAGAAAGAGGAAGGAAGATGTAAGCTAAGGAACGATGTTGATAAAATTTAGAAAGGAAAAGTGGAAAACACTGAAGGCATATTTTACCTACCTGTCTGCTGAGCTCCTCCCCTAGTTCTTTAGGGCTATGAGGGCAATAAAGAACAAACTAGTAACAGTGAATTGGGATCCTGAGAGCCTTATTACAAACACACTGTATCATAGAAATTGGGTGGTTTTTTTTTAATTTGCCATCCTATTTTTATCCAAATTTCCTAAAGCTTAATAAATGTGAAATAAAAATCTTGAAGGCCTCTAAAATTTTTCACAAATACAGTATATTGTAAGTTCTTGCTAACAATTGTAAGATTTTTTTCAAGTGTTTCTGATCAAAGAATTAAATGCTTGAAATGGATTTCTTCTGAAATTAGAATTCAGAAGGACTAAGTCATATTTGAGGTCATAGAATACTACTTTCTGCACATTTCTGAAGAAGCTTATTAGTTGTTTTTCCTCATATCTGGTAGGTATTTTAGTACTTGTTGAAAAAAATATTTAGTGAATGCTACATAAATTACCTGTTTCTCTGACACACACATGCACACACACAGACACACCTTATATTAGTTTATAAGGCAGCCTCTCACAGAATGTACTGGGGCATACACTAATTGTAAAGGGGGGGTCCTTCTTCCTCATATTTCATGTCAAATTTATGCACAGTTACAAAGAAAATCATTGAAGATTTAAATATATGCACTCATGTTTGTCTTTTTACGAACTATCTTGCTATGCCAATCCTATGACCAAAAAGAAGAGGAAACAAATTTATCTTTCTCTACTATGCTGTCAGTAGATTGGACAGAAGGGTCCAAAACCAGAAACCATACTAGATTCTTGAATAGGTATAGCTAAGGCAGCTTGTAACAGTAGTATTAGCCAAAGTACAGACATTGCTTATGCACACCTAAAGGAAAGGCACCAACACAAGCATAGATAGAGAGCATTGGCCGGAGGGTTGGCATCCTTAAATTTTAGGATTTAAGGGAACTCAAGTAAGAGTTTTGTCTTAAGTATTTGGGTATTGATCATAGTTGGGAATTCAAAATACAAGCCAGTTCAAAGAAAGCAAGAGAGTCAGACTTAGTTCAGCAGACTAGAAAGTATTTCATTGTCACCAACAAGTGGTCAAAACAACAGGATGCCTAGATAATGGGACACATGAGTTCTCTATCTTAGTTTTAAGTTGATGTTGCTACATCCTAGAGCAGGTATGGTAAATATTTGTCACTTGTACTGCCCTCCAGCTCTCACAGGACAGACATTTCTAATGAGTCTTTCTTGTTGAAATATGATGCTTTCTCAGGGAAATATAAAGCTCTAGGCAGCTATTACCAGTTGATCAGAGTTGATGTGTCAGATGAAATCTGTTTGCCAGTTCTTCCTAGAATTTCCTGTCATTACTGGTGTTTTTAATGGAATGCTTAGATCCTTGGAAGGTTGGGGAAGGGACTGAAGGTAACATATATAAATATGTTCATGAAGCATGTATATGCTTAAAAGCTTTTCTCCTTGGGTTTAAGCAAGTACATTGTTGGAGAACCGAATTCAGTATATGAGTATTTACAACTGTACAGATTTATTCTATCTCTGTAGGTCTGTGATTTTAGATTATCAGAGTCTACTGAATTTATACCCAAGTTTTGGGCTTACTTTGGCTTTTCATTGTTGGTATACATGGTTACTCCATATGCTATAGCACTTTCTCAAAGGTTTACTTTTCCTCCAAACCCTGCTCCCTATCAATAATCCAAATGCTTTAAAGTGTTTCTGTTTTTCATCCAAATCCTAGATTAAAGATTGTTTTACATGCCTTAATTAATCCTGATGGTTAAATATTATCTTTACCAACTCACTGAATACCTTCCAAATTCATGTAGAAATCTTTTTAAATCTAAAATAATATGATAATGCTAAAATAAGTGATACCATTTCTATACCATAATTAATGTGTCTGATTAAATACAACGGCTCAGTTTTCTAGACCCACACAATGATTTTCCTTCCCCTCATGTGGTTCATTTGTGAAGTACAAGTTTTAGGTCTTTTTAAATGAGGTAAATTATTTGTCATGGGGATTTGCTTCTAGCCTCTAGGAAACGACATAAAAAAGATGATGATAAAGCTTGGGAATATGAAGAGCGTGACAGAAGAAGCTCTGGGGATCATAGGAGAAGTGGCCACTCTCATGAAGGAAGAAGGAGTTCGGGTGGTGGTCGTTACCGAAACCGAAGCCCATCAGATTCTGACATGGAAGATTATTCTCCTCCTCCCAGCCTTAGTGAGGGTAATTCATCAGTGTCAACGGATTTCTTACATAAGTTGCTTTAAATTTAGGTCTTTAACTTTGAAGAATATTTGATACCTTTTCATGAGTTAATTAACCACTCCTAATTGTTAAGACAGAAGTATATATTTAGTTTGGAATGGTAGTGGTTATTGTTTAAGAATTTAAAGTTCTGGAGGAAACTAGAAGCAAAAATAGAAATATTTTAAATTGTCATTCCTGTATTTCAATATTTCTTTGTTTATTTTAGTTGCTAGAAAAATGAAGAAAAAAGAAAAACAGAAGAAGAGGAAAGCTTATGAGCCAAAACTAACACCTGAAGGTAACTTTTTAGTATGTCTTTTTTCATAGTCTTCAGCTTCAGTTTTCTACATGTAATGTGATAAGCTCTTATTTTTTCTTTCTTATAGAAATGATGGATTCTTCAACTTTTAAAAGATTCACAGCCTCAATAGAAAATATTTTGGATAATTTAGAAGATATGGATTTTACTGCATTTGGTAAAATCATTTTAAGATATATTTATTTACCTCTAAATACAGTGTCCGCTTTAAATATATTTATTTACCTATGTGTCTATGTTTCTGCCAGTTCTCTAGTGCAGATAGAGGCATTGTCTGTGCTCTGAAGAAATTTAAAATCTAGTTGTAGAGTCAAGTGTAGTCTGTGTTTTTTTGTTTTCTTTTCTTTTGTTTTAAAGATTATTTATTTACTTATTTATTTGAGAGAAAGAGAGACAGACTCCCCACTGAGCAGGGAGCCTAATGTGGGACTCGATCCCAGGACCCTGGGATTATGACCTCAACCAAAGGCAGGCGCTTAATTGACTGAGCCCCCCGGGCTCCCCCCAAATGTAGTCTGTATTATTAAGAAATTGAAAACTTTAGTGTAATAATCAAGTATTATTGATACTGTCTTTGGAATCCTGAGAATGCAGCTACCAAAGTAGGTGATAATAATTTATTTTATTTTATTAACATGTAATGTATTATTTGTTTCAGGGATATAGGTCTGTGAATCATACCCTCCCCAGTGTATGACAGTAATAAAAGAAACCTTTTTTAGATGAGACATGAGTAGGTGCTAGATAAGGAGAGTACTAATATGACCAAGGATGCAGAAATAGGAACCTATTCATCTGCTCATTTATTCTTACAGCCAATATTTATTGAGTACTTACTCTTTGTCAGCAATATTTTAAGTGCTAGAGATGCAAAGATAAATACTCTAGCCACTGGCTTTAAGTAATACAGAATCTAATATGGAAAACAAAACCAATTAGAATATAGTAGGATTAATATATTCATATATTTCTTTTATGATAATATGTAAAGATCATAGCTTTAAATAAAGAAATGTAACACTGCTTACAGTATTTAGAGCTACTCAACAATTCCATGCCACCTATAGCTGGTATAAACACTAGTGCCTAATTTAGACAAAAGCCATATAATATACAATGATTCTTATAGGCGTCCACCTATTTGAAAATGTCTTAAAAGGTATATTACCCTTTATATTATATTAACCTTTATTTTAAAAGTATTTGTTTTGCGGGCGCCTGGGTGGCTCAGTGGGTTAAGCCGCTGCCTTCGGCTCAGGTCATGATCTCAGGGTCCTGGGATCGAGTCCCGCATCGGCTCTCTGCTCAGTGGAGAGCCTGCTTCCCTCTCTCTCTCTCTGCCTGCCTCTCCATCTACTTGTGATTTCTCTCTGTCAAATAAATAAATAAAATCTTTAAAAAAAAAAAAAGTATTTGTTTTGGGAAAGTTACTTGCCTAAGTATCATTAATGCCATTATTTGGCATACAAATTGTGTGCTGAGAAACCGTCTTCCATGTCATCTAAGGTCCCAACAGGAAGACAGATGGCAGTCTCAAATTAGGATAATTTGAGTAGGACTTACTTACAAAGAGACCAGTTACAGAGTTGGGGACAGAATAGTACCAGAATCTAGGTTTAACAGCCATGGAATTATTACCATCCCTACTCCAAAAGGAACAAGGGTAAATATAAGTTACCAGAACTCAATTCTGTAGGGAAAATAATGTCATAGACTTACTTGGAAAAAAAAGCACTAACCTTTTGGTCAGAGAACATGGGCAGCCTGAGACCTTACAAGGAAGGAGTCAGAGATATAAATACCCTGACCTCACTCTCCTCTTTGATCTTCTGACAGGGCACCCCACTAGCTGAACCCAAACAGAAGCTGGAGGGGATAGGAGACTATTGATGTAGTCCATACAGGTCAGCCTTCTAGGGCAGAGAGCTTGGCTGAGAAGGGTCAACAGTATGTCTAGAGTAGTAAAGATAAGAGATCTAACTCCTCCTCCCATCTTCATCAAAATCCCATTTTAATCCCTGTCCTTTCATTCAGGGTTTCCTTCAGGTTTACATAGGCCTCTTAGGTTGTTATTTGTTTAGTTTGTTTGTTTTTGTTTGTGTGTCCCTAGATTTTATTAAAAAATTAAGCTTGCTGTTTTAAGCTATTTATTGTACCTAAACTATCTGGTTTGATTTTTCAGGTGATGATGATGAAATTCCTCAGGAACTTCTTTTAGGAAAACATCAGCTTAATGAACTCGGCAGTGAATCTGCTAAAATTAAAGCAATGGGTATAATGGATAAGGTATCTCACTAAAGAAAAATTTTTATATTTACTATGTACGGTCTAATGTTTGAAATTAAAGTTTTCAAGGTAAATTACAAAGATAGCATAAATAATAATGAAAACAATTTATGGTTGCCTTCTGAGAGTCTAAATTATTTTTTATTTAAAAACAAGACTCAAGTATTCTGTAAATTATTCTAAAGAAAATTGTATCCCATTGAAAGTAGCATGGCCTGGATTTTTTTTTCCACTGTTTTTATTTTTCACTGTCTCAGGTATTTATATTATTTAAATGTCAAAATACACTAAAAATTTTTTTTGGCATTTGCTTTAATCTTTGAGAGTGGTGAAAGTAAAGCTACAGTCTCAACACATTAATTGTAGTAAATACATAGCCTCGTTACTATAGGCTTTATAGTAATTTTTGTGAGTTGACTTTCTTGTGAGCTTTCTGTTGCTGAATTGTCTCATTCTATTCTAATGGAATGGCAGTATTTTTTCATTGATAATGACTTTTTATAGTGACAGCATCAAGGGATGGCTTCCTATAATCTTTATGAGCCACCACTTACTCCCTAAACTACTGTGTGATTGCTGTGCAAATACAGTTTCAAGATGAATCCTCCCTCCTCTTCTAAGCAGGGCAGGCTCCCTATTGTTTAGATTTATCTACTCTAAGTTTCCTAATTTCCTATTCTATAATATGGAGGTAATGTGTTGTTCTTTAAGAATAAGTAGAATAATGAATCTAAGATTATTTACCTACAGTTTATTCTAAACATTTCTAAACTTATTTCATTTATTCAATTTTATAATTTTAAAGTAGACTAGAAAATATTTTGATGTTTTTACCAAGTTAGAACATATTTTTTGTTTATATATTGCCTGTATTCTAAGTAATGTGTTGTGAATTTTGATTTTTTATTGAGATATAATTGACATTATGTTAATATCATGTTAATCACATAACCAGTCGATATTTGTATATACAGCAAAATGATCACAACAGTAAATCTAGTTAACATCCATTATCATACATGGTTATAATTTTTTTTCTGTGATGAGACCTTTTAAGTTCTACTCTCTTAGGAACTTTCAAATATGCAGGATAGTTTTAACTATAGTCACCATGCTATACATTATATCCTGAGGATTTATTTAACTTATAACAGGAAATTTGTACATTTTGACCATCTTCACCTACCTTAGCCTTATTTCCAACCCCTGTGGCCACCACCCATCTGTTCTCTGTGTCTGTGTGTTTGGTTGATTGTTTTTTTGGTAGTGGTTTTAGACTCCACATGTTAGTGAGGTTATCTGGCATTTGTCTTTGTCTGACTTATCACACTTAGCATAATGCCCTCAAGGACTAATCATGTTGTCACAAATGGCAAGATTTCCTTTTTTATGGCAAGATATTTCATTGACATAGTGTGTGTGTGTGTGTGTGTGTGTGTGTGTGTGTGTGTGTAGATATCTACACACACACATTGTACTTTATTTGTCCATTCATCCATCAGTGGATACTTTGGATGCTTTCATGTCTTGGCTATTGTAAATAATCATGCAGTGAACATGGGAATGTATATATCTCTTTAGTGTTTTCTTATCCTTCAAATATATTCCCAGAAGTGGAAATGATAGCTCTTATGATGGTTCTATTTTTAGTTTTTTGAGGACCCTCCATACTGTTTTCCATAGTGGGTGCACCATTTTACATTCTCACCAACAGTGCACAAAGGTTTCCATGAATTTGATTTTTAAAGCCAGTTGTATCACATTGTTAACCAATCATTGATGTGCTGTTAGTTCACAGTGGTATGCAGTGAGGGATATATTGATTTATTTTTTATTTAGGAAAATGGCATCAATTTTCTGAAATGACACTGCCAGTCTGAGTTTTTATTTCATAAATTCCATAATTGCATATAGCTAAAATGATTTTATTTTCACCAGGTGAATTTGCTGAGTAATTTCAAAATATGGAAAGTTTAGCAAAAGTCTGAGTATTTTAATCTGTTATGAAATTATCTAAAGTAGCATTTGGCGGAACATGTTTCTATACTCTGGCAAAATGATCAAAATGTACTTAATGTTAGTTACTCTAGTGATCCTTCCATTTGACTCTTCTGGATGATTTGGTTGAGAGTCCTAGTTGCATGCTAGGAGTCTAAAAAAAGACCTGTTCAATCAGAAGAGTATGAATAACAGTTGCCTCCTTACAGAACCTTTAAATTGGCTACTAATATTTTAGGTAGAGAAAGCGTCCTTTCTAAAGAAATGAAATAGGAGATAATTTTTAAAATAAGAAAGATTTCTTCTGGGAAAAATGTTACTTTACACTTGTAACTTTTACCATTTACAGTTTTATGCTTTGTTCATAATACCACCTTGAATTTTAAGACACCTGCTGAATAACACTGTAGTGTAGAAACCATATTATAATTAAATCAACAGATGAAAACTTAGAGAGAGAGAGTGTGTGTGTGTGTTCATATGTGTGTGTGGTGTTCATATGTGTGTTACGTATCACTGCCACAAGTACAGGCAACCAGGCATCAGAACAGACTAAATCTTGACTAGCTATATGGTAAGAGTTTAGTTAGTAGTGTGCATATTTGTCCATTCTGTGTTTACTTTTCTGTCTTTCAGAAATAAGTGATTAATTCTACATAATTCAGATTTAAGTAGAGTCTGGGAAATTTTTCTTTTTCCACTCTTTAAGCAGGTGGTAATTTTGTATGTTCCATAGCCCCAAAGGTGATAATTGTACAATATGTTTCTTGACTAATTTATCACTTTTACCAATGATTGATTTAAAAAAATAATATATATGTATATATGTAATATATGTTGCTGTTTTAGCTTTCTACTGACAAAACTGTGAAAGTCCTAAATATCTTGGAGAAGAATATTCAAGATGGGTCAAAGCTTTCCACTTTGTTAAATCATGTAAGTACAAAATCTGTATTGTTAATTTTACCTTTGCTATGGTTAAGATGCAGGTCTTTCTCAAAAGAACTCTGATTTACAGAGGAAATCTCAAATTTCATTTATTTGAGCTTTTTACATTCATTAGCAATGCTACTAAATTATATTTTTTAAGTAATTCAGAATTACATTGTTGATTCACAGCTTTGACATAAACAGACAACAGATGTAAATTCATTTCACTTTAAGGACTGTTCTTTAATTTTATATTATGCTCTTCCTTGTGTTTGATTGTATTTAAAAATTTTTTTCACTTATGAAATGATAGTCGTTCTTTTTCTTGACCTTCCTGGAGAATTAAAGAGAAACCTTATACTGCTTTCCTAATGTATCCTAAAACAGTAATCCTTATATACCTTTTCTTTTCTTTTTTTTTAAGGTTTTATTTATTTATTTATTTATTTATTTATTTATGAGAGAGAGAGAGAGAGGGAGAGGGAGGGAACGCACACACATGAATGGAATGGAGGGACAGAGAGAGAGGGAGAAGCAGACTCCCTGCTGAGTAGTGAGCTACCTTGGGGCTTGATCCCCAGACACTAAGATTATGACCTGAGCAGAAAGCAGACGCTTAACCAGTTGAGCCACCCAGGCACTCTTGTACCATTTTTATATACCTAGTTCAAATTATCATTGAAAGGACTAAATAAATTAATTAATGTAAAGTGCTTAACAATGTCTCCACATATTAAGTTCTCAATAAATGTTAACAGCAACTGTTAATATATTTGAGTACCTTTATGTCAAACAGCAACATAATGTAATGGTTTATAAACTGATCAAAGTAAGTTGCCTGGAATCTACCTTCTTAGAATTGTAGCAGACTTTCAAAATCATGTGTATGTTCAGATTGATCCTGATAGCTCTACCATTATTGAATTCAAACATTAATATGTATAGGCATTTAATATGAGTTAAGAATTTGGGAAAGTATTAAATATGTCTATATTTTTCCAATGCCCTTTTTAAACTAGTTCTTGAATCGGAAACAAAGGGCTTAGAGAAACCCATAGTGGCAATCTACTACATCCTTAGTCTACAAATTTTATTTGAAAGACTTGACAGGAAATTGTAATAGAGCTCAAGAATCTAGAGTTCTGGAGAGCTGGCTGACTCAGCCTTAATGAAATTATTCTAATTCCTGAAGGCATAGCATTATTTAATGTTTTTTTCATTCAATGACTCTTTCATACAGCAATTTTAATATTAAAGAAAAGCTACTTTATCATATTTTTTTGAATAGGTATGCAAGCAGTAAAATGGAAGAAAGCTTAGAGAGTTAGGAAAAAAGTAATTGAGTTTGTAGGCATTAGTGCCCTTCTCTGCTATACATATATTGTGCTTTTACTTGCTTCATTTCCCAGTGTATGTGCTTTGCATAGCATGCATTTGAAAGTATTCCTAGAGTATAAAGTTACTATTTCCTAGGGCCCCTGGGTGGCTCAGTGGGTTAAGCCTCTACCTTGGGCTCAAGTCATGATCTCGGGGTCCTGCATCAAGTCCCGCATCGGGCTCTCTGCTCAGCGGGGAGCCTGCTTTTCCCTCTCTCTCTGCCTACTTGTGATCTCTGTCAAGTAAATAAATGGAATCTTTAAAAAAACAAAAAGTTACTATTTCCTAAGTAAACATGTGAGAGAAGGATTTTCATTCTCAAAAAATTAAAAGCATGCCTTCCGGGTGCCTGGGTGGCTCAGTCAGCTATAAGCATCTGCCTTCTGCTCAGGTCATGACCCCAGGGTCCTGAGATCAAGTCCCACATTGAGCTCCCTGCTCAGCAGACTTCTCCCTGTACCCCTTCCCCCTGCTCATGCTTGTTCTCTCTCTCTCTCTCAAATAAATAAATAAAATATTTAAAAATAAAAATAAAAAAGTAAAAGCATTCCTTCCCATTTGTAATGTAAGTTGCCAGTGTATAAATTAAGATGCAATCTTCTGTCAGTTGTCGAATTATCCATTTTAGAAAATAAATTGTGTTTTCAGTAGTCTGCATAATAACTACTTTTTAACCTCTGTTTCAAAAATACTGTTTCTGAAAAACAAATATGGGAATGATTGAGTCAATAACATTTTACTACTTTTTTTTTTTACATTTTACTACTTTCAAATGTAGCTCTACCATTCGTCATTTAAATTTTTATTTTGTTTTCAGCAACAGGCAGAATTTGCAAAGTTTTGACTATAGTGTTCATACTCCAAGCATAAAATTATTTATATACAATTATAGTTGTTAGCTAGAATCTTAGGTTTGGATAAAGTACATTGAAGATACTATAGTTTTGTTATTGGAGTGTCATCTAGTGGTGAAATCAGGAGATAGAGTGTGTTATGTTTGAAAACTTTGAAAGAAAAAATCTTAAAGTAATATCAGTATTTGTACTTCATTCTTTTTTTTTTTTTAATATTTTATTTATTTATTTGACAGAGAGAGAGAGATCACAAGTAGGTAGAGAGGCAGGCAGAGAGAGAGGGGAAGCAGGCTCCCTGCGGAGCAGAGAGCCTGATGCGGGGCTCGATCCCAGGACCCTGAGATCATGACCTGAGCCGAAGGCAGCGGCTTAAGCCACTGAGCCACCCAGGCGCCCCTGTACTTCATTCTTGATGTTCCTGAACATCCATGAGCAAGCATCAGAACACCTGGCTGGCTCAGTAGAGTACTCAGTAGAGTATATGACTGTTGATTTCAGGCTCATGAGTGCAGGCACCACATTGGATGTAGAGCTTACTTTAAAAAAAAAAAAATGTACATACATTAAAACATTTACCATGAAAATCGAACATACCATAATTTCTTAATATTTTAACCTATAAATGCATTTATTTCCATTTCATTAACAATGTGCTATCTTATAGAATAACGATACTGAAGATGAAGAAAGATTATGGAGAGACCTTATTATGGAGAGAGTTACAAAATCAGCAGATGCCTGTCTTACAACTATCAACATTATGACATCCCCTAATATGCCAAAAGCTGTATATATTGAGGATGTAATTGAAAGAGTTATACAATACACTAAATTTCATTTGCAGAATACACTTTATCCTCAGTATGATCCTGTTTACAGATTAGATCCTCATGGAGGTTAGTTTGCCTTTTTATATTAAAGTTTTGAGTTTTATGTCAAAATTACCTGTTAAATAATTTTCTTATGTTGGGTCAGAATGCTGTAACTTAAAATAGCACAAAAATTACGAGATCATGAAGATGGTAATAAATACTGACTTTTGATTTGACTGGAGTATAGAACTTTTAGTTAATCCAGTACTTGTTCAGGTATAATTTCTTTAGCAAATATTTACATATAATGGAAGTAATTTCTACTGGTCAGGAAAATCCCAGATAATTTTAGCTTCTAGTTCTCTTTATCACTTCACCCTAATTTTATGCAGAATATTAGTTATTTACAAGGTGGATTGATTCAAAATGTTTAATCTTTCCCTCATTTATTACCTTTATAAATAAATGAACTGTGAAATAGTTAATGTATACATTTAATGAGAGGGGGACATACTTGGTTTATAAATAATCTATAGTTAATTACTTGTTTTTTAATAATTGCAAGTTAATTTAAAGGGAAGTAAATCTTACTCTTCCTGCATCAATGAGAAAAAAATAGAAATAAAGATACATATTTTACGAGAATTTTATAGCCTCTGGAATGTGCCATAAATTATCTGTTACAAGAATGATTACTTGCTATCTAAATATCCCTAGAGAATAATTTTCTGTTTCAATAAATAACCAGCTTTATTTGCCAGGTTATATTTTTATGTAGCACCCATCACCCTCCCAAAAATGTGTTCTCTTAATTCAGAATACTGTTTTATTACTGTTTATTAAAAGTTGATAAATTACTTGTTTGAAATTTTTCTTTCATTTTAGGAGGCTTGTTAAGTTCAAAGGCAAAACGGGCTAAATGTTCTACCCATAAGCAGAGAGTAATAGTAATGCTTTATAATAAAGTTTGTGACATTGTTAGCAGCTTATCAGAATTGCTAGAGATACAGCTTCTTACAGACACAACAATTCTTCAGGTAAGTTGTTTTTTTTTTTTTAAGCATTTTGTTATATTTCTAGACCAAATGATGTAAGAATAGAGAGGCTAGGTGAGTTCAGCATAACCTTGCTCACTCAATAATAATGCCAGCATGATGTTAATTTTTTCCATTCAGAAGATGTATATAAAATGAAGAAATACAAGTCCAGGGAAGTTTTAAAAAGAAACATTGAGGATAAAAGGTGAATGTATTATAAACTCTAAACTCTTAAGTTCTTTGAAAGGTGAATGATTACTTCCTTTGAAATATGTCATAATATTTTCATCCAGAGTAGCAAAATATATTGTTTTTTTAATTGTGACATTTATTAACTCAAAATGTGGAGCTCAGAGGAGTGGTGGCTATGAAAAGAAAGTATGTACTAATGTGCTTGAGGGTGAAAGGAGCAGAGAAAAAAACCAGATCAATACTAATGATTAATGAGAGGAAAGAAAATGTCCTCTCAGTTTCTTTCAGTAAGCTTATGAATATTTTGGAATTTAGTTAAGGTAGAATGTTACTGAAATCAACTAGAGATGTATACTGATTACTTTTTATGTGTGCAGGTATCATCAATGGGAATTACACCATTTTTCGTGGAAAATGTCAGTGAACTACAATTATGTGCCATTAAGTTAGTCACTGCAGTAAGTATAAAGTCATACTTATAGTTATTCCACCAGAAAAATAATATTGATATCATTTAATTCAAATTTGTAACAATGAAGATTGAAGTTTTCCGTAGATTTATTTCAGCCTCAGGACTATTTTTTGTGTGCCTTCTATTTTAAATTCTTCTAAATTTTTATTTTATTCAATATAGTATATTAATAGTTTCAGAGGTAGAGTTCAGTGATTCATCAGTCTTAAATAATACCCAGTGCTCATTACATCACATGCCTCCTTAATGTCCATCATCACCCAGTTATACCATACCTCCACCTTCCTCCCCTCCAGCAACCCTTAGTCTATTTCCTAAAATAAAGAGTCTCTTATGGTTTGTCTCCTTCTCTGATTTTGTCTTTGTTTTATTTTTCTCCTCTAAATTTTAAAGAAATAGTTAATAATTCCTTAATATCTATAATTAAATCAGAATTATTTAAAATCATTTAAATTTTGTTTTTCCATCTCCAAGATAGTATAATCCTCTAACTAAAACTAGTATATGCTAATTCTACAAGAATGTTATAATTAAGGATGGAAAAGTAGTATAAATTAAGTTTATTGTCATTGAAGATGTTGAAAACATTTTCATTATAAATGACATAATATTTTTTATCGTGTGATACAATATTTTTGTTTTCAAATAATTATAATAAACTAAATTTGAGATCTTATAATTACTAAACAGGTATTCTCAAGATATGAAAAACATAGGCAATTAATTTTGGAAGAAATTTTTACTTCACTTGCAAGATTACCAACCAGCAAGAGGAGTTTGAGGAACTTCAGGTAACTAATTATAGCAAAGGCTAATAAGTACAATGAAGAATTACATTATATTGTAGTCCTTATAAATTTATTCCTAATCATCTGTGATTTTTATTTTAATGATCAAATAAAAGAGAGGCAATTCACTAAGCATGAAGAATAGCTTAGATATGTGAAAAAGCAGTGCATATATGGGGGACTTAAAGAAGTTCATTGATTCTCATGTGTAAAGATCTGTGACAGGTTTTTTCAGTCATGATGCTATGGACATTTTGGGCAGTTAATACTTTGTTGTGAAAGGCTGTTCTGTACATGGTAAGATGCTTAGCAGCATCCCCGACCTATAACTTCTAGATGATAAGAGAACCACCCACCTACCCCCTTCAATTGTGACAACCAGAATTTTCTCCAGACACTGGCAGATATCCCTTGAGGGGCAAAATCATCCCTGATTAAGCCATGATAGGAAATATGGCTTGAAAAAGTCAAAGGCAGTTCAAGTGTTTTATACGCCATACTAAGGAACTTGGACTTAATCCTTTATACAGTAGGAAGTCATTAAATATTATTTTTAAAAGCTGGAAGATTACTCTGGCAGCAATATGGAGAATAGACATGAAGATTAAATGTTCTTAAGTCACTAAGCACAGGGTAACTAAGAAATGTTATCCACTGCTGTAGTTAGCAGTGGATTATTGTCTTTGTTGTCATAGGGAATCATCATCATTATCATAACTATTATAATTTCCTGAGTGATTAAGTGTGTTGACCTGGCACATAGAACCCTAAATGCCAGGTATTTAGATTGTTTTGAAGGTTGTCTTATGTAATATAGTTGTTCTTACCTTAATTTTTTGGACTAATTGTGTATAGTCTATTAAACCTGAAGAAAAGCTATGAGCATATATGAGAATTCTTACACCTTTATAGTATCTTTAGACTTAAATATTTAAATTTGTTTTTTTATGTTCCGTTCCTCTGCCTGCACACCCTAGCACAAACAATCAAGAGCTGACTGTGTAGCAGATTTTAATAAGAAAATAAGTACTAGAATGTATGGGCATTTGGAAATCTTGAAGACTTTTCTCATTTTAAAAATCATTTTGAGAAGTATTTGATATTTTTCATGTATAAATCTTTGCAGTGGATATAGAGTATAGAAATTTGTGTTAAATGTGTGTTAAATATTGCATTTTCCTTTGACTAATTTTAATTATCTAAATATTAGATAATTAGACTTAAAGACACTATTACAAGCACTAAAATAATGTCTAGATATATTAGTAAAGCACCTGAAATTTTCAGATGAAGATGACATTTAGAGTGAAATTCTCTTCATTCTTTGTATGATTTAAATATTTTCTTCTCCATTAAAGGTTAAATAGTAGTGATATGGATGGAGAGCCTATGTATATTCAGATGGTAACAGCCTTGGTTTTACAACTAATTCAGTGTGTGGTACACTTACCATCATCAGAGAAGGACTCTAATTCAGAAGAGGACTCAAATAAAAAAGTAAGGAATCTTTTATAACTTTGTACTTTTATAGGAAGAAGCACCTGAATTCTCTGCCATTCTTATAAACCTGAAGTTCTTAATTAGAGCTTTATGGCTGGTCTTTAGGATCCTTGTAGAGCACTAGACTAATTTTTAAGAAACATTAGTTCTGATACTACTTTGTCTGCCAGTCACGAGACATGTGGATCTTTTAACCCAAGTTTGTTTCTTTAGGTATAAAATGAGCATGATAATAGCTAACAGGCTTTTCATTCCAACCACTAAGTCTGAAGTTAGATAAGTCATTGTGCAAGCGAATATTATTATATATAATATCTGTACTGCTACATAATATATAATTGTAATATAATTAATGTAATTCTCATGCAGAAGATGAATTTATACCTCATTGTTGAGTAACTGTAGCTAAGATTTGCTTTTGGTTTTGTAGCTTTTACCCATCAAAGCTTACAGTTTTTCTAGGTTCTTATAGTACTGTAAAAGCTTAAAAAGAAACAGGGGTGATTTTGTTTCTTTTGTTATTTTCAGAATTTTGCATATGTATATAATTAAGGAAGTAAATAAGTGAAAAATGCCTATCAAAAAAGTTGAGGTTGCTCTCCCAATCTGGTTGTTTTCTTTCCAATCTTTCTTTCCTTGTCTTTGGTGACAGGTATCAGGAGAATATTTATGTCCCTCCATTTATTTATTTAGTTAGTTCTCTGCATATAATTTTTTAAACTTACGTAAATGATATAGTGACATCATAGCTGTTTTCTTCGGTCAACATTGTTTTTAATACATAATAACTAATAACAGATTCTCGTGACTTGGGTTAAACATACACAACTGTATCACAATTTAAGAGTTTCTCTAGGTATACTTAAAAGTAGAATATTAAATCATAGTATACATTTATTTTTTTACAAGTATTTTCAACTTTACTAAAACTTGTCAGTTTACTCAGAAAAGTAGTACTCTAGCTTAGTTTGTTTAGATTTTGCCTAGTCTAGTCAGTCTGTGATGATACCGTGTAATTTTGCATTTTCTTGGTAACTAGTGAGCTTTTTCATGTATTTTTCACCTTTGGGTTTCCAAAACTTTGAATTGACTATATATCTTAATCTTGAAAATTCCCATGAAGGATTTGAGTTTTGCTTTGTATTGTATTGCAGCATTTCCTAAACTTTGAACTTTAAATGCCTTTTTCTATATTCCTTTTTCTGGGGCGCCTGGGTGGATTAAAGCCTCTGCCTTCGGCTCAGGTAATGATCCCAGGGTCCTGGGATCCAGCCCCGCATCAGGCTCTCTGCTCAGCAGGGAGCCTGCTTCCTCCTCTCTCTCTGCCTGCCTCTCTGCCTCCTTGTGATCTCTGTCAAATAAATAAATAAAATCTTTAAAAAATAAATAAATAAATTCTTTTTTCTAAATTCTTTTTCTAAAGTCAATTTCTTCTGACCTAGATCAGTAAGAAATTAGTGATACTGCATTTGCTAACCACATTTGTTACTCTTTTATATTTTAATAAACCAAAATGAACTGTATTTAGTTTTTATAAAGTATTGAAATGTGTTTACCAATTGTAGCTTTTGTCTGTATACATAAAAGAATAGTTTAAGCCCCTTTTTTTAGAGAGGAAAGAGGGGGAGAGGCAGTGGGAGGGAGAAAGAGAAACTTAAACAGGCTCCATGTCCATAGAAGGGCTCAGTCTCGTGACCCTGAGATCATGATTTGAGTTGAATTCAAGAGTCGATGTTTAACCATCTGAGCCACCCAGATCCCCATAAGCTTCTTACTGTTTAAATGTATTTCCCCTATTCAGTAATAACATGACAGTAGCAACTGAACAAACTTATGTTTTTGATTATTTCTTGTATTCATGTAAATTCACTTTTCTCAATCTAGGTTGACCAAGATGTTGTCATTACCAACTCTTACGAAACAGCCATGAGAACAGCCCAAAACTTCCTTTCCATCTTCCTTAAAAAGTGAGCAAAACTAACGTAATCTGATTTTTATTTCCCCAGCATAGAAAATAAGTTTATTTATTTTAGGTAAATGGTTAATCCAATTACCTACCATAACCTGAACCTTGAATATGTCACTGTGGTCTTTGGTCTCCTGATCTTTAAAACGGGGCATTTGAAATATTAAAGCCTTCTTGGGAACTTACGTATTTGACTCCACAAGTTAAAGTACTGGATTGAAATTCTGTAGTTTTTCTTCAGTAAATTTTGGGGAATTCTAATTGAATAGGAAAATTTGTAGAGAGAAATTTAGTAGGCCTTCATAAGAATTTATGGTAATTTCAGAGAAAGGGATTTTTTAAAATGTGGTGGTGTACTTGCTGGAAAGTAATGTTTATATGAGGCAATAAATGAATTCGCTAGCAAGGGGAAGAGTGAAATTCGAGAAATAGAGTCATTTTATGCCATATTATATTTAACATACTCTCTTATACCTTGTTATTACATATGGGGAAAAGAAAACTTAGTTAACAAAATTGCAGTCATATTGGTGGACATGTCACCTAAATTCACAGCCTTTTCACTATTTATTTTCAAACAGATGTGGTAGTAAGCAAGGTGAAGAAGATTACAGACCACTATTTGAAAATTTTGTTCAAGACCTTCTTTCAACAGTCAATAAGCCTGAATGGCCAGCTGCTGAACTACTCCTTAGTTTGTTAGGGAGATTGTTGGTAAGAGTATAGCATTTAAAGATTATTAGATTACTAGAAGACAACATAATGAGGATGTACTCTGATTCACAGATGATGAATTCTTTAAAAATGTGTAAGGAAATATGACCATTGCATCTTTATTTTTGCATGTGCATAACTGTACACAGTATTGTCAGTACTTTGTAGAAAACTTTGAAATCTTGTGATTTTGGTGTCTTCATTTCATTACTTGAGATAGCAGTGCTTTAAAAAGTTTTTTCTTTGGTGTGGAAGTGCTATATTGTTAGTTAAAAGCACCTCAACACTGAGTCATAAGTTAGTGCCATAAACTCATTTCAAAGCATGAAACTGATGAATATGAACACTTTGTCATCATTAAGAGTATTTCTAAAAACATGACACCTCTAGTTCTCATGTAATATAATAGGAAAATGCAAAGAAATATTATGATGTCTCTTTTTATTTTTAATGTATATTTAAACTTGTGCAATGCAAATTGTTACAAAGTTTTGGGGACCTTATGTTTTGTGAACCAGAAAAATGTATTAATACTATTCTGAAACCAAGATAACATTTCATAGGCATTAGAATTCCAGCATAAGAAATTCTTACTCAGTAATACCCCATTTTTCACAAGTAAGCAGTTGAGCCTGCATTTAAAGAAAATAACTGTGTTCTTAAGGAGGATTAGTCTATACTTTTTTAATGAAAATGTTCAGATTCCAGAAACTCTCAGAAGGCAGTCACTTATGAAACAATATCACAAGAAAAAAAAGTTTACATTTCAGATAATACAACATAGATTTGGTATTTTTGTGATAAATTGCTATTAAAAATTTATAAATTGATTAAATAAAAATTATTTTTATGTTTAGGTCCATCAGTTCAGTAACAAGTCAACAGAGATGGCTTTAAGAGTGGCGTCTCTTGATTACCTTGGAACCGTTGCTGCACGATTAAGGAAAGATGCTGTTACAAGCAAAATGGATCAGGGGTCTATAGAACGAATTTTAAAACAGGTATTGAGATAAAAGATTAAAATTATGGAGATAAATATTAGATATTAAGTACTTCTTTAGGTATTCTTATATTGGTGTTATATTGCATTTTATAGATTCAAAGTAAGATCTAACATTTACTTTGTTTCTGCAAACTGCTTCTACGAATGTATGATGCTGTTTTCTGTTTTGTTTTACTAAATTTTATTTAAATCTTTAGTTTACTAAGATGATTTAACATTCCCAATCAAGTCATTTTTATACCTTTTAATTTTGATCTTTTTTTTATATTGGGGAAAGGTGAGGAGGACTTCCTTTCATTTTATTAGATAGTTACAGCGTGTCTGGCAGAAAAAGTATTTTATTGCTTCACTTTTCTTAAGTGTGGGTGAGGTGGTAGTAATGCTAAAAGTTACTTAAGAACATGGTAGGTAAATGACCTCTAATCCTACCATATACAACTTTTTTTCATTTTCTTTCTATTTTTTTTTTAACATTCATAGCCATATTTATTCTGACCATTAGAAATGCCTCTTGTATTTTTTAGTATACTTTGTATTTTGAAATTATTTATATTCATAATATAATAATTTATATATTAAACTTGGAAAAGTTAGAGGAATAGTACAAAGAGTTCCCACAAACCTTTTTCACCCAAATTCCTTAACTGTTGATAATTTATAACGTTTGCGGGGCGCCTGGGTGGCTCAGTTGGTAAAGCCGCTGCCTTTGGCTCAGGTCATGATCTCAGGGTCCTGGGATCGAGTTCCCGCATCGGGCTCTCTACTCAGCGGGGAGCCTGCTTCCTCCTCTCTCTCTCTCTGCCTCTCTGCCTACTTGTGATCTCTCTCTGTCAAATAAATAAATAAAATATTTTTTAAAAAAATTTATAACGTTTGCTTTATCTTTGCACAACATTTACACGCATGCCTATCTGTGTGTTCATTTTTTTTTTTCTGAACTATATGAGCAAGCTTAATGCCTTCATTACCCTTGAATTTCAAAGTATGATTCCCTGGACAAGAAGCACTAATATTAACATCACTTAGGAACTTGTGGGAAGCGCACATTTTTAGGACTCTTCTGCTGAATTGGAAATTCCTGTGGGTGGAGCCCAGCATTGTTTTGTTTTGTTTTTTTTAAGATTTTATTTATTTATTTGACAGAGAGAGATCACAAGTAGGCAGAGAGGCAGGCAGAGAGAGAGAGGAGGAAGCAGGTTCCCTGCTGAGCAGAGAGCCCGATGCAGGACTCGATCCCAGGACCCTGAGATCATGACCTGAGCCGAAGGCCGCAGCTTAAACCACTGAGCCACCCAGGCGCCCCCCAGTATTGTTTTTTGATAGACCCTCCAGGTGATTCGAATGAATGCTAAAGTTTGAGAACCGTGTTAGTGTATATTTTCCATGAATAAGAACTCTTGCTTAAATATCCCAGTACACTTCTCAAAAGCAGAAAATTACCAATAATACGACACTCCCATCTAATATAATGTTGCCATTCCTATTCTATTTCATAGGTTTTAATTTGTTGCTATCATTATTTTAATGCTCAGATTGTCCTAAATATAACCAGTGAGAGCCTATTATAGCTGGCTTTTGTATCTTTCTGATACATTCCCATATTTCTTTGAGAACTTTGTGGCACAAGATGTTTCAGGATCCTCCATCCTCTTTTACTTTCCTTGCCTCAGCCCTGGATTCTGCCATTTCACCAGTTGCTACTGGATCTTTTTATTTGAGAATGGTAATTTAGAAACCAAGATCTAGGTGCCAAGTTTCGGTATTTCTTAGAGTAGACCTAGGAGTTCTTTGTTACACATGACTGTGTAGGTTGTACACAGTAAAACGTGAGGGGAGGGGTCATTTGTAAATATTTTTTTGGTTCTTGACATACCTCTACCTTGCTTTTGGACATTTACAGTGTTATGATGAATTTCTCCATGTATCCATTTCGCCATACTCTTACAACGTGGTTTATTCTGATCTTTGTTTTTCTGCTTAGAGATACCCTAAATTATATTGGCATTTTGTGTGGTAAAGCTAGAATATAAGCTGTAGGCATGAATGTCAGCTCACAGTTTCTGGCTGTGTATTGTTCTTGACAAGACCTAAAGATTCAGTATCTTTCTGTTCCTAGATGAAGTGAACACCCCACATATTATATATTTAATATCCTATATGAAATAAAGTACTGTTTTGTATTGTAAATAAAATAATTTATCTTCCAGAATGTTTTTAAATATCCCAAAGACACTTATAACACCATGGCAAGACAGATAATAACAGTTTCCATTTTTGAAGATTTTATTTATTGTCTCATAGGGAGAGTACACAAGCAAGGGGAACAACAGGTACAGGGAGAAGCAGACTCCCTGCTGAGCAAGGAGCCCCTTGCGGAACTCAGTTCGAAGACCTTGGGATCATGACCTGAGTTGAAGGCAGATGCTTAAACAACTGAACCAACCAAGCATCCCAATAGTTTCCATTTTAAGATTAAAAGTTTGGAATTGCCTCTTTTTTTCCATACAGAAAACCAATGCTGGGACCTTCCTATCTCGGAATACTTAACACACTATTCTGATAATTTTTATGCCTACTAACTGTACCTCTTTCAAATAAAGATGACATACAGTTCATAAAAATAAAGGCCAGTCTGATCAGTTATTAATATGGTTTTCAAAAATAGCATTTTTTCCCTTTAAGTTGCTATACTTATATTTTCAGTTTTCATTGTTCATCAGGTTTTTTTCCACTCAGATTTGTGTCTACAACTAGATAAATTATTAAAGTATACTAGTAATATCTTTTTTCTTCTTACTTGCTTTATTCTGTAGGTTTCAGGAGGAGAAGATGAAATACAACAACTGCAGAAAGCATTGCTTGATTACTTGGATGAAAACACTGAGACTGATCCTTCACTAGTGGTACGTATCTTTTCTCCCTTTTTTGGAAATAACACATCAAATTCAAATTGGGTCTAAAAGAAAATTGGGAAGTATCCTGAAAAGGAGAGTTATTGGGTATACTGATTTTTGAAACAAAAGGATAATTTGATGATCTTTAAAAAAAAGAATGATTATAGATTGATTTGTCTTATATGAAATTCTGGTACAGGTATTATATTACACTAAAATGGTGTGATGACATGGGAAATAGACATCTTTTCATAGTTACCTTTGAGACTGAGCTAGATCATTGCTTCTCATGGTGGACATGGCCCAGGTTGTGCTTGAGGTGATCTATTAGCATATGAAAAGAAGGTATTAGAATTCCATGTGTTTGATTATATTTAAATATAATCCTTAATTATATTTTTATGTACATTATATATCTAAATTATTAGTATAATAGGTTCATGTATAAAATTTATAAACTCTATTAGGAAACAGTGTGCATGTATTTGGGTACTTTCTTAAATTTTTGCTGATGGGATATGCAGCCTAAAGAGATAACTAAACTTTTCAGTCAACTACTGCTGGTTTTCAGTCTGCATTGAAAGAAACAGATTATAGGTGTGCCTCGGTGTTAAAATATTTTGGTAATAACTGGCTGTATATTTCTTGAAGAAGTAAGGTGGTATTTTGAAAGTAACTAGAGTTTTTACCTTTAGCCTTATATCCTATTGTTCTAAACTCTCCCTGTTGACCTATCATCTAATTTTACTGGCCTATGAGTAATACTGTCCTTTGTTAGGTATTTGATAGTAGTAGTCTAGATTTAATACAACTATATTTATCAAATTATCTTTTGACATCGTTAATATAAGTGCTAAGACAAAGTAAAATAGTAAGCTTTATATCATTCGATAGTCAAACCTTCCAGCTTTCTCAAAATCTCTTTTTATCTGCTGGAGTTTGCTTTGAGGTATACCTTAGTATTTATTCCTGATAGTAAGCACTTTATCAATAGATTGGAAATTTTGTTACTAATTTCATTTTGAAATTTTGTTAATTTCATCAACCTCAAGTCTTAATCTATTTTCTCTTCAGTTTTCTCGCAAATTCTATATAGCCCAGTGGTTCCGTGACACAACTCTGGAAACAGAAAAAGCAATGAAATCACAAAAAGATGAAGAATCATCTGAAGGAACACATCATGCAAAGGAAGTTGAGACAACTGGTCAAATCATGCATCGAGCTGAAAACCGGAAAAAGTTTCTAAGAAGCATTATCAAAACCACACCTTCTCAGTTCAGCACATTAAAGTAAGATCTAAAGAAAAAGCATTTTACATGTTTAGTCAGTTATGTCTCTGATATCTATTTTATCTACTTTGCAAAAAATTAAATGAAAATTTAATGACTTTTTGTTGTAGGATGAACTCTGATACTGTGGACTATGATGATGCTTGTTTGATTGTTCGATACTTGGCCTCTATGAGGCCGTTTGCCCAGAGCTTTGATATTTATTTGACACAGGTAAACTGGACCAGATTTCCTTATACAATGATACTGATTTTTGGGATTATGGATATTTGTGGGGTAGTTTATCTCTGTTCACTGTTGGAAACAGATATTTTAAAAGATAATTAAAGTAGCATTTGTTTCTGTGTTCCATATATGTTAAAGGTCTTTTTTTTTTTTTTTGCATGCTTTTTACATATTGATTGTTGTTTTACAGAGAAATGGGTATATATCTATATGAATATACATATAGTATAGGTAGAATGATGTTATAAAAACATTCGATTACCAAATTATTACTTAAATGATACTAAATATCCTGAATTAGTAACTCATAGCAAGGTTTTAGTAGGGCTGTGTGTCCTTGCAAATGAAGCATAGCTATAAAAGACAGGTTTAATCGAGAATGCCAAGATAAAAGGAGGACCCTAAAGTATAGAATGCCTCACTTACTGTACTGACCTTCAAGTTAAAACTTTGGATCAGTAAAATAATATCTTTTCCTCATATAAAAGTTAAAGGGATGTAAATATAGTATTTATTTTCATTTCTTTTGCATGTTTTCATGCTATTTTGTTAAATGTTCCATGTTCTAAAATTTTGAAAATATCAATGTTTGCTTGGCAGATCCTTCGAGTTCTTGGTGAAAATGCAATTGCCGTTCGAACAAAAGCAATGAAGTGTTTATCTGAGGTTGTTGCTGTAGACCCCAGTATTCTAGCAAGGGTAAAGAAGAGTACAAATGATTCTTCTTATTTGCGTACTGCATTCAAGTTAAAGTATTAGCTCTACTTAGTATAAATTATATTTTCTTCATTTCCCTTTAGCTTGATATGCAACGAGGAGTTCATGGACGTTTAATGGATAATTCCACTAGTGTTCGAGAAGCAGCAGTAGAATTATTAGGTCGATTTGTTCTTTGTCGACCTCAGCTTGCTGAGCAGTATTATGATATGCTGATTGAAAGAATATTGGTATGTTTGTTTTGTCATTTTTATTATGATTCATAGTACCTGTGATTTCTAGTATCACATTTTTTAATTGTTAAACTAGACAAGTTAGAAAAGTAGATATCAATCATATATTGCCTAATCTCTGTACTATAGCAACTTCCTAAAGGGGGACATGTTTCTTCCACCCCCCACCCAATCCCCCCAAGAAAACCTGTCAGTGTCTATTTTACATAGCCACCTTAAAGACAGTTTAAACCAGATTAAATATTAAAAGCTGTGGTTTGTGACCCTATAGTGCTGATGAGTCAGTGGTACTTCTGGTGCCAAGAACTGATTCCAGAAAGGGGTGGCTGGACAGCAGCAAATTCTAATCTCCAGTCTCCCAGATTTAGAAAGCAGAAAAAAGGTCCTCCTTTCCTACCTTAACCTTGAGCTGAGAGCTAAAAGTCCTAATGATTGGACAGAGTGCCAACAAGGGCAGGAGACACCGATTTCAGGCCCACTCATCCCCAGACCCAAACAAAGAACTGAAGAAGAACATGTTTACTGCTTGATACAGTAAAACAAATCATTGTCGAAAATTGGATTCCTTTTTTCAGTTACTACTGCCTTTTAATGGTGCAAGTTTACATTAAGTAAATGATAGGAACTACAATGGCATAAATATTTTGGACAGGAATCTAGAATAAATTTGTATGTATGTATGAACAGGAGGTAAGTGCAGAATTTTGGTATCTGACCATATTTTTGTATCCTTTGTATATATCTGCCTATTTCCTTAAAGCTGAATTACAAGTTTTAGATAAAATGAAATGAGAAAGCCATTTGAGTCTTAAGAACAAACGTAAGAAATGCTATCCTAAGATCATCTTTTTTTGTATGTCATGGAATTCTCTGGCTCTGAAGCCTTTTTCTTGGAAAATAAAAAGAAACAGGAGGGGCGCCTGGGTGGCTCAGTGGGTTAAAGCCTCTGCCTTCAGCTCAGGTCGTGATCCCAGGGTTCTGGGATCAAGCCCCGCATCAGGCGCTCTGCCTAGCAGTGAGCCTGCTTCCCCCCTCTCTCTTTCTGTCTGCCTCTTTGCCTACTTGTGATCTCTGTCTGTCAAGTAAATAAATAAAATCTTAAAAAAAAGAAAGAAAGAAACAGGAAACATTGGCATTACAGAATATCTGTGGAATTTCCACATCACCCACTGCAGGCATACTGACTTCTGTTAACAGAAGTCTATCAGGCACAGGATTGGGTATTCCCCACAGTGATAAGAGTTTATCTACCTTTAGTTTGCTCTCAGAATATTATGTGACTGGGAGTTCAAGAATTTCAGCTTCCACTAGCATAAAATCTTGATTGAAACAAAGAATTTAAGGAGAGAGTGGAAGAAATTTTTTCATTTTAGTGAATTAGTCTTTTCAAGAGTGAAAGGCACAATCAATAAGATTCTCAAAGCTAAAGAACTGACAGCACCTACCCAAGTAGTATATCCTAAAACATTTTCATGGTTGTCAAACTGCATAATGGAAATAATTTTGTACGTTAAGTGTCCAGTGCTTTTTATTTCTTTTTAAAACTCTTTAATTATGAAAATTTGTGAACTTAAGAGTAATAGTGCAGTGAACACTCAAGTATCTAGCACCATATTTCATCTATATTTTTTGCTAAATTAGTTTAAATTAAATAAAACATTTGTCTACTTCTTCTGTGGATACTTCATCCTACCTATCCAAAAAAAATGTGGGTACTGCTCTTACAAACAAAAACTACTGTCTCATCCAACCAAATTAACAGTCTGTAAATATCATCTAATAACCAGTTTATATTCAGATTCTACAATAGTCCTAAAAACTGGTGGAAAAAACTTATTTTCTAGCGCTTTTTTTTTTTTAAACAGAATCCAGTCAAAGAGCATACTTTGCATTTAGTGATCATGTTTTAAAATTTAGAGTATTCTCTTTTTTATATACTGCCCCCATGACAGTGACTCATTTAAAAAGACCAGGGTCAGTCTTGTTATTTCCTCAAGGTTTTATTTAATTTGTTCTTTTGTTTCTTATATTTCTTATTAACTATAAGATGATAGGGACAGTGGTTCAATTGGATTTAGGTTTAACACTTCTGCTAAAAATACTTCATATAAAAAAAAAAATACTTCAGGGGCGCCTGGGTGGCTCAGAGGGTTAAGCCTTTGCCTTCGGCTCAGGTCATGATCCCAGGGTCCTGGGATCGAGCCCCACTTCGGGCTCTCTGCTCAGCAGGGAGCCTGCTTCCCCCTCTCTCTCTGCCTGCCTCTCTGCCTACTTGTGATTTCTCTCTGTCAAGTAAATAAATAAAATCTTTAAAAAAAAATACTTCATATGCTGTTTAAATGCCACTATTCTAAAAGCTTCATGTTCCACTTAATTTTGGTGAGCTTATGTTCTAGTCTTGTGTTCAGTGCTGTTTAATATTTTTTTATGTCTTGGATTTCATATTTTAAACGTAAAACAACATAATAACCCATATTTATAGTAACATTAGTAAGAAAGCATAGAGGGAGGAAATATATAGACCATCTTTATCATGTTAGTAGTCAATAGACTGCCTGATACTTTTTATTCTTTAATTTTATTTTATCATATTTCATACATCAAGCATTCTGATATTTAAAAATACTTTTCTGGGGCGCCTGGGTGGCTCAGTGGGTTAAGCCGCTGCCTTCGGCTCAGGTCATGATCTCAGGGTCCTGAGATCGAGTCCCACATCGGGCTCTCTGCTCAGCAGGGGGCCTGCTTCCCTTCCTCTCTCTCTGTGATCTCTTCCCTTCCTCTCTCCTACTGTGATCTCTCTGTCAAATAAATAAATAAAATCTTAAAAAAAAAATAAAAATAAAAATAAAATAAAAATACTTTTCTGTTCTTAGGATACTGGTATCAGTGTCAGGAAAAGGGTAATAAAGATTCTAAGAGACATCTGTATTGAACAGCCAACATTTCCAAAAATTACGGAAATGTGTGTAAAAATGATTCGCAGAGTCAATGATGAAGAGGGCATTAAGGTAAGTTGAAATGGTGACTTCTTTAAAATTTTTTCTTTTGTGTTTTAAGTAATTTAAGTGTTCATTGTATCTAAATTTTGTTGATGTATATGTAAAATATGACTTATAAAATCTTTATAAGCGAATCAACATTTTTAGATTATAAATTCAAAAAAGGCATACTTTGTTACGTTTTTATTTATAGATCTTATGTTAATAAAATCTGATCTTTCTCAATCAGTTGAATTATAATATTTAATGTCATCATAGTGATTACATTATATGCAGGAAGTTTATTATCGAATTAATTTTCAAATGGTATGTATTTGGTGTTCTAAGTTAAGAAATACTTCTTTGAAAGTTCAATCTTATTCATTAATTTATTTATATATAATTGTCCCCTGTATTTGTTCTTGTGTTTGTTTTTAACCACTTTTCCCCAAAAGTAGTAAAAATATTTTTTAGTTTGATCAAAAACATTTGAGTGTATACTATGCAGATTCCGTAGGCTAGGCATAATATCACCTATTTAAAATTTTTACCAATTGTAAAAGATTATAAATTTAAGAAATTAATTGATGAATGTTTCTAAACTGAGAAATTCATGCCAAAAATTCCTGGTAGTTTATGTTTTGATTAGTTATTTATAGCTTTGGGACAGTTTTTTTTGTTTGTTTGTTTTGTTTTAATAAATTCTTTTCTCACCATGGGGCTTGAACTTATGACCCAGAGATCAGGAGTTGTATGCTGTACTGACTGAGCCAGCCAGGTGTACCAACTTTGTTTTGGGTTTTAATAAGAATTTGGGATTGATAATTTTGCCGTTTGTTTTAGTTGTGTAGTTTGAAATTTTCTTTCTTCTAGAAATTAGTAAATGAAACATTCCAAAAACTCTGGTTTACTCCAACTCCGCACAATGACAAAGAAGCAATGACAAGGAAAATTTTAAACATCACTGATGTGGTAAGGACTGGAACAAAGGTGTGGTCCCTGTGGTTGCAAACCTAGTTTAGGCCTACCTACTCTTACGAATATAGAGACAATGATGAGATATTTGGTTAATCTTGACATTTAATACTATGGTTGACCCTTTAGCTGTACAGGTCCACTTATACACGGATTTATTTCAGTAAATACAATATAGTACTATAAGTTGTATTTTCTGTTCCTTAGGATTATTTTTTACTACTATTTCCTGTCTTCTAGCTTACTCCATTACTGTAAAAGTATGATATACTTTTACATATGATATATGATACATATATCATACAACATATGTGTTAATCACCTGTTTGTTATTGATAAGGCTTCCGGTCAGCAGTAAGCTATTAAGAGTTAAGTTTTGGGGAAATTAAAGTTATACGTAGATTTTCCTGTGTGCAAGGGGTTAGCATCCCTAAACCCTGCATTGTTCAGGGTCAGCTGAACTTCCCTTTACATTTCTGGAGATACTCAGGGGATGCTCAGAAGATGAGATTGGTATTTCTACATAATCACTTCTTGGCATTCATTCACTTAAGCACTGATACTGAAATTCACTGTATTCCTCCACTGATTGAAAACAGAGAGGGGGAAGAAGGAAAAGTGGATGAAGAGTAACAGTAGCCCAGGGATAGCAACCTAAAATGGGATAGTACTTTTTCAGACAACATGAGTTAAGATAAGTCTCATTACTTTTAATTATACGCACAAGCTCCAAACCTTTTCAACCCAAAGTACTTTTTGTTTTGAACATACATTTTGTATTATCATTTACAAGTTCAACTTTGTTTCACTCATGGCTTTCTATCTTCTATCTAGAAGGAAAATAATAAGCAAACATTTCTATTTGTATTGTTTTAAATCTTACAGATTTTTCTGACTAATTGAAGTTATTATTCAAAATGTGATATCCTATATTTTTTAAAGTTTTTATTTAACTTTAGTTAACATACAGTGTAATATGAATTTCAGGTGTACAATATACTTATTCAGCAGTTCCATACATCATCCAGTGTTCATCACAACGAATGCTCTCCTTAATCCCCCTCACCTATTTCACGCATCTTCCCATCCACCTTTCCTCTAATACCTTATTTAATTTCAATATATTAAACCAATTTGTGAAATATCTTCTAAAGTGTTTTTAAAATAAAATTGTTTAGCATTGGTAAATTACTGGTCTACTAAAAGAATAGTTTACTTTAAAACTAATTTTTTTAATGAGAACATTGAGACATTAATATACTTCAAGCTAAAACATAGCAAAGATTTGGTTTTTGTTTTTGTTTTTTCAGATTTTTAAGTAAATTTCTAATTTTGATAGTTTCACCATATTTTCCCGCTTAGGTTGCAGCATGCAGAGATACTGGATATGACTGGTTTGAGCAACTCCTTCAAAACGTGAGTGTTATTTTGACTCCTGATAACAAATAACATGAAATTTAATAGAAGGTTAGTTCTTTATAAGCTTTATGATTTAAAAGAATCTTTTCAGTTATTTTTTAAGAATTTTTCTTTTGAAGGAGAACACTTATTCAGTATATTAGGCTGAATGTGCTGGTTAATATCCCTATTTAATAAATTATTTGATGCCTGATGTAAGTAAGTTTTCTGAATCAGTAATTGAAATTCTGTCTTCTCTGCCTTCCAGATAATTACTTTTTTCTTATCCCTTTAATTTGTATGTTAGACATGAAATCTACAGATTTACTGATTGCATTAAATATATATTTACATTAATAGTGCAGAATTAAACTACAGTTGTTCTTAAAAATTTCATTCGTAAAAATGTTTATCTCCCTATGAATTTTTTTATTTCAGAAATTTTAAATAGTTAGAAATACTCATCACCCAGCTTCAAAGTTATCAGCATTTTCCCAATCTTATTTTACTCTAATCCTTTGCTTATATATTTTTTTTAATTATTTTTTCTTGGCTGTAGTACTTTAAAGCAAACCCCATACTTTATATCATTTCACCATAAACATTTTAGTGTCTAAAGAATTTCTTTAACAAGAATTACTTTTAAAAAATAACCAGAATATCATTATCATCTATATCAAAATAAATATTAATAAGTTTTCCTTAATATCTAATACCTATTTAATGTTCATGTTTCCCTGATTGTCTTAAAAATGTATTTCTGTATTTGGTTTGAGGTTGCTTTGGTTGGTAAGGCTTTTAAGTCTCTTCTCTTAATCTACGATAGTCAACCCCTTACCCCTCTTTTTTTTCATGTCACTTATATGTTTTCCTATAGAATGTCCCACGTTCTAGATTTCATAGATCTTTTCCTTCTGGTGTCATTTAAATTATTCCTCTATTCACCATATTTTTTTCCGTAAACTCTTAGATCTAGAGCCTTAATAATATTGAAGTTCAATTTTGGGAGTAGGAGACCAGGATGATGCTGGATGTTAGTGATCACATTAGGAGGCACATAATGTTTGTTTATCCCACTTTCAATTTAGATATTGTCAACCTAGTACACTTATTATAATGAGTTTGTTCATTTTTTTAATGTCAGCATGAATGAATAGATTTGTATCTCTTTATATTTTATTTTATTTTATTTTATTTATATTTTCAGCAGGGGAAGGAGCAGAAGGAGAGGGAGGTAGAGAACCCTTACCAGGCTCAATGCCCAGCATCAGCCTGTTGCAGGGCTCAATCACATAGCCATGAGATCATGACCTGAACCGAAATCAAGTCAGACACTTAATCAACTGAGCCACCCAACTGCCCTGTCTTTGTATTTTAAATGTTATAATCATAATTTTTTTGAAATTAAGATTGTCTCATCTTTGGCCAGTGGTAGTCCCTTCAGGTTGGTCTTTTATACTTTTGATATAACCTTATTACTCTTTTGTAACCTGATCACTTTTTGGCCTCTACAAGATGCCCTAGACTCAACTTGTACATTTTCTGTCCCAAACCTGAAATCAGCCATTTTTCCAAAGAGCCCTAATTCCCTTTACAGAGAAAAATTTAGATGCTGCAGATGTTCTTTGCTAATAGGTTATTATAGCTTTGGGCCTTTTCCAGAGAATAGAGCTATAAAATATGTATTTTTTAGAAAGGCAAAAATAAATCAAGAATTAATATTGATAGTTTTATTCAAGTTTTGTATTATGAAAGTCTATTTCTTTGGTTTTATTCTTTCCTTTAGGCTAAAAGTCTTGGTTCCCAAGGAAAGGAACATAATTTACTTGCTTTGTCCTCCTATATTAACAAAAACATTAAATACAGTTTATAAGATTGCTTTGCATTTCTTTTTATCTATAGCTCACTAAAGATATATTAGTAAAAGTCCATTTTTTATTTTTGAAGGGGGGTGGAGGGCCAAAGGGAGTGGGAGAAAGAGAATCTTAAGCAGGCTCCATTGTGGGCTCCATCTCACAACCCTGAGATCGTGACCACCAAAATCAAGAGTCACACACTCAACCGACTGAGCCATCCAGGCACCTCATTAAAAGCCCTTCTTGAAAGAAATTTTTTCTGTTTGATTATGTCAACAAGCTCCTGTCTAGTTAAGTCCGTTTATTTCTGTCTACTATTGTATGTTTAGCAATATTTTTAATAGTCAACCAGAATTGTGTTCTTGAGGCACAATCAAGATCTAGAGTATCCTTCAAACTTCTTTGCGTCTCTTTATAGTTGGTACTCTTTCCTTGGTCCCAGGAAACAACCAGTCTACTTTTTGTCACTAAAGTTAGACCTTTTGTAGGATTTCATATCAGTGGATCATACAGCATGTAGTTGTTTTTTTTTTCAAAGATTTTATTTATTAATTTGACAGAGAGAAATCACAAGTAGACAGGCAGGCAGAGAGAGGGAAGCAGGCTCCCCGCTGTGCAGAGAGCCCGATGCGGGACTCGATCCCAGGACCCTGAGATCATGACCTGAGCCGAAGGCAGCGGCTTAACCCACTGAGCCACCCAGGCGCCCCAGCATGTAGTTTTTTTATGTTTGACTTCTTTTAATTAGCAGAATATTGCTGGTATATTAATATTTTATTCATTTTTATTGCTCTCAATTATCAGTAGTACATACTTATGGTAATTTCTTTATGAACTCACTAATTTATGGATTTGTGTTTCCAGTTTAGACTTTCCTGAATAATGCTGCAATGAATATTTGTGTGCAAGTGTTTGTGTGGATGAGTGTTTTTATTTTTCTTGGGTAAATTCATATAAATGTGATTGCTGGGTCATGTGGTGAATGAGAAACGGCCAGACTCTTTCCAAAATGGCTGAACCATTTTGAATTTCTACCAGCAATGTTCCAGTTGTTCTACATTCTCACCAATACTTGATTTTGTCATTCTTTTTAACTTTAGCCATCTGATGGTGTGCAGTAATACGTTGCTTTTAAAAAAAATTTTTAAGATGCCTTTTTTTAAATCTTCATGGTATTTTCATATGTTCTTCAGTCTGTAATATCTTAGGTTCTCTTCCTAAATCATCTTCTGTATATTACCTTTTATTTCATAAGTTTACATAATATATTTGGTATCATTTCCCTCCTAAGTCAAATAATTAGCTCTATGTTACAATGCATTGTGACCATCTTACTTATATTTACATCAGTCATCCCAGATGGGACATAATAATTTCAAAAAGGCTTTACAACCACAGGTTTCATCTGATAATTACAATTAATAAGTGAGTAAGAATTAATTGTAGTTATCAGAACTATCATTTAGTATTACCGAAAAGGACCCAAGATAATATCCATATGTATTATTGGCAAGTTAGAAGCAGAAAGGAGATGACTAGATTTGTAATCTCTTAGCAGTAAATTCTGTGTTCTTATATCTTTACTTTCTAGTCCTCTTTGGCTACTTGTTCATTCAGTCCTTTTTCCCCATTGTGTATTTTACTTTAGTTTCTGACAACAGTTTATCAGTGACACTGTGACTTCGTGATACAGTCATTAGATTAACAGAATTTAATTTATTGAAAGAAATAAGGCTTACAAATATTTATTATAGGGGCACCTGGGTGGCTCAGTAGGTTAAAGCCTCTGCCTTCAGCTCAGGTCATTATCTCAGGGTCCTTGGATCAAGCCCCGCATCGGGCTCTCTGCCTACTTGTGATCTCTGTCTGTCAAATAAATAAAATCTTTAAAAAAAAAATTATTGGGACGCCTGGGTGGCTCAGTCGATTAAGCTGCTGCCTTCGGCTCGGGTCATGATCCCAGAATCCTGGGATCGAGTCCCACGTGGGGCTCCTTGCTTGGCAGGGAGCCTCCTCTCCGCATCTGCCTGCTTGTGCATGCTCTCTCATCCTCTCTCTCTCTCTCTCTGACAAATAAATAAATAAATAAAATCTTTTAAAAAAAAAAAATTATTAAGGGGTGCCTGGGTGGCTCAGTGGGTGAAAGCCTCTGCCTTTGGCTCAGGTCATGATCCCAGGGTCCTGGGATCGAGCCCCATGTTGGGCTCTCTGCTCAGTGGGGAGCCTGCTTCCCTCTCTCTCTGCCTGCCTCGCTGCCTACTTGTGATATCTGTCTGTCAAATAAATAATTAAAGTCTTTTTAAACAATTTATTATAGGTGCATTTAAAGAGACAAAACCACTTCTAGCAGTTACAACAACGTGTACGCATAATAAGAGAGCTTAGGAAGGATATAGAGAATAGACTGCCAGAATCATTGGAAATTCTTGAGTCAAGAATAATTAACGTACATGGGTGCACCAGGCTGGCTCTCTCGGTTAGAGCATACAGCTCTGGATCTTGGAACTGTGAGTTTGAGCCCACACTGGGGGTAGAGTTTAAAAAAAAAAAAGATTTCTTTTTTTTTTTAATTAAAAACATTTTTTTTTCAATTCCCAACACTTCGGTATCTAGATTGCTCAGTTGGTTAAGTGTCTGCCTTCGTCTTGGGTCATGATCCCAGTGTCCTGGGATTGAGCCCCATATCAGGCTCCCTGCTCAGTGAGGAGCCTGCTTCTCATTCTCCTCCCCCTGCTGTGCATGCTCTCTCTCTCTCAAATAAATAAAATCTTAAGAAAAAAGAATTAGCACACTTCAGCTATTTCCATTGAGCTCATATACACATTCTACTCCATCCACTTTCCATTACTTCTCATTTTTATTATTTTTGTGTTGAGTTTCCTATGGATTAGTGATTCTCAACATATGGAATGTAGTCATCTTTTAGGGAAACTTACAGTACTATAGCTTCAAATTCAGACATGCATCAAACTGTCAAAATAAATAATTTTGTTAGTATATATACACACACACACTTCAAATGTATGAAGATTCACTGCCTTCATAACCTTTAATGAATTCATAGTTTTATAACTTTAAATTAATTCATAGTTTTTTTGCCATTTTTCAGTAGTCTATGAAAGAGAAATTTCTATCATGAAAGTCCTTGTATTTTTTAATTTCTATAAAGTAGTCTAATTTAAAGAACTGTCAAATCACTATGATAGGTACACAAAAATTGAATTGATTGTTTTAGTGCCACTCATTTTCATTGCTTATGAACCAAGAGTATGATCCTTTTTAGTTTATAAGAAAATACTGGTGGGGTGCTTGAGTGCCTCGGTTGGTTAAGCATCTGCCTTGGGCTCAAGTAAATGATCCCAGGGTCCCAAGATCAAACCCCACATCTGTCGTACTCCATGCTCAGGTGGGGGTCTACTACTCCCTCTACTCTGCCCCTCCCCGACATGTGCTCTCTCTTGAGTGTGCCTGCTCACTCTCTCTCAAATAAATGAATAAAATCTTTCAAATTATTTTTAAAAAAAGAAAATGCAGACAGTGAAAAAAACTTGAATAACATATATTTCATATGTTCCTGGTCTAGTACTCTAAAACAATATCTCCTTGAAGTTTACAGTCAAATACTTTATCAACCAATGAATGAACAGGAAAATTAATATACTCATGTAATTTAATAGTACCCCACATCTTAAAGGAGGAGACTATTGAAACATAGAGCAACATAGATGATGAATAAAAACATTACAAAGAGTTAAGACTTACACAGTAGAGTACATATTCTGATTCCATTTATATAAAGTTCTAAGAGAGTCAGAAACTAGTCTATATTGGAATAATTCAGAAGAGTGTTTGCAGGGGGCCAGGGATTGATATGGAAGGGACATGTACTAGGGTTCTCCAGAGTAGCAGAACCAACAGAATACTGAGAGGAGAGAGAAAAGCATCTATTACAAGGAATTGGCTCATGGAGTTGTGGTGCCTCTTAAATCCCCAAATCTGCTGTCTGCAAGCTAGAAGTCCAGAGAATCTACTGGTGTAGTTTAGTCTTTGTCTGAAGGTCTGAACCAGGGTACACAATGGTATAAATCCCAGTTGAAGTCAAGAGAAACCTGATGTCCCAGCTCAGACAGAGAATAGTCGGTTTCTTCCTTCTTCCACCTTTTGTTCTTTTCAGGCCCTCAGTGGCTTCTATGATACCCACCCAAATTAGAGAGGATAATCTGCTTTACTCAGTCCACCATTTCTGGGTTTTTTGTTTTTGTTTTTGTTTTTGTTTTTAATTTTATTTATTTATTTGACAGAGAGAGGGAGAGATCACAAGCAGGCAGAGCAGCGGGGGTGGGGGGCGGCGGAATGCAGGCTCCCTGTTGAGCAGAGAGCCGGATGTGGGGCTCAATCTCAGGACCCTGAGATCATGACCTGAGTAGAAGGCAGAGGCTTTTAACCCACTGAGCCACCCAGGCGCCCCTCAGTCCACCATTTCTTTTTTTTTTTTTTAAAGATTTTATTTTTTTATTTGACAGAGAGAAATCACAAGCAGATGGAGAGGCAGGCAGAGAGAGAGAGAGGGAAGCAGGCTCCCCGCCGAGCAGAGAGCCCGATGCGGGACTCGATCCCAGGACCCTGAGATCAGCGGCTTAACCTACTGAGCCACCCAGGCGCCCCTCAGTCCACCATTTCAAATGTGAATCTCATCCAGAAACATCCTCAGCAATACCCAGAAGTAATATTTAGCCGAGTAACTGGGTATTCTGTGGCCCAGTCAAGCTGACACATAAAATTAACCATGACAAGTCCACTTTGTCAACTTGGCACATATGTATATCTCTTTAAACCATACTTCATGGGCACCTGGGTGACTCAGTGAGTTATGCCTCTGCCTTCAGCTCAGGTCATGATCTCAGGGTTCTGGGATTGAGCCCCGCATCAGGCTCTCTGCTCAGCAGGAAGCCTGATTCCCCCCTCTCTCTCTCTGCCTGCCTCCTCTCTGCCTACTTGTGATCTCTATCAAATAAATAAATAAAATCTTTAAAAAAGAACAAAACATACTTCATTTCCAAAAACAATAACAAGGTCATAGTTCCACCTACCATGATAACAGCTATCCTGCATACAACCAAAAATGTACTAATCTCTTTCCCAGGAGAAAAAAATGAAGCTCTTGAGTGATAGTTACTCTTCTCTTTGATATCCCATAACTTAAATATACTGTGATATGAAGTCAATACATCTTGTGTTCTATGGTAAGGGAATAAGAGGGGAAAAAATTAATTGCTCTTTCCTCTCTCCCTCCTTCTCCCTTTTACCATCCCTCCCTACATACACACACAAATACACAAACACACACACACACAAACACACACACACACACACACACACTAATGTATTCATAACAAAATAAGTAGAAAATGCTCATGGCAACTTTTTTTTTTTTTCCTATATTTTGTAATGTGGTCATGGCTGCCTTCTTCTGCCCACTGTCCATTCCCCTTTGCCTTCAACAAGGAGCTCAGCTGGTCTTGGCTCATGGTGGAATGACTCATGACTTCACTCTTTTTTTTTTTTTTTTTTTTAAGATTTTATTTATTTATTTATTTGTCAGAGAGAGAGAGAGAGAGGGAGAGCACAAGCAGGCAGAGCAGCAGGCAGAGGCAGAGAGAGAAGCAGGCTTCCCACCGAGTAAGGAGCCCGATGCGGGACCCTGGGATCATGACCTGAGCCTAAGGCAGCGGCTTAACCAACTGAGCCACCCAGTCGTCCCTCATAACTTCTTTCTTGAAGGGTCTTTACCACTAGTAGTCCTGCCTGGCTTGGGTTGATACAGTTTTACATTGACCTTAATCACAGGAGATGGTAATACTAAGAGTTGCCATAAGGGATCTCCTATATTCCAGACATACTCTTCCTTATCTCCATTGTAGAGCAGAATTCCAGTCTCTTTCTGGTAGTCAGGATCAGTCACTCCAGCCAGTACCCTAATTCCCTTCTTTGCCTGTTGATTTAGAGGCATGAGAAGCCCAAAGTAGTTGGGTCATCACCTTAACTTCCAGTTCAGTGGGATAGTTGTGTCTCCAGGTGGGAGCTCCTTCTGGAACTAAGACCTCTAGGTCAGCAAAGCATAAAGTTGCCAAAAGTAAAAATTTTGCTAGCAGGTTGCTAGAGGTAATAGTGAGTGATTCCACTCCCATTTCCACCCCTTGCAAATTTCTGGATTGTGAATCCTCGTTGTGGGCTCAACAGCACCAAATACTAGATACTAATTCAGAGCATATAGAGCCTTCTGGAGAATCTTGCCTCAGCCGTGCAGGATATTGCCACCTATCTGGTGCTATATGTAACCCTTCAAAAGTCCATTCCATGTTCTATCAAACCACTTGGATTCATTGATCAAAAGTAATTCTGTGTAGAATACCATGACAGTAAATAAGGCATTCTATAAATCTACAGGTGGTAGTTTTGGCAGAAGCACTGCATGCAGTGAAGGCAAGTCTGTATCCAGAGGGTCTGTTCCAGTAAGAATATTATGAAAATGGTCCTGTGTAATCAACCTGCCCATGAGATAGCTGACTATTCACCCAGGGATTGGTTCTATGTCAGGGACTCAGTGTTGGTCTCTGCTGCTGGGAGATTAGTCACTCAGCAGTGGCCATAACCACACTGGCCTTCATGAATAGAAGTCTGGGTCACTGAGCCCATGTATAACCTCCTTCCCTGTCACCATGGACAGTTTGTTCATCAGCCCATTGAGCAATAGGGTAGTTGGGAAAGAGGCTGATATCCTCCAAGAAGATACCTACAAAATGAGTCTTCTTATCCACTTGATTATTTAATTATTCCTCTGCTGACATCACCCTTCGATGAACATTCATGTGAGACACAAGTATCCTCATGTTTTTTGCCCAATCGGAGATGTCTATCCACATGCCTATTTTCTAAATTTCCTTGTCCCCAGCTTTCTAATCCTCTTCCTTCCAAGTCCCTAGCCATCCAGCCAAACTGTTGGCCACAGCCCATGAATCAGTGTAATACAAAGTCACATTTCTGGTCGTTCCTTCTTCCAAACAAAGTGAACAGCCAGGTACACTGCTCAGAAGTTCTGCCTGGTGGAAGAATTTCCCTTCACCACTGTCCTTCAGGGATGTTCCAGTCAGGAGCTATAGTGCTGCAGATGTCTACTTTGGAATGGTCCTGTGTATCGTGCAGACCCAGATGTAAACCAGGCTGAAGTCTTCCTCTCCTCTGCTGGTTGATCATAGGGGATGATCATAAGGATCTCCACATGAGTCCATAGGTACAGGCTGGAAGAGAGACCCTATAGCAGGAATGAGAACCATAGGCATTTGGGCTGCTCTCACCCAGTCACATCTATACCACTTACATTCGATGATGACTGCTGCTGTGCATACCCAGCTTTATATCTTGGGTTGGGGCGTCAGGTAACACCCAGTTCATCACAGGTAGCTCAGATTGCATGGTAGTGTGGTGACTAGGCATTTAGTATCTACTAAGCCCCAGTAGCATGCCAGGAGCTCTCTTTAAAAAGAGAGTAGTTATCTGCAGAGAACAACAAGGCTTTGCTCCAAAATCCTAAGGGTTTGTACTGCATGCAGTCCCCCTATGGGATCCTTCCAAAGGCTCCAAACCTGCTGCTGACACTTCAGACACCTTTGGATCATCTGACCCATGGTGCCAGCAGCTTGCCCAGCAGCCTGGATCTTGTGCACAGTCTTCCTCTCTTCTAGGCCCTACTCTAGCACAGGCAGCATCTCAGGTCACTCAGCAAATGAGCGAGAGTAATACATTCAGAAAAAGAATTTGTTGCCTCTAAAATCAAAAGCCCACTAGGCATTGTGCCTCTCTTTTTGATTATATATAGGAAAGGCCAGATGGGGCGCCTGGGTGGCTCAGTGGGTTAAGCCGCTGCCTTCGGCTCAGGTCATGATCTCAGGGTCCTGGGATCGAGGCCCGCATCGGGCTCTCTGCTCAGCAGGGAGCCTGCTTCCCTCTCTCTCTCTCTGCCTGCCTCTCCATCTACTTGTGATTTCTCTCTGTCAAATAAATAAATAAAATCTTTAAAAAAAAAAAAAAAAGGAAAGGCCAGATGGAACAGTTTATCCTTTACCTTAGAAGGGTTATCTCAACATACCCCACACCACTAAGACACTAGTAATTTCACTGAAGTAGAAGACCCCTGAATTTTTGTTGGATGTATTTCCCCACCTTTTGACACACACAAGTCTTACCAGTAAGTCTAGAGTGGTTGCTACTTTTTGCCTTTGACAGGGATGGAGAAAAAGACATCTGCCAGAAGGTCCCAGGCAACCAGGGAATGTATTAATTCACTCAAGTAATACCTTATCTGGTACAGCAGCTGGAGTTGAAGTCACCACATGGTTAATCTTATGCTAATCCACTGTCATTCCCCAAGATCCATCTGTCTACTGCATAGGCCAAATAAGTAGGTTTAATGAGAAGGTGGTATGAATTACCATCTCTGCATCCTTCAAGTCTCTGATGATACCACTAATCTTGACAGCCCCTCCAGTAGTGTAGTATTGCTTTTAGTGTACTATTTTCCTGGGTAGAAGCATTCCTCATGGCTCCCACTTGGCCTTCCCACCATAATAGCCCTCACTGCATGGATCAGAGAACCAACGTGAGGATTCTGTCAGCTGCTGAGTATATCTATTCCAATTTTGCATTTTTGTACTAGGAAATAATCACAAGGTGTATTTGGGGACCCACTGGACTCAGCGTGAAACAGACCAGAGTTATACCTCCACTGACCACCTGACCTCCAAACCCCACCCCTACTCTGACTTATGGGCTACAGCAACCTTTAGGGTCTCCTGGAATTAGTGCCGGTTCAGAACCAACATCTAATAATCCCTAAAAGGTCTGATCAATTTCCTTTTCTTCAGTGTACAGTTAATCTGATAAAAGACCATAGGTCCCTTTGGCAAGGTTAGGTAAAGAATTAACAGTATATTTTCCATAGAGTATGGGACTCCTTCCATACTTAAGGAATCAAGAGGATTCCTCAGAGAATAACAGAATGTGTGTGTCACCAAAATTCATATGTTGAAGCCTAATCCCTAATGTGATACTAGGAGGTGGGGCTTTGGGGGCATGATTAGATCATGAGGGTGGAGCCCTTGTGAATCAGATTAATGCTCTTCTAAGAAGAAACACAGAGAGATGATCTCTCTGTTCTCTACCACATAAGGATATAACAAGAAGACCATCATCTGCAAGCTAGGAAAAGAATCTTCACCAGAAGATGCTGGCACCTTTGTCTCGGATTTCCCAGCTTCTAGAACTATGAGAAATAAATCTCTAAGCCACCTAGTCTATGGTATTTATTATAGCAGCCCAAGCTAAGACAGAAATTGGTACCAAAAAGTAGGATACAGCTGAAAACAATGTGAAAGTGGCTTTGGAGCTGGGTAATATGTAGAGACTAGAACAGTTTTGATGTGCTAATACTAGAAAAAGCTGATATTTTGAGGGACCTTGAAAGGCAGTTCTGGTGAGGGCTCAGAGAGAAAAGAAGCTGTAGAGAAAGATTTTGTCTAGTTAGAGAATACTTATATTCATGTACAGTATGTTGGTAGAAATACTGACAGTAAAGGCCATTCTGATGGGGTCTCAGACGGAACTGAGAAACATGCTGTTGGACAGCGGAAAAAGCAGTCTTTGTTACAAAGGGGCAAAGAACTTGGCTGAGTTGTTTCTTGTTCTGGTGTTTTATGAAAGCTAGAACTTCAAGCATGAAATTGGATATTTAGCTAAGGAGAGTTCTCAGTAAAGTGTTGAAGGAGCAATTTGTGTTGTTTATAATCAAATACTGTCTCTCCTTTAGCCAGTGAGTGGGTAAAAAGACTGATATATCCACACAGTTTCATAGTATTCCACATCATAAAGGAACAAACTGTTGATACATACAACTTAGGTGAATAATGAAAACATTATGCAGAGTGAAGGAAGCCCTACACAGAAGAGTACATGTTTTGATTTATATGAAGTTCTAGGAGAGGCAAAATTAGTCTGTATTGGAAAGACTCAGAAGAATGATTGCAGGGGGTCAGGGATTGACTGGGAAGTAATGTGAGGGAACTTTCAAGGATGATGGTAATATTCTCTACCAGTGGTTCTAAGAGTTAAAGTTACTGAGAGTACCTGTAACTTGTTAGATACACGAATTCTAAGGCTTTACCCCAGTAACTCAGGGTGGGCCTCCATTCTATATTTTATAGCCTCTCCAGATGATTCTGATATGAGCTAAAGATGTAGATCACTGTTCTGTATCTTGATAGGAGTTTGAGTTCTAATGGTGAATGCACTTAACAAAACTGAGGAAATGAACACTGAAGATTTGAACATTTGATTTTGTGTAAATTTTATCTCAAAGGGGAAAAAAGTATACTGTTTACAGTTTGGTTTGAAATACATCAAAAATAAGACAGATAAAGATGTATGTGTATGTATACATATGTATATGTATATACATGCGCTTATGCATATATATAAGCATAAGGCTGGTTTAACATCAGTGTTTGTGTATGATTTAACACCAAAATAGAAGAAATAAGTAATCACTCCAGGGAGCACAGGACAAATTTTTGATAAAATTTAATAACTTTGAATGGTAACTTCTAATAAAGTAGGAACAAATTCTTTTTTCTTTTTTTTTAAAGATTTTATTCATTCATTTGACAGAGATTACAAGTAGGCAGAGAGGCAGTCAGAGAGAGGAGGAAGCAGGCTCCCTGCTGAGCAGAGAGCCCGATGCGGGGCTCGATTGCAGGACCCTGGGATCATGACCTGAGCTGAAGGCAGAGGCTTTAACCCACTGAGCCACCAGGCACCCCAAGTAGGAACAAAGTCTAACAAAATAACTATAAACCTAAAATGAAAATCATGCAAAATGGGAATAAGTTCAGAGATCTCATCAAAATAAAAAATAATCGGCAAGGGGCACCTGGCTGGCTCAGTTGGTAGAGCATGTATTTTTGAGCTCAGGGTCTTGAGTTCAAGCTTCATGCTGGGTGTGGAGCCTGCTTAAAAATAAAAGAAGAGGGTGCCTGGGTGGCTCAGTGGGTTAAGCCTCTGCCTTCAGCTCAAATCATGATCTCAGGGACCTGGGATCAAGTCCCGCATCGGGCTCTCTGCTCAGCATGGGGCCTGCTTCCCCCCCCCATCTCTCTCTGCCTGCCTCTCTGCCTACTTGCAATCTCTCTGTCAAATAAATAAGTAAAGTCTTTAAAAAAAATTTTTTTTTAATAAAAGAAGAAAAAAATACAGTCATCAGATATGTTGAGATGATTGTAAAATGTATGTGGAAAAGCAGAGAACTAAAAATAATGGTCATTTTTAAAATGCAGGAGAACTGACTTGCCTTACCAAATATAGGACTTATTTTAAAGATACAGTAGATAGTGTGGTACTAAATAGACCAAGAGAACAAGATGGAGAGCCCAAAAATAAGCCTCCATGTATTTAGGATATACTTTTTTTTTTTTAAGATTTTATTTATTTATTTGATGGAAATCACAAGTAGACGGAGAGGCAGGCACAGAGAGAGAGAGGGAAGCAGGCTCCCCGCCGAGCAGAGAGCCTGATTCGGGACTCGATCCCAGGACCCTGAGATCATGACCTGAGCCGAAGGCAGCGGCTTAACCCACTGAGCCACCCAGGCGCCCCTGGATATACTTTTAAAATAGAAATGGCACTGCAGCTAAAGGAAAGAGCAGAGTTCTTAGCAAATGGGGCTGGGACGATTGGCTATCAAAAAGGAATTTTTCTTTTCTTTTTTCTTTTTTCCTTTTTTAAGATTTGCTTCCTACTCTGGGGCCCCTCAGTGGCTCATTTGGCTAGGTGTCCAACTCTTGGTTTCTGCTCAGGTCATGATCTCAGGGTAAGGAGATCAAGCCTCACATCAGGCTCCGTGGTCAGAGACTGCTTGAGATTGTTTCTCCCTCTCCCTCTGCCCTCCCACCACTCCAGCACACACATGCATGCTCTCTTTCTCTCTCTCAAATAAGTAAATCTTTAAAAAAAAAAAAAAATTTATTCTTACTTCCAACTGAGTAATCTCCTCCATATAAAGAAAATCTTTAAATCCTTTAGAAGATAATGTATGTGAATATATTTTTGACCTTTCTGTAGGGAAAGATTTCTTAAACGAGTTCCAAAGCCATTAACCTTAAAAGATTGGTAAATTTCAGTGTGTTGAAAGGAAGTACAAGAGAACAAGATGGAGAGCCCAAAGTCTTTTTAATTTTAAATATTTTAATTTAAAGATATCTTAAGGCAAAAACACAAGTCACAAACTGGGAAATGATATTTGACACACATGTGACATGGAAAAAAGGATCATTATTAAGAATATGTGAAGAACTCCCCTTCTATAAACCAACATAAGGCAAGAGTCCCAGTCGGAAAATAAGTAAAAGGCATGAATAGGCATTTCATACAAGAAATAGCACATATAGCCTATACAGTGTTCAACTTCACTAATAATATGGAAATTACAAATCAAAACTGTGTTTTACATTCATTTGATTAGTGGAAATTGAGAAGTCAGATGATAACAAATGATGGAAAAGAGATGAATTAAACAGTATCTCTTAAACTATTAATTGAGAAAATACTACAGCAATTTGAAAAAATATAGCATTGGGATGCCTGGGTGGCTCAGTCGGTTAGGCCGCTGCCTTTGGCTCAGGTCATGATCCCGGGATCCTGGGATCGAGTCCTGCATTGGGCTCCTTGTCTAGCAGGGAGCCTGCTTCTCTCTCTGCCTCTGCCTGCCACTCTGCCTGCGTGTCCTCTCTCTCTCACAAATAAATAAAATTTTAAAAAAATATATATAGCATTATTTCATAAAGTTGAACAATTTATATAATCTGTGACCTAGTATTTCCACAAAAAGGTACTTCCACTTAAAGGTATATACCCAACAAAGTCTTGCATATGTGTGCAAGGAGACAAAAGAATTTTCATTATGCCATCAAAAATGTCTAATTCTATCTAAATTAATTGCAGTATATCTAAACTAATAGCAGTATTAACACAGTAGCCTGTTGCTTATCAGTTAAAATGAATAAAATACAGTCATTTGCAACACCCTGGATTACAGTTAGGGACATAATGCTGAGTGAACAAGGCAAGTCCCAGAAGCCAACATCTAGCATGATACGTTTTAGAAAGTTGAAAATCAGGCAAAACTATAAGCAGTATACAGCTTACACGATTTTTTTAAGCAAAGAAATTAGAAAATTCCTGATAATGGTTACCTTGAAGTGACACAGAAGATGGAATAAGGGAAGGAGCACATTGGGAAAATAAAAGTCCATGGAAATCTTCTTGTTCTTGAGAACCAAAATACAGGATTTATACTTTTGTGTATACTTAATCTCTTGGAAAGGAAAAAGAGAAAATAAGGAAGAGAGGATTGTTTTCTGCTCCTTCCTGGAAAAGACTAGTATGTGATTTTAGTAGCTGCTTAAAGAATCGAGTTGTGGATCAGGACAAGTAGAATTTGCTGTACAGAGTTGAAACTGAAAATCGAAATTTTCTTTGATTTATTTCTTTAAGTTGAAGAGGATGTGGGCAACATACATGTTATGTTATACTGATTGCTGTCAATTGTTTTAATCATTTGTGCATCTTGTAGTGAAAGTTTAAACTTGAGCTATCCCAAACTAGCCACATGTGTTTTTGTTTTTGTTTTTGTTTTTTAACTTAATTTGAATTTTTGTTTTTATTTTATTTTAATTCTTCGGTCATGCTAGCAACATTTCACATGTTTAGTAGCTGCACATGTCTTTTGGCAACCATATTGGACAGCACAGATAAAGAATATTTCCATCATTGCAGGAAGTTATATTGGACAGCGCTAGAACTCTTCATGAAAATCAAATACACATTTCAACTTCCTTAATATCTCCAGAGTTGTATTAGCTTATCTGTATTAACAAAAATATACCAAAGATGACTTTACAACTGACCTATGATTATAAAAGTTTGAATTTGTATAGTTAGACTGATCTTTTCTCCTCATCTCCTCATTCCTAATACTTTTCTTGCATTGTTGATTAATAATTTGGCAAAGGATAATACAAAAAAGAAATCTAGGCTTATGTTTTGTAATTTAAAAATTGAAGGTGCAATTCAGATGAAGTTATATTAAAAATGTAATTAACTTACACTTTTTGGATCTATCAAAGACCTTGAAATAAGAATATAAATTCTTTAAAATAATCCAGCTAACACTGAGCATTAAGGAAAGTTACCGTTCTCATTTCTCTCAGGTCCTACATACAGCAGTTAAAATACTTCATACTAACATTGTTTGAAAGTGTTTATTAGATATTTTAAAACATTTGCTATAGATTTTTTATTTATTTGCATTTTCCATATTAATTGTTAATGACAAATTGAAAGCTTTTTATGGACACATTTAATGCATTTATATTACTATTGCCTAATGAATAATTATACCGGGATTTTTTTTTTTATATATATACATATATAGTTGTTGAAGTCCGAAGAGGATTCCTCATATAAACCTGTGAAGAAAGCTTGTACTCAACTTGTTGATAACCTAGTTGAGCACATTCTTAAATATGAGGAATCTCTAGCTGGTAAGACATTTTATATATTGGTAATTAAGTTGATTTTATAAGATATTTTAAAATACTTTGGGCACATTTCTCAATTTTGCTTCTGGTTCTACTTAGCCTAATAATTAATAACACTTTTAAATGAAGGGGGTTTTTTTGTTTGATGTTGCATCCTAGATTGTATTGTTTAGGTTGACTAAGATTATCTAGAGCAGTATAATAAAAGCATAGGTCTCATCTCTTCTACATCTTTCAGTAGCATAATTTTAAATGTTATGTTGAACAGACATCAAAGTCCAGGTGCTAATACGGGTTTAGCTAGTTGCACTCATCCAAAATCTGCTTGATATCTTTTAAATGATACAGAATTTTCTCTCAAAAATGAAATTGTTTTAACTATGATAAAAATGTTTTTAAAAGATTTGTAGTACATTCCTAATATCATTTATAATTGTTATATAAAATGTGTTTAATCTTGAGCGACATAAAACGGTTAATATTTTTTAAGTTGACAAATTCCTTAATTACTTAATATTTTATGTTATCTGTTTCATTATTTATCAGTCACAGATTTGAAGTTTATAAATAATTATATAAAACTATAAAAGTAATTGATAATCTATTGCTTAAAGCACCCAAGACTAACATTACTTCCCATATCCTAATGTACATTGATGAGGAACAATAGTCAGCCTTGGTCATTCTCCAGAATTGGGAGCCTTATAGAGGTATCATTATGGCACCCAAGGAAATTGTTGCTATCCTTTATATTTTATATGCAGTTTATTTTCTTTCATTTTTTTTCTTCATTTTCCATGTGTACCTCTTTTTCTTTTTATCTCCTAGTTCTGTTTCCCCTGTTTTAGCCTATCCTAGTTTTTAAGGGTGATACTGTTGTCAGTGTTGAAAAATTGCTGATCTCTTCTAAACACTAATTTGCCTCCTGAGAAGCACTGTATCTCCTAACCAGCAGCATTTTCCTCCCACTGGAGCATAGTTTACTTTTCTGAGGTAGCACTGGTCCAGCTTCTTAATTTGTCATGCCAGTCTTTTAATATTCTTCTACCATGGTAGCATCTCTCTTTTCCCAGTACCCTCAAACACAGTATCACCACAGCTAATTTGTTGTTGTCCCCCTTTGCTAACTTTCCCTTACTTACTTCCATCCTTTATAGATACCAGCAACACCATGTTTATTCCCAAAACCCCATCCCTAAACTTAGCTTCCATTCTACTTATTAACTTCAACCCTATAACCCTTAGTGTAAAATTTGTCTTCTATAGCACAGCCTCTTTGTCTTCTTAATATATGTAATATGTATAATAAAAGAAAAAATGTAGAAAGTCTAGTATCATAAGAAATGCTAATCTTTTATTGAAGCATGTATTAAATCAGTTGAGGGGGTGATATTGACTAACTTAAATAATTGTATAATTTCCACTGCCTTGTCATATTTTAGTATCTTATTTCTGTTTTTCCAGACTCTGACAATAAAGGTGTGAATTCTGGAAGATTGGTAGCTTGCATAACCACTTTGTTCTTATTCAGCAAGATAAGACCTCAGCTCATGGTTAAACACGCCATGACTATGCAGCCATACCTTACCACTAAATGTAGTGTAAGTATAGAGCTGTCCTACTTTTCTGTCTTACCATGTAGTATTTTCAATTTAGAATTCACATGATGTCATCCACACTTTCACTGACCAGCTGTGTCTTGTACTCAAATATATGTTCTAATATTTGTGGCAAGTTATCTACAGACATTTTCCTGATGTATTATAAATGAAGTTCAGGCTTCATTTCCTTTATAAGCTCCTCAGTTCAAACCCTCAGTAAATGCTTACTAAATGTTGTAACTACTGCTAAGACCTCAAAGATGAATGAGGTAGAGTTCCTCTCATTGAGAAATTTACTGACTTTTGGATTCTAAATTTGCTTTTCATTTGTTATTTCAGTATATTTTCTTATATTGTATTTATTTTCTAATACATCAATATATTGAATATGGAAAATCTAGTCTATCAGAGATATTAGGTGCTTGTTTTAAGTTAATATTGCACATACTCTTTTTCTAAGGTTAAATGTGAAAATCAAATAAAACATTGCTTATGTAAAATCATCCATCAGTTTATATGACAGCATGGTGAGTTAAGTGGCTTATTACAAACACTAAAATTTGAAGTAGTCCAAAAACTTTAAAATGTAAATAGTTTTTTTACTTGCTATGTTTCCAGTGTTCCTAAAGAACTAATTTTAACTGTTTTCTCTACTAGATTTGCTTTGCTGCTATGGTCTCATTTATTGGTGATCTAAAATTAACAAGTTCTAGATGAAAAACCTGAGAAATTTTAACTACGGAAAGTACCAGAAGATAAATATATAAAAACAACATATAATATTTCTGAGATCCTCATTCTATCTTTAGGGCTTGTATTAGATCCAGAAATAAATTGATTAATACATAATCTATGGCCAGTAGTAATAGCTAATATTTATTGAGCACAGTGCCAAGTACTATGAAAAATTTTACATGCATTATCTCATTTACCTTTTGAAGTAGGTATCATTATTATCTCAGTTTTACAAATAAGAAACTAAAGCCTTGAGAATATAAATAGCTTGCCCAGTGTATCACAGCTGAGACACTGTGAGGACTTTGGGACTTTGCCCAGTCCCAAAGCTAGAATTCAACCCCATGTCTGTCTGCTTCTAAGAACTGGTCTATAATGTAACTTGCATGAATAGGCCATGCTTGAACCAATATTTTTGTAGCAAGATTACTTTGAAAACATTTTATACAGTTTTTATGTGTCTGTTTGTGTGTGTGTATATACATATGTGCGTATTTATGTATTTTTTTATCATGTCAGATGGGTAATGTGCCAAGGTTATAACAGGGTGTAAGGGAGGCACATGTCCCATAAGAGTGTGAACACCTGGGGCGCCTGGGTGGCTCAGTGGGTTAAAGCCTCTGCCTTCAGCTCAGGTCATGATCCCAGGGTCTTGGGATCGAGCCCCACGTCCGGCTTTCTGCTCGGCCGGGAGCCTGCTTCCCCCTCCCTCTCTGTCTGCCTCTCTGCCTACTTATGATCTCTGTCTGTCAAATGAATTAAAAAAAAAAAAAAAAAAAGAGTGTGAACACCCTCTCAACATGCTTATGAACTAGAAAAGGATCTATAAATATATTTTTTATTGAATCCTGTGGGTATGCTAAAAGGAAGGATGAATGTTGGAAAGTTTTATACACATACACGCAGAGTTTTATATAAATGAGGCCATCTATATATTAGACACATTTAAAATTTTTTGTTTTCTTTATCCTGCCTCCCTCCATCTTTATTCTTCATCTCGGGATGAACAACCTGGAGTTTCCTTACATACTGTATCCATACTTCTGTAATTGTGCACATATACACACATATATAACTGGTTGACCAGTTTTTTTTTAAATCAAGTTATATGCATATCATATTAATATATATGTATTATATATGTACACAGTATCCATCTTATAAGTGTTCTGTGATTTATTTAACCATTTTCCATTTTGGCAGGTTTTTACATTGTTTCCTATTGATAGGCACTACAAACAGTTTCTTAATAAACATCCCTACTCATATACCTTTAAATTGGGGTGCTTTTTTTTCTTTGGGATGGATCTTAGGAAATGGACTTGTTAGATTAAGGGAATATTCTTTTGGGTTTGGGTTTTTTAATAGATTTTTCCAAATTGCTGATGGACATGTTTTATAGCTCTATGGAAACCAGTATATGACAATCTATGTCATTTTTACACTCTTTGCCAGTAGGGTATAAAGGAATAGTTCATTCTTGCTTCATTTTACCTTCCCTGATGTCCAAGAAGGTTGAATGTCTTTCTTATGATATTAACCAGTTGCACTTGATTCTCTGTGATTTGACTATATCATTTGACCATTTTACCTTTGAATTGTGGAACTTTTTTAAAGAAGCATCTTATGTTATAGTCATTTAAAGTATTTTTCTTAGTATTACATTCTTCTGCTCTTTTCCTTCACGATTTCTGCCTTTAAATTTTTCTTCTAGATTTAAGTTAATTATTTTACTTGACTTTCTAGGTGAGAAGTGTTAAGAGTAGTTTCAAAAATTTTAACTATGATTCTCAGGTGAATTTATCTTAACAAAAATTCTTCATCCCCAGTCTACTTTACTCCATGCACCTATTATTTAAAGCAGGTGGGAGTGGGAGAGGGCTGGAAATGACAGGATTTCTATGTTACTTAGACTATTCATCTTACTTATGTTTTATTTAATCCTCTGGGTGTGCTGAAAGGATGGATGAATGTAAGATGGGGATTTTTTTTAAGTGAGAGGTAATAAGCTCAGTGTCCAAAACGAGTGTTAGTAACCTGTTGCTAACACTAAAGAGTGATAACCTGACTAGATAAAAACATGTTGAATGCCTTGCTTCACAAAAATAGCTAGTAACTTTGGTTGCCTTAGGGCAGAGGAACTGGGTGACTGGAGGATACTGGATAGAAAGAAACTTTTTTTGTTTTTTGAAAGAGACTTGATTATAAATTCTACACTAACCTTTTGGGTGTTGTTTTTAATATTCTACCTATTTTTTTAAAACTGCTTCATTTTTAATCAAAGTTCTAAACTTTTTAAAAATTAAAAACCTAATATTTCAAATTTTAAAATAAGGAGGTCTTATAATTAGCTTTGGGATTCTCTATTTGCATCTGTCAAAAAAAGCAGTAACACAAGGCTTCTCAACCTCAGCACGATTGACAGGGCCAGATTATTCTTTGTTGTATAGAACTATTCTGAGCATTGTAGGATGCTTGACAGTATTCCTGGCCTCTATCCACTGGACAGTAGCATCCCCCCAACTCCCCTAATGTGACAACCAAGAATTTCTCCATATATTGCTAAATATCCTGTAGGAACAGACTTACCCTTCCAGTTGAGAACTACTAGATTAACATACACAGTTTGAAAAATACTAACCTTAAAACAGTATCAATCTTAGTAAAGTACTTAATAAAGTACTTTACTTAGTAAAGTAAAGGGTATTTAAATACCCTTGTTCAGAATTGGCTTATGTTGCATTTTAGGGGGGAAAAAATAACTGTAGCATTGTGACTAAGTGATCCAAAAGTTACATGATAAATTGGTGGCAGAGCTAAAATCCAGGTTCCTGACACTGTCTGATATTCTTCCTTCCATATCTTAAAAAAGCTCTTTTCTAATTTTTTTTTTCAACTGAAACTTTACATAGGTAATACCTCAACCCCTTAAATACATAAGGGTATATATAGTTTCTTGTTAGATTTTGATATTCATAAAGCACTGATTTTATCATTGTAGACACAAAATGATTTCATGGTTATCTGCAATGTTGCAAAAATCCTGGAACTGGTTGTACCACTGATGGAGCATCCAAGTGAAACTTTCCTTGCCACTATTGAAGAAGATCTAATGAAGCTTATCATCAAATATGGCATGACTGTAAGCATTCAGTTTACCATCTCTGCATTGATTAGTATAACATTCATAAATGCTAACTAAATCATGTTTTTACCTTTGTCTTCAGCTTTTATCTAAACTAACATTTTCTGTATCTTTTAGGTGGTGCAACATTGTGTGAGCTGTCTTGGGGCAGTTGTAAATAAAGTGACTCAAAATTTTAAATTCGTATGGGCGTGTTTCAATAGATACTACGGTAAGTTCAGTGCCTGGGCTTTAAAATTATCCTTCTACATCCTGTACTAGCTCCTCCTTAAAAACACATCTGATAGGGGCGCCTGGGTGGCTCAGTCATTGAGTGTCTGCCTTCACTTCAGATCCTGCTGCTAAGTAAGAAGCCTGCTTCTCCCTCTCCCACTCCCCCTGCTTGTGTTCCCTCTTTCCCAGTCTTTCTTTGTCAAATAAATAAATAAAATATTAAACACACACACACACACCTCTGATAAAGACAGCATTAAGGGAATTTTAAGAGGTGTGATTGTCGTCTATTGCATTCTCAGAAGCAATATTTTCTAGTATCTTATATTTCCTTAAGAATTCAGTATAATTACTTCAGGAATTTACCTCACATTAAATGTTGGTAGGTTTTTTTGCCTTCTATGTAAAATAAAATTTAAATATCTTTTTTTTTTCTTATATTCGTTCAGCTGTAAGTTATGCCCTCATAATTCTAGATGTGTGTGATACTTAGAAACATTAGTAAAATTTAATTGTAACAACCTAGCAGTAATTATTTAAAGATAATAATTCAAGGATAAAAGGTTTCTTGTAAATAAATATTACTTATCTTAATAGGTGCCATTTCAAAATTAAAAAGTCAGCACCAGGAAGACCCAAATAACACCTCACTTCTAACAAACAAACCAGCACTTCTCAGATCCCTTTTCACTGTTGGAGCTCTATGTCGGCATTTTGATTTTGATCTAGAGGATTTTAAAGGCAACAGTAAGGTAAAGATTCTAATATTAATTACTTAGTATGCTATAAAAAATAGGACTCTGTGAACTGAAAATTACTAATGACCCAGGATAAAAGCAGCATTAGAGTAGTCTGGGTTAATGAGAATTCTGAAGCAGTGCAACCCAAAACATGGTTCTCAGACTAGCCTCTGATCTACACACTGTTTGTTACTGGTTCATAACAAGAAGTTATACAAGCTCTATCAGCTCTGTAACAGAAGACATGCTGGGTAAGCAGCTGACTTTATTTACTTATTTATTTTTAATTTTCTCAGTGATGGAACAGTCTGTTAATTTGTGTTCTTACACAAACTTGTTTGTCACAGACTTTTATTTTTAATTTCACTGTTCTAAAATCTATGGATTTATAAAGATTTATGGATGATTTATTCCTTAGTAAAGTTTACATGTGGAAATTCTCACTGTTTGCTTTTAGGTTTTTTCCTTTATGATTGAAAGCTGATTGAAGTTACTCTTCTTCATTTCCTTGAATGTGTTTTTTCCCCCCTTAGGTTAATATAAAGGATAAAGTACTTGAACTATTAATGTATTTTACAAAACATTCAGATGAAGAAGTACAAACAAAAGCCATCATTGGTCTAGGTAAGTTAAATCTAAATTTCTTTATAGTTTTGGTTGTTTGAGAGGTTGGACAAATTTTACAATAATGTGAATCTAAACTGTTTTTTTATTTAAATATGTTTCTATTCACAGTAGGATTTGTTGTATAGAATATAGGACTAGGGGTTAAGACACCTGGGTTCCATTCTTGGCTCAGCCAGTGACTTTCTGGATGACCTTGAGCAAGTCATGTAACCTCTCTGTTCATCACAAAAACTTTATTTGGTAGCATTAACAAGTTTTAGAATTTAATATGCATGAGCAATTGTTTATATTAGTCTTTTGAACAAGAGTGATTAATAAATTTTTGGTTACCTAAACCTCACTAAATACTTAACTGATTTCTTTAAATAAAGTTAAACTTAATATTCCTTCTTCATCCCCTTCAGAAAATTACATATAGCAAATTTACTAAAAATTCAGGTATCACTTACTTTAGGGAGTTAAATTAGTACAGTGTTACCTTCAAGCCAAATGTGCACCTTTTAATATTCAGTCTGGACGTAAGTTATATGAAGTGACAGAACTTAAAAGTGTTAATTCAAAGAACAAATAGTGCAAATTTTAACTTGAAAAAGTAGCGCTTTGTAGAAAATAATGGCTTTAGACCAGTTAATAAATGACATCTTGCTTGGGCCATAATTATACTGTGTGACCTTGGATTAGTTATCTGATCACTCTATGCTTTGAGTTTATTTTTTTGGCATCAGTAATACTTACCGTCATTAAGGATCTTCATTTTATCTTACATAAATAAGCGTTTTGTATAAATAAGCATGAATAATATTATTTTGCTGCTTATTAACTTATGATTATAGGATTCAGCATTGTGGCTTCATTATAATGCCATAAAAAATAAAAGGAAAATATTGTTAGCTCTAGTTTATTCTAGAATTATTCTGTTTCATCAAATGGATAAATATATATTAATTTTTAATAATGCCAATGTAGTACTTTCAGCTAGGGCTCCAAAAAATGTTTGCAGACTTTACCTCTTAAATCCTGAAAACATCCCTTTGAGGTAGGTGGGTGGTAAATATTATTGTCCCCATTTTACAGATGGAGAATTGAGGCACAGAGAGATTATGTGACTCACCCAAGGTCACACTACAAGTCAGTGGTGGACCAGGAATAGAACCCAAGACACCTGACTCCTAATCCACTCCCCTAGCCAATAGGCCCTGCTCCCTCCTCAAGGTTTCCTCTTGTGTGAAATTCTCCTTTGAAATGCAATTTCTTGTTTTTAATTCATGGGGAAAGAAGTACCTGCTCTAATACTTCTCTGGGTAAGGCCATTAGCATATATATTTTTCCAGTCATTTTAAGTTTTAATTTTTGAAATAAGGAACTCTTTATATAATTTATCAATATTTTCATTAAGTATTATATTTAATTTTAATATGACTATATCAAGATACTTTTTTCTCTCTCATTAGGATTTGCCTTTATTCAGCATCCAAGTCTAATGTTCGAGCAAGAGGTGAAAAATCTATATAATAACATTTTATCTGATAAGAACTCTTCAGTAAATTTAAAAATACAAGTGTTAAAAAATCTCCAAACCTACTTACAAGAAGAGGATACAAGGATGCAACAAGCAGATAGAGACTGTAAGTAAAAATTTATTTTTAAATTTCACAGTTTGGCAACAGTTAGAATACTCTCTGTTTTGTAATTCAGACATCTGAATTTCCTTACCTAGTAAATGAAGACATTCTGTTAAAGAAGAATCTTAAGACCATAGCTAGCCTTTAGGGTATTTATAAACTCCCTAAAATAGTTTTTGAAATTTAGTGTATGTACAAACATTAACATTTTGCAGGAGGATAGAGATTATAGTTCTCCTCAGGTTCTCAAAGGTGTCTCTGGCAGAGATATACACATAAAAATATTAATAGCCACTGAGCCAGAGCACTAGCTATAGTTTTTGTGCTTTTGGTTGTGGCCTAACTTGGTGTATTTCATGAAGGTAATATACATGTCCTTAATATGTTTACTTTTGTAGGGAAGAAAGTTGCAAAACAAGAAGATCTAAAAGAAATGGGTGACGTGTCCTCAGGGATGAGTAGTTCCATCATGCAGCTTTACCTCAAACAGGTGCTGGAAGCATTTTTTCACACTCAGTCAAGTGTACGCCACTTTGCTCTGAATGTCATTGCATTGACCCTAAACCAAGGTCTCATTCATCCAGTTCAGGTAAGTATGTTTTAAAGTGGAGCACTTACTAAAAGAGCCAAATTTGTTACCATTTGATGACATTGTGATTAAAGAAAAGATAGTAGTTCTTTTTTTTAATCTTACTTGTTAAGTTTCTTTGTCCTAAATGCTTAAGAATCCATCTCCTATGTTGTCGTTACTATAAAATACCCTTCTATTCATGATTTTGTCTCTTCAGCAGATTTCCAGTTTATATTGGCAGAATATGAACTTGGAATCAGTTTTCTAAGTAGGGATGATTTGTTTTAATCCGTATTGACTCATCCCTAAGAACCAATAGCCTGTAATGTCAGGAGAGTTAACTGGGGGTAAGATTATTCTCTAACTGTTAAGCAGGGGGGGTTTAGTCCATAGAGAAGTAAATTATATTACCTAAGTTCAGGTCCTTCATCTGTACATTGGAGGTAGTATCAACTACTAATACCTCAAAGCATTGAAGTGAGGACTAACTGACATAATAAAGACATGTCAGCGTCAATAAGGATTGTTACCTAATGCTGCAGTAGTGTGTACACCGTCCATCTGACATGTTCAGGACAGTACCATAAGCTACAGAAGGGAATTTATTAAATAACCAAAAGCCTGTATCCTTTAAAATTTTTATTTTGGCTGTTTGTTATAGAACTTTTCCTAAAATATGCTATATGTGAATATGTTATATTCTTCCTATGTCCTGAAATAAAACACCCTAATGAGTATTTAGCCAGTTCATGATCCAGGGTCATCATCATCAAGATCACATAAGAAAATGTAATGTGTTGAGACTCTTGAATTTTTGAGATACTTAGGAATCTTTGCTGGTATTCTGAATGGCCTTAGTTGGTTGTGTTTTTTATTATTATATTTGCTTTTTAAAACTTGTTTAAAATTTCACACTTAAACAAAAATATTACAAAAGGGCGCCTGGGTGGCTCAGTGGGTTAAGCCACTGCCTTCGGCTCAGGTCATGATCTCGGGGTCCTGGGATTGAGTCCCGCATCGGGCTCTCTGCTCAGCAGGGAGCCTGTTTCCTCTCTCTCTCTCTCTCTGCCTGCCTCTCCATCTACTTGTGATTTCTCTCTGTCAAATAAATAAATAAATAATCTTAAAAATATATATATTACAAGAGCGCACAGCGAAACTCCCTTATATTCTCTTCACTTGTATTCATTCAGTATTAACATTTTGCTATATTTCCTTTATCTCTCTCTTGATACACACGCTTCTTTCTGAATCATTTGATAGTAATATTGTGATATCACTGTAACTGTTTACCTCTGAACACTTCAGCATATATATATTTTCTAAGAACAGAGACATTCTCTTACAAAATCATAATTCATGGGCGCCTTGGTGGCTCAGTGGGTTAAAGCCTCTGCCTTTGGCTCAGGTCATGATCTCGGGGTCTTGGGATCGAGCCCTGCATTGGGCTCTCTGCTCAGCAGGGAGCCTGCTTTTCTCTCTCTCTCTCTCTCTGCCTCTGCCTGCTTGTGATCTCTGTCTGTCAAATAAATAAATAAACTCTTTAAAAAAAAAATCATAATGGAGTCATCAGATTCCGGAGATTTAACATTGATGCAATCTTATCTAATAATAGTCCCATTTTCAGATTTTGCCAGTAAAAGCTTTTATTTTTGTGTGTGTGTATTTGAGTGAGAGAGAGAGAATGCAAGCCAGGGCAGGAGCAGAGGGGGAGGGAGAAGAAGAAGGAAAGAATCTGAAGCAGACTCATCACTGAGCATGGAGCTCATGCAGGGCTCAGTCTCAATGACCCTAAGATCATGACCCAAGCTGAAACCCAAAGTTGGATGCCTAACTGATTGAGCCACCCAGGTGCCCCAAGTCAGTAATATTTTTTATGGACCTACTCCCCCTGATTCAGGATTTAATCCATGATCATCCTTTTCAGTTAATGCTGTGCTTTTGTTTATTTTTAAGCTGTTTATTGTTTTCAGGTCTCACCACTGGTTCAGATTCTTTGACTTTGCTATTAACAAAACAGTAGCTATCAGACTGACTGATCATTAAAGCCCTATATAAAATCAGTACTGTGGAAGAATTTATATTTTCCCAGTTTTGAAATTTGGAAGACAAGTTACTTTGTGTCCTATGTTATCTTTACATACCGAATTCAGTCAAGCTTGAAAAAGTATTAGATTATATATTTGTATTATATGTCATAATCTTAAGTGGATAATCTTAGTGTAGGAGCTCTATGTTTAAAGAAACTGCTTAACACTGAAATTGTTTCAGTTTCGCCACATCAGTGTTTTTGCTGGTGCTTCGTTGCTTTTTTTTTCCCCCTTTAAGGGAAGATGAATTTTTTTTTTTAAAGAATTTATTTATTTGACAGATCACAAGTAAGAGAGGCAGGTGGGTGGGGGCGGGAGGGTGGGGATGAAGCAGGCTCCCTGCTGAGCAGAGAGCCCTATGCTGGGCTTGACCCCAGGATCCTGGATCATGACCTGAGTGAAGGCAGAGGCTTTAACCCACTGAGCCACCCAGGTGCCCCAAGATGAATCATTTTTAAAAGAACACTAAGATATGACATTTATAGGAAGGCCTGTAAAGCTAAATATATATATCCCAGTATACAGCAAGTTTTATATATGTCATGACCATACAGAGCTTTTACTACTGTGATGTCTTACAAATCCTTTCATTCACTTATTTGTTGATTGATTTGCACTGCAAGAATACCTTTATTTTTATTTTAGTGTGTGCCATATTTAATTGCTATGGGAACAGACCCGGAACCAGCTATGAGGAACAAGGCTGATCAGCAACTTGTGGAAATAGACAAAAAATATGCTGGATTCATTCATGTATGTGTTTTTAAATTGTATCCCCTAAACTTAAATGTCTTTCTTTGGTATACCATTACCTTGATAAATGTCCTGTCCATATTCATATTAGAATAAAACCTTTTGCATAGTATTTACTTCCAAACACGAAACTAAGTTTCTCACCCAAGGTGTTTAAGACTAACTCTTAAGATTGAGCTAGAGGTGACTGGACTAAAAATAAGGATGCATGGGTTCTAGTCCCTACTGTGTGAAGTTGACAGTAATGGCTCTTCTGGTTCTTGATATTTTTTTCTTACATAAAACAAGGGGGTTGCAACAGTAATCTCTGATACTCCTTTTGCCGCTTGAGTTCATGATTTTATTATTTTAAATAAGCCAAACATTTGATTCTTAATTTCCATGTCAAAAATGAGGCTTTTATTGATTTCAGATGAAAGCAGTGGCTGGTATGAAGATGTCTTACCAGGTACAACAGGCAATCAACACATGCCTAAAAGATCCTGTAAGGGGTTTCAGACAAGATGAGTCCTCTAGTGCTTTGTGTTCACACCTCTACTCCATGATCCGTGGAAACCGCCAGCACAGACGGGCCTTTCTGATTTCTTTACTCAACCTCTTTGATGACACAGCTGTAAGCATAAAAACTTACTATTTTACGAAAATAAATGTTCTGTAAATTTTATGCCTAAAGTAGTCACCATTTTGAAAATATTACCATTTTAGTAAATAATAATGACTGTATTAAGTATGTGTTTCTCTACGTCTCCTGTAGTAAGTATAAGGTATATAGTCAAATTGGGAGGGAAAATTTTGCATGAGTACAAATACAGTGAGGGATAAAATATAATTGTGTCTCCATACTGAATGTCTTATAAACTTCGATAACATTTCCTTTAAGCATAACTTTCAATCACTAAACTGTCACTTGGGAGCGGGGGATAGGTTATTTCACTAAATAAGGTGAAATTGCACTTATTTCTGTCACGCCCAAATATTGTTAGAATAACTGTTGTAGGTTTTTGGCTGCTGAGATCCTAATTTGTTCAACTTGACTTCCTTAATGAAGAGCCCACTTTTGTGTAATTACAGTTTTGATCCTTTGGGTTATTGTACAAGTTGCAAGAACAACCTGTTCTTTAAGCTTATCTCTTAATTTATTCATTCATTTTGCATAAATATTTATTCAGCACCTGCCATGTGTGGTAGTCATCATGCTAAGAGATGAAGATAAAATAGTAGATGGAACAGATGTAATATCTGCCCACATAGAGCTTACCAGTTAGCCTATGTGTGTGTAAAGTTTTGAAAAGAACAAAAGAAGGGTTGTGGGGGTTTTTTGTGTTTTACTCACTTAAAGGTTGACTTTGTTATTATCCCCAAACTAGAATTTTTAAAAATAAAACAAAATTTAAATTGCCAGGATGTAGATACATACTAGACCTCTTCTTTTTAAGTGCTACGTGAAATTTTTTTGTACGTGATCTAGCAAATAAATATTGCAAGCATCTATTTCAGAAATACTTGAAATATAATTTAATCATCATTGTCACCACCACCACCATCATATCATCATCAGTATTAAGTTTGCATTGTGTAGAGGGCATCATCATGCTAGGAGTCGAAATGGTGTGATATAGTAGTCTTCCCTCACTGATCTTACCTCCCTCCAATTGTGATGATAGAACTCAATATAAAGGAAGTAAAAACGTTAAGGTTGACATACTCTACGTGCCAGGTGGTTTGTACTGTTGATTCTGCTCTAGTCCTTATCTCATCTCCTGAGCTTCATTCCTGTGTGGTTTCATTGTCCTGCTCTCTGTCATTAGCTCAGTATTCTGTCACCCCGGCATGCACAGTGCTTAGCTGATAATTCAGCTGTCATAATGCAGTGCTGTGTCCTGACTAGTCCCAACAAAGGATGTCAGAGGAGGAACAAATCACTGAAGGCCTGGGAGGTTAAATGAGATAGATCCACTGCTTAAGCCAGGGGTAAAAAGATAATAAAGGTTCAAAGATAAGAATGTGTAGAAGATAACAAATAGATGATTATTTGACTGGAGCAGAAAGGTCATAATGAGGCATGGTTTATGGAGGATCTGGTAGACAGTGAAAAACCAAAAACAGCATTAAATAAAATAAAGAGGAGAGATGCCAAAGAGCATCTCAGGAATATGGATTTTTTTTTTTTTTTAGCGTTGTGTTCACACTGGAGGCAACAAGGGATTGATCTATTATATGACAGTAGGGAAGGAAAGAAGTTTTGTGAAGAAGTAATAAATCAAGTAAGGCTGTGTGAGAATCGTCAAAGGAGAACTGGAATATTTTTGTCCTGAGCACCTGAGAAAATAATAGGATTGTTGAAAAGGAGTTGAGAAGGACATAGAGGATTAGTCAAAGAGGTAGGAAGAGAAAACTAAGGAAGAAGAAAATTTCAGGAAGGAAGGGGTGGACAGTAATGTCCGGTACTACTCAGAAGTCAAGGAGAATAAGATATTTAAAAAAAAGAAATGGGGCGAGATTAGGTAGCAGCCATCAAAGAGTGAGGGACACAAGCTTGATTGTGACTGAAGAGTGGTGAGGAAGACATGGCAGGAGCAGCTCTAGAGTATTCTTTTAAGAAATTTGATTTTTTTTTTAAAGATTTATTTATTTATTTGACAGAGCGAGATCACAAGTAGGCAGAGAGGCAGACAGAGAGAGAAGGGGAAGCAGGTTCCCTGCCGAGCAGAGAGCAGGATGCAGGGCTCGATCCCAGGACCCTGGGATCATGACCTGAGGTGGAGGCAGAGGCTTTAACCCACTGAGCCACCCAGGCGCATCAGAAATTTAAATTTTTAAAGGAACGAGCAATATAGGACTTTTTTTATGACCAAAGTTGAAGAATTTCAGAGTTTTAGAAAGGTTTATTCAGAATAGTCCTGAACATTTTCAGTTTTAGGAGAAAAAAATACATATATAAATTGGTGTTAAAACTAATAGACAAGGGACGCCTGGGTGGCTCAGTTGGTTAAGCAGCTGCCTTCGGCTCAGGTCATGATCCCAGCGTCCTGGGATCGAGTCCCACATCGGGCTCCTTGCTCAGCAGGGAGCCTGCTTCTCCCTCTGCCTCTGCCTGCCATTCTGTCTGCCTGTGCTCGCTCTCTTTCCCTCTCTCTGACAAATAAATAAAAAAAAATCTTTAAAAAAAAAAAAACTAATAGACAAGGTGGAGTCCTATGTCTGCATTTCCCCAACTTTTAACACATAGGAATTGATACATATTTAAAAAACAAAAAATAGACTTAGCAAGTCTATTGCATTTGTCCTTTGGGATTTTGTTGTTGCTGATGCCACAGCTGGGTTTGGGTTGTTTGCATGGCAGGATGGTGAGATGGCAGGAGAGGGGAGTGTGTGTGTGTTTTTTTTTTTTTAAAGATTTTATTTATTTGTTAGAGAGAGAGAGACAGAGCACAAGCACAGGCAGACAGAGTGGCAGGCTAGAGACAGAGGGAGAAGCAGGCTCCCTGCCGAGCAAGGAGCCCGATGTGGGACTTGATCCCAGGACGCTGGGATCATGACCTGAGCCGAAGGCAGCCGCTTAACCAACTGAGCCACCCAGGCATCCCGGGGAGTGTGTTTTGACTGCTGTATTTTCTCTTTCCTTTTTTTTTTTTTTTTTTTTTTTTCCTAAGCTGTGTTTTAAAGGAATTTAAATTTTAATGTGCGTTTCTGTTTATATTCATTCTATATGATTATGAAATGCTGAAAGTCTCTATTACTTCTTTTTAAAGCAAATAACTAGTAGTAACCATAACTTTTGCCTTAAATTTTGCCTCCCTCAGAGTTTTTATCGTGTGAGACTATGATATGGCCCTGTCAGAATGACTGATACTGGATATGTAGGAAATGGACAAATGTTTTTAAATACATGAACTTTGATTTTTTTTTTTTAACCCACATGTTAGTACTATGATTACCACTTATTTTTGAGGGCAGAATAGTAACTGTGTGTAACTGATCTCCATATGGGTTAAACTCCTAGAAGCACAATGACAAATCATTATGAATTCATATGTATACTTTCTGATGTGGTATGGATTTATCATAAAAATCCCATATACTTTATAAGAATACTGCAGGGAGTTCCACTTGGGTGCACAGAAAAATTTCACCTCTTCCCTTCTTGAGGTCCATGGTATAAGTCATTATGAAATCTCTTTAAATGGGTGTAAGATTATTTTATAAAATCCAGTTATGTGCCCCTCCTCCCCTGTTCTTGCCCCTCCCCCGCTCTCTCCCTCCCTCCCTTACCCTTCTCTTTCTGAAACACTGACTGAGGTGAAAGTGCCCTCTGATACTTTTTCTAAAAAGGCTTTTTGGATGGATTTCTAGATTATCCACTAAACATGTGTACCTTTTTTTAAAATTTACAGAAAACAGAAGTGAATATGCTCTTGTATATAGCAGACAATCTAGCCTGTTTTCCATACCAGACACAGGAAGAGCCGTTGTTTATAATGCATCATATAGACATTACACTCTCAGTTTCTGGTAGTAACCTACTGCAGTCATTCAAGGAGGTAAGTTACACACATTACTATTCTTAATGCATCTGTCAAAGTGCAGGCATGCTCTTTTCACTGTTTTGTTTCCATTGTTCTTTTTTTTTTTTTTTTTTTCCACAGGTAAAGTCTTTCTAATGAATTTATTAAAATTGGGGCAGTGCTTGAATTGGGGAGAAGAAGTGGGTGGCCATTTCATTTCTATTAAGAAAGACCTAAAACCATTCCATTCCAGATTATTTAAGTGGAAATATATACACACACATACACACACACACACACACACACACACACATATATATATATATATTTATAGTGTATAAATATATAAATATATATTGTTCTTTTGATAAGCCATCCCACTTCTTTTTTTCTCTTACTTTAAGCACTGATCTTAAGTGTTTGGTGTCCATTCATATATTCATTTAAATCCCATTTTAAAGCACCTTGCTATTCTAGAAGTCTGGTAATGCTGTAGATCACAATAGTATACTTGAAGAGATATAAATAGGTACCTTACTTATAAGGAAAAACGAAATGTATAATACTGTTGATCTCCTATCCCTGAACACTAGTATCCTAACGGAACTGGCGTATTTTGTGCCCCAAATCTTCACCCAGTTTTCTCTGTATGTCTTCTCTTACCGTTTGTAGGAGGAAATGTAATTGGTTTCACTGTAACAGCACCCAGTATAGCACTTGAACACCTAGTAGGCACTCAGTTAATTATTTAAAAATTAATTGGAATATTTTCGTGTGCCGGATGATGCAAGTAGATCTCATTTTACAAAATTGTTTTGCTCAGAGCTCCCCCGATCACAGTAGTACATCAGGGAGATTATTATAATACCCAAGGGTTGGAATTATAGAGGTAACTAAACCCTTGCTGCTTAAAATGTGCACCAAGATCCAGCAGCACTGGCCTCACTTGAGATCTTGTTAGAACCAACAGAACCTCAGGTCCCACTCTGGACCTGCTGAAACAGTCTGCATTTTTAACAAAATTCCTAGGTGCCCCTTAAAGTTTGAGAAGTTAATCATTTCCCAGAAACTTTAGCCATCATATTTTTATTTCACTTCACTTACTGTTACAAATATACTTATAAATGTTTCTCCAGTTTTATTTCTTCTTAAACAGTTATAATTGCTTTGTAATCTGGTCTTTTCCCCTCTGTTAAATCCAGTGGACTTTCTTTTTAAGCGCTAAAAGTTTCGTAAAGTACAAAAAAAAATACCCACAGGATTTAACTAATTTAAGAAAAGTTGCATATTATTGAGAAGTTCTTAAAAGGGAGAGTTTGATAGAAGTTGAGGTGTTAAAGCCTATTATATTCTCTTCAGTTAAATTACATGTAACACTGTTTTTTTAAATAATGAGTATGCCTAACATGGGGCTCAAACTCATGACCCTGAGATCAAGAGTCACACACTTTACTGACTGAGCCAGCCAGGCACTTAAATTAAGCGCCCTTACTTAAATTATAATTAGTGTTTTTCCTCTAGTGGCTTACCTATACCAAATCGATATTTTTATAACTAATTTATATTTCATCTCTATCCTATAACAAAATTGTTTCTCTTCGATATTTGAGAAGAGCTTTTAGGGAGGGGGGCATCAGAGCAATGGATTATATAGATTATATATGACTTTGTTTAGTCTTGGAACCTAATTGTTGTTCATGGAAAGTCAGAAGGTTTCAATACATAAAATATTAATGTAGAGATGCTTTTTGATGATTATGAATAGAGCACAATTATTTATTAGTCGTATTTTGTTACTGTTTTTCCTTTTTTTTTTTCCCCAGTCAATGGTAAAAGACAAAAGGAAAGAGAGAAAATCATCACCTAGTAAGGAAAATGAGTCAAGTGAGAGTGAAGAAGAAGTTTCCAGGCCTCGGAAGTCACGAAAACGTGTAGATTCAGATTCAGATTCAGATTCAGAAGATGATATAAATTCAGTGATGAAATGTTTGCCAGAAAATTCAGCTCCTTTAATTGAATTTGCAAATGTCTCCCAGGGTATTTTATTGCTTCTGATGTTAAAACAACATTTGAAGAATCTCTGTGGATTTTCTGATAGGTAAGGTTACATAACCAGTGAGAAGAAAACCTTTACCCTGTTCAAATTACAAAGAAATACGAAACCCAGTTGTTTTGTGTGTGTGTGTAATCTTTTTTTCCTCACCATAGCACGTACCCTCCCCCATGTCCGTGACCTCGCCACCCCATCCCTCTCACCCCTCCCACCCTCTTCCCTCTAGCAGTGAAACCCAGTTTTGATTGCATGTTTACTTACATATTTAAAATGTCCCTTTTAAAAGAAGGAGTTTGTTCCTTATTGTTGCTGTATAATAATTTTGTTCGTAATATACCACAATTTGTTTGCTCTTTAAGAGAGGAAAAACATTCACTAATTGCGTTGTTAAGTGAAAGAACTTACTTTGATTTCCTTAAATAGATCTTACTAGAAAATTAGGCTGCAACTATTAAAATAGGTCGCAAATTTAAGTTTTCAAAGAGCTATGAATAAAGAATAGATGCAGACCAACTAGACTGAGCTCCAGGAGAACCCAAATGGTCTTTAATGTACTCTGTAAAGTAAGAGACAGGAAAGTGCTGATTGTTGTGAATGCCCTATAAGTTTACCCCTGATTAGTGACTGATTAGCAACTATATATTATAGTGCCCTATAAGTTTACCCCTGATTAGTGGCTATAGGTATCTTTTTTTCTGCCTATACCCATGAAACTTTGGTCATTTTTCATATTCATGGAAACCTTTACTAGGAATCACAAAGTCATATGTTCTTAGAGGACAGATCATGAAACAGAGTAAAGTAGATTTGGTAGAAATTCTCTGGCAAACTAGAAAGAGAACGTTTTATTTAAGGGGCTCAGGTATTACTCAGACATTCATCAGTTTGTTACCATGGAAGAAGGTGGGCATGATGTGGCCAGGGGCTTCCACTTGTTCAAGAGAAGCTAGATAATCCAGGTTTTTATGAGAAATACCTTGATGTTAAAGATTGGCAACTAGTTCAAAATAATGTAAAACCCTGTAAGGTCTTGGAGCAGTGCTAGAGAGTTGAGAAGATTTTTGAGCCAGAGTTGTTAATAATATGAAACAGGTTTGTAAACATTCTGGCTGCTGTGTAGAGGATGAATAGTTGGAGGATAAGAAAGTAGGAGGTAAACCAATATTTATATTGATACTGTTCTCCAGCCATTATCATGGTATTCAAAAACAGACTTGAGAAATTACTTACATTTAAATGATCCCTCTATTCAAGACAAATACTGTTGGAAACGAGCATATTATTCTTTTTAATCTTTGCCTTTATGTGTTTACGTCCCTTTTTAAAATTATTTTTGTGTAGAAGTTCACTAGTTGAAATCTCTGTGACAAAAGTTTATTAGTAAGTGATGTTTAACTACAATCACTTTAAATATAAATGCCTGAAAAAATTTTAAAGTCAATGACTTTGTTTTCCCAAAACAGTAAAATTCAGAAATACTCTCCATCTGAATCTGCGAAAGTGTATGATAAGGCGATAAACCGAAAAACAGGAGTTCATTTTCATCCCAAACAAACACTGGACTTCCTGCGGAGTGATATGGCTAATTCCAAAATCACTGAAGATGTGAAGAGGAGTATAGTAAAACAGTATCTAGACGTGAGTACTAAAGCCAAAGTATATTTTCTAATAATACTTTTTTGAAAATTAAATTCTTTGGACGGAGATAGCTCCCTCCCTTACATGGAAGCTTCATGAACCATCAGGATTATTTTTCTCTATGTGGTTTTAACGAGTTACTTGAAGCCTGCCTGCCTTTCCCACTTCACCCATTGCATCATATTTCGTCCTTGAAAACGCTGGTCCACCACTCACGTTAGTTTAGTGAGAATGAGATTCTATAGGCAAGTTTCAGGGAAGAGCCATGCCCACTTATGTATTTCTTTTTAATTCAGTAGATTACATGGTTTATAGTTCCTAAAAGCAAAAATCAGGAAAAGTCATCCTCCTGCACTCCTCAGCCATTCTCTTGCTCTCCTTCCTGGCAACCAGTGTTCCTGCTTTTTCATGTGTCCTTACAGAAGGGTAATACAGGCTTGTGTACTTGTATGCATCCTCCATAAATACTCACTTAGCAGGTATGTGAGAGTATGTGTATGTAAAATGTGTTTTTTAAATATCTTTAAACATAGGCAAATTCCTAGAGACAGAAAATGGAAAAGGTTATCAGGGGCCCCGGTGGGGGAGAAAGGAATGAGGAGCTGTTGTTTTAATAGGTCCAGAATGAATTTCTGTTTGGGATGAAAAAAGTTCTGGAAATGATGGTGATAATGATTACACAACATGTGAATATACTTAATGGCAATGAATTGAACACTTTAAAATCACTAGAATGGCAAGTTTTGTGCATATTTTATCACAGGAAAGTTTATGTTTAAAAACATGGGATTGAGATTGTCCCTAAAAAAATAAAAATAATTTTTTTATTTTAATCTACTTAAAGAGCTGAATATAAGTAATAATATTTTTGACCAAGAATGAAACTTACACAGGGGCACCTGGGTGGCTCAGTCAGTTAAGTGTCTGACTTCTGGGTACAGCTTCCATCATGACCTCCGTATCAGGAGATAGAGCCCCACCTTGGCTCTCTGCTCCCTGCTTAGTGGAAGTCGGCTTCCCCTTTTCCCTTCCTCCCTCCCCCTTCCTTCCGGCTCCTTATTCACACACTGGCTCTCTCTCCCTCCCTCTCTGTCTTCTCGCTCTCCAAAAATAAATAATTTTTAAAACGATGAAACCTGCAAAGTGCTTTTCATGTTATTCATTGACTGCAAACCTTATATTGCAAAGCTGAAAATTATTTTAGTTCTCTTTTTAAATTCTTTAACATCCTTTTCTTCCTCTTGTATCTTCTTATTTTAGCAGAGGGCAAAGGGGGTAGGGAACTTGAAAGATGTCTATCAGTAATTAATTTTTTTATCAGTAATTAATTATTAATTATCTGGTTACTTGATAACTTGGAGCAGGGTCAGCAAACTCCAGCTTATGGGCCAAACCTGGCCCCTGCTGCCTGTTTTTTTTGTTTGTTTGTTAATTTTATTTTTTCCCCCACTGCTCATTTAAATAAAGTGTATTGAAATAGCCATGCCCATTCGTTTAGATGTTGTCTCTAGTTGCTTTCACACTATGATGGTAGAGTTATGTAGTAATGACAGAGACCATATGGCCTGCAAAGCCAGAAATATTTACTATCTGGCACTTTATAAAAAATATTTGCCAGGGGGCGCCTGGGTGGCTCAGTGGTTTGGGCTGCTGCCTTCGGCTCGGGTCATGATCTCAGGGTCCTGGGATCGAGCCCCGCATCGGGCTCCCTGCTCCGCGGGAAGCCTGCTTCCCTCTCTCTCTCTCTCTCTGCCTGCCTCTCTGCCTACTTGTGATCTCTGTCTGTCAAATAAATAAATAAAATCTTTAAAAATATATATATATATATTTGCCAGGCCCTGTCTTGGACAATAGCTAAAATCTATTTAGCCTCTAAACTAGAACCCACGGGCGCCTGGGTGGCTCAGTGGGTTAAGCCGCTGCCTTCGGCTCAGGTCATGATCTCAGGTTCCTGGGATCGAGTCCCGCATCTGGCTCTCTGCTCAGCAGGGAGCCTGCTTCCCTCTCTCTCTCTCTGCCTGCCTCTCCATCTACTTGTGATTTCTCTCTGTCAAATAAATAAATAAGTAAAATATTTTAAAAAATAAAAAATAAACTAGAACCCACACACAACTACTGCCTAGAAAAGATTTAGGAAAAAATTAAACAGGAAATATTTAAGGACTTAACAGTCTTCTTTAAGATTATTTACTTAACTCTAAATTCATATCTAATTTTTGTAGTTCAAACTTCTCATGGAACATCTGGACCCTGATGAAGAGGAAGAAGAAGGGGAGGTGTCGGCTAGTACAAATGCTCGGAACAAAGCAATTACCTCGCTGCTTGGAGGAGGCAGCCCTAAAAATAATGCAGCCGCAGAGACAGAAGATGATGAAAGTGATGGGGAGGATAGAGGAGGAGGCACTTCAGGGGTGAGGCGGAGGAGGAGTCAACGTATTTCGCAGCGTATTACGTAAAATGATTTTTATGTGCTTATATATGTCAGTCTATTAAATGTACACCAAGTAATGTAATACTTATGAGAGAAAACATTTTGTAGATAGAGATTCTCTACTTAACCATTTATACATCCTTTTGTAGAAAGTTTAACATAAAAGACAATAAAAAAGAAAAAACAGAAATGAGACTTATCCAGCATAAAGGGTTATTAATTTTTCTTTGGATTGTATTAATGTGTGTTATCCTTTTTTATTGTTGCTAAGTTTTATGTAGCTTTATGGTTCATATGTATATATAATTTTATATATCAATAAGAGTAAAGACACGGGTACAAATTAAGAGTTATATGGTTTTACAAGTATATGTTAACCCCTTGGCGCTGGCGGTCACGGTGCGTCTCATTGCCGGCAATGGAAGTGTGCTGGGAAATCCCAACTCCCGGCGTCAAGGGATTAAAAGCAATAAAAACAAAAATTTCACTAAAATTCTTTTGTGTAACACTTCGTCTTTTTTCCCCCCCTCCCAATGTTTTAGTCATTGAGAAGGTCAAAACGAAATTCAGACTCTACGGAGTTGGCAGCACAGATGAATGAAAGTGTTGACGTCATGGATGTCATCGCTATTTGCTGTCCAAAGTACAAAGATCGACCACAAATTGCAAGAGTAGTACAGAAAACCAGCAGTGGCTTCAGTGTTCAGTGGATGGCAGGCTCCTACAGTGGCTCCTGGACTGAGGCTAAGCGCCGTGATGGCCGCAAACTGGTGCCTTGGGTAGACACTATTAAAGAGTCAGACATTATTTACAAAAAAATTGCTCTAACGAGTGCTAATAAGCTGACTAATAAAGTTGTTCAGACTTTACGATCCCTGTATGCCGCCAAGGATGGGACTTCCAGCTAATGAATTTGTACATGCAGCCAAATTTACAGGAATTTTTTTAAAAGGCAGAAAAACTTGAAATATCAACATTCTGGCAAAAAAAAAAAAAATCAGTTTTATGAAGAGTAAGAATGGAACCTGGGATGCAGGAACAAAAGAAGGAAATGTTGGGCAAACATTTGTGTGGGAGCTCCCTTCGCTGTTGTGCAGCAGAAACAGATTCTCAGTTCATTTTTACTCCCACTGTATTATAGTTTAACAAAAATTGTTTATATCTTGGAAAAAAAAACTTTCTGTTTAAAAAATAAACAAGTGAATGTTGGAAATTAGTCTGTTAATGTTCTTAATAAAGTGTTCTTGGAGTTTAACCTAGCAGCGGATGGCTTTCTTTAGCTTAGCCCAGTTTCCAGGGAAGCATTGTTTTTTCCAGGCTGTAAAATGGCAGAATCTCCTGGATATATAATTTATTCTGTTGAAAAAAAAAAAAAAAAAGCATGCAGTATCTATGACCTATCTGCAGAAGGAGTTTTTGTAAATGTAGATTTTGATGTATTAGGTCACCCTGAAAACAGTACAAGAAAAGGGATCCCCAGGCAATCTGGTGGAGCGAATACTGCAATAAATTTTTTTACTTCTCTTTGTTACTTGTCTGTTTCCATTTGAATTTCTTATTGTAAAGATCTGTTTAAATCCATTTATATTATTTTGCAGTCTTTTATGTAAAATTTATTATATCACTGGTTTTCAAAGCAAAACATAAAGTATTGTTTATACAGTTTGTATAGGCTGACTTCTGAATAATTGGTATCTATTATTTTCATTCCCATAAGAGGGTGTAAACAATTAACTCCAGGGTTTTATTGTATCCTGCAATATTTAGTATTAACTATATATGATTTAGCACTGTGCCAAACACATTTTCAAGAGTACATTTTGATATAAAAAGAAACTATAGTTTATTCCTTGTATGCTTCAATTTCTTTCTAGTGATGTCATGATGGTAATATTTATTTTTTAAACCTCGGGAAAAGGTAACAATCATGCTATTTTGGGAAGCTAGCATTTCTCTTAGTTAAAATTATGCCGTGTATTATTTTAGAGATAGAATTGAGTATGACACTTCGTAATTACATTGCATTTTTCACAAGTTATTTTTTAATGCAGAAAAAGGAGTAATTTTACTAGTTGAGATGTTTATTCATTTTCTATTCTAAACATTTTATACCTCTTTGGGGAGCGGTTTGTTACTACAAATGGGGAGAGTTGGGTATTTAATCATTTGATCTGCTTAGTTGATGCTCAGAAATAGTAATGCCTAAAATTATAGGGGAGAAGGTCTGTTTGAAATTTAAGTCTTTAAACAATGTGTACTTATTTTTAAGTTCGTTTTTAAAAGTTAACCTCTTTAGAATGTTAAGTTTTATGAAATTGGCCAATAAATGAAAATACTCAATTTGTGAGGAAGAGTGACATTGCCACAAAATACCTTTTTGTCAACACCTATTAAACCACAATGAAAATAACTTTTCAGGATCTATTTCCTATGTGGAATTCTTTCAGAACATTTTCTTGAAGGAAATGTTTTCCCACTCTTCTTTTTTCTGCTTAGTTGCCTGTTTCCGCTTCCTTTTTATTGTGAACTCTGTAGAACTAAACTAAATTGGGTTTTCCCCCCTTGGGATATGCTTAATCAGCAAAAGACTTGAGGTAGCTTATGAAAATAACAGTGATTGACCAAAAAGAGTAAAAGACTAATAGTTAGAAAAAATATAAGAATATAAAGTCCAGCCTGTAGAATACTAAAGAATAAAGATGTGGTTTAAAAAAAAAAAAAAAAAAGCCAATTTTGAATGCTGTGAGCCTGACAATCAATCATGCGTGCTATTTAATTCTTAGAAAAACTCTGCTAATTAAATATGTTATCCCCATTTTGTAGATAAGGAAAACTGAGTCTCAGATTCAGCAATTTCCTTATAAATGAATTTGAAGTTGGAATAATTGTCTCACTGTTCTGGCTAATTGAACATCAAGCATTAAAGGAAATGGTCCTTATTGAAAGTAAACCAGATCCTAAAGGATACTTAGTGTGTATGTAAATACTTGGGGGTCCTACTTAGAGTGTGCTTCAGGGGAGGTACACAGTAGTTAAGACTTTTCGTTGGCTCATGAATTGCTGTGTTTAGGAATTTCCCATATTTTCTAAGCTCCAGTATTTCAGCTATCAATATAAGCCAAATGTTGGTGTAACTTGTAAGCCTTAACACTTAAAATATACAAACCAAAGTTTTCAAAAAGTAGATTTCTCAGATACAAATTTTTTTAGCTCTTAACAGTAAAATAAGTTAAGGCCTTGACAGTCAAATCTACAAATCTACAACAAAACTTTTCAAATATATTAAGGATTTGCAAAGTTCATTCTTTTTTTTTTTTTTTTAAGATTTTATTTATTTATTTGACAGAGATCACAAGTAGGCAGCGAGGCAGGTAGAGAGAGAGAGAGAGAGAAGGAAGCAGGCTCCCTGCTGAGCAGAGAGCCTGATGCGGGGCGCGATCCCACGACCCTGAGATCATGACCTGAGCCGAAGGCAGCAGCTTAACCCACTGAGCCACCCAGGGGCCCACAAAGTTCATTCTTAATCTATAGTTTGTTGATACTGTAATATGCCAAGTCATATTTTACTGACTTGTATTGAAAAGATGTTATATTTGATTTAAAAAAAACTGCCAAATACCTCTTAACCTTTTAGTAGATGAATTTGAAATTTTTGTATTTTCTTATTTAAATTGTTTTTTACTGATTTTGAAAAAGAATGGGTAATTTTTTAAATTACCCATTTAAATTTTTTTTTAATTTTTAAAATTACCATACCAAAATACATATGCAGAAAACAATTTAGTAAACTCTAATAGAAGAAATTCTGAACTTTAAAAAAAAAGTAATATGTAGATTACTTTGTTGATATGTTGAATATTTGAAATGTTAGCAGGTAACTGAAGCACACAGGCAATTATGGACGACTGTAATGCATGAAGACAGGTAAGTCTACCTTTTCTGTCCAATGTGGATTTCATGAGCAGTGAGCAGAGTTCTCATATAGTCATTTAGAAAGTGAATTTAACCAGGGAGGTCCATGGTTCTCTCACTACACGCACCACTTTTGGTTGCACATAGTTCATCCTGGTCACTAGCGTGGCCCCCAGGCGGTCTGCATCTCCAAAATACTGATGTAAACTAGAATAAGGTTACTTTTGCAAATATAAAACCCATTTGACCATTCACTTAAAATGATCATGTAATTTCAAGCACTTGATAGATTTTGCTCTACAAAAATCCTTGTTTAAACTTTTGGTCTTTTCTTGCTCGTTTTAAAACTTTTAGTTTTGTTTAACTCCTTGGCTAATTTTTGTCATAGGAAGCACATTATTCATTACTTAAACAAGTTGATGTAATTATTTTTATATTTATGATTTTCCTAAATGCACTCCTTCCTCGTCCTATTGGTTCTAAGAAACAGTTGAACGTAAACTTGGTATGACAGGTCACTGACCAACAGATTCCAGTTTGCACCGTTTATTGACCAAGTGGTCATAGAATCCTTGTGTATTTTGTGTGATAATTGAGTGAATACCACCGACTCACCCTTCTTTGATGAGACCACTTGTGTCTGGTGTCGTTCACAGTGATGCAGTATGCACACAATTTTTTTCTTATCAATATTTTTTTTTAAGATTTTTATTACTTGACAGAGATCACAAGTAGGCAGAGAGAGGAAGAAGCAGGCTCCCTGCTGAGCAGAGAGCTGATGGAGGTAAGATCCCAGGACCCTGACACAATGACCTGAGCAGAAGGCAGAGGCTTAACCCACTGAGCCACACAGGCACCCCACTCATCATCAGTATTTTTTTTAATAATTTTAATTTTTTTGTTAGAGAATCACAACATACCCACCTCTTAGTTTCAGTCATTCTGAATTTCTGACCAAGCTTTCATCAGCTGTTCTCCATATACTCTCCATATTTTTCTGAAACTTCCCAGATACATCATTTAATCTTTAAATATTAATACTTCTTAACACCAAATATCCAGTTAGTGTTCAAATTTTCAATCTTCTAAAAATGTCTTTTAGGTCTTAATCTATAGATTTCTTCCATCTGACTTTTATTCTTTACAAATTTTTTAGGAAGAGACTGATTAATTTGTCCTTAGATTCTTAAAGAAATAGTTGATTCTAAATAGAGAAACAAGTTATTTTTTGGTTTGTAATCCTTTTTATGTGAATTTATTATGGGTTTGAGAGACATTGTCTCTTCCAAATTCAAAAGTATTGATTGTTAAGCCTGCATAACTCCAACAGGGCTGCCATAATAGAATGAAGTAAGGGGGTCGGTCCAGTTTTAAGAAAGATGGTGATAAGCCTTTAATCCTTTGAATTTTAGTTAGCCAATGCCAAGAGACAACTACAGATGAACTGAAGGGAAAAGAAGCCTAAATAGCCTGCCCTATGATTCAAGTTCTCATGTTAGTCAGAAATATTGCTATCTACTGCTTGAAATAAGTGGATGATATATTGTGATTATTTTTTTATTATATAGTTTATAGGCATTGCAGTTTTTGCTGAATGTAATTTTGGCTCTATGTATTTTTACATACATAGAAAAATACATAAATGTATTTTTACATTTTATTATCTTATTACATTTTTCAGTCCTTAATCTCAGTCATTTAGAACTTTAGAAATTAAAAGTTACTTTGTGCTACTTTGTCATCTAGTACTACTGGCTTCACCCTTTTTTCTCTGCAATAAACGGCAGTGTAAATTTGTCTTCATAACTTGCCTAGAATTGTAATTTAGGCCTAACCTTACTAGCTTTATAGCATAGGACAACAGGAAAAAGTAATTATAATCTAAGGTTGTCATATAAAGCCCAAATCGATAGTAGATCCCTATATCCCATAATTTTAAAAGACAGAATCATACAATATGCAGGATCTGAGAAATCACTTTTTAAAAAAAATATTTTATTTATTTATTTGACAGACAGAGATCACAAATAGGCAGGCAGGCAGGGGGCAAGGGAGGCAGGCTCCCCACTGAGCAGAGAGCCCGATGCGGGGCTCCATCCCAGAACCCAGGAATCATGACCCAAGCTGAAGACAGAGGCTTTAACCCACTGAGCCACCCAGGTGTCCTTCATCACTTTGGAATTCACGAATCTCTAACTATCTAATGAGAACCATGAAATCTCTACTTAGGAAATTGAGAGAATTGTGTGTACAATTTTGAGGGATACATGGTCACTCCCATCCCATTAACCTGTGTGATCTGCCTTGAAATCTATAGGTGAAGAGAAATTGAGGCTCAAAAAGGTGAACCGGTATCAACAAGCTATAGTTGACCCTTGAACACACAGGTTTGAACTTTGCAGTCCTCTTAATATGCAGAGACTTCACTGTATGGTCCTTGTAATCTTAATATTTCTCCCCCTAGCGTTATTGTAAGAATACAGTATAAAATACATATAACACAAAAACGTGCTAATTGAACAGTAGGGTTACCAGTAATGGGGTTCTGGTCAACTGTAGGCTATTAATAGCTAAGTTTTTGAGTCAAACTTTGCACACAACTGGGTGGAGGGTAGGGGGGTCAGTGTCTCAAACTCTGCATTGTGCAAAGGGTCACCTGTACATACCTACTTAGTACCAAGAGCAATCCTCAGGGTTCTTCCCTCCCAGATGAGTTGTTCTTACAAAGAAGATTCATCTGGAAAGCCCTCATTCAGTCACCTGTAAGAGCTGAATGTAGACAATGACTAAATGTGGATTTTTTTTATACATTTTCAAAAGATCCCCTTTATAGTCTCCGATTTTGAGATGCCTACCATCCTATGAGATAAATAGAGAAGGTAAAATGTGGCTTTCTATGTGTTCTGTTTTTATTTTAGTTACCTGTATTACCTGGGCTGATGTAGAAGACAATTGAATTGCCAATTGAATTGGCAAAAAGAGTATTAACTTTGAATTCAGAACACAGTCTGAAGCCATGTGTTACAGAAATAAGTGTAATACTAAGTTTGGCAAATAAAATCACTTAGCATGGGGATTCCTGGGTGGCTCAGTTGGTTAAGCAGCTGCCTTCGGCTCAGGTCATGATCCCAGCGTCCTGGGATGGAGTCCCACGTCGGGCTCCTTGCTCCGCAGGGAGCCTGCTTCTCGCTCTGACTCTGCCTGCCACTCTGTCTGCCTGTGCTCGCTCTCATTCTCTCTCTCTCTCTCTCTGACAAATAAATAAATAAAATCTTTAAAAAAAAATCACTTAGCATATTCTGCAGGAGCTTATTTAAAGAAATCCATAATTGGGGCACTTGGCTGGCTCAGTCAGAAGTTAAAGCATATGACTCTTGATCTCAGGGTCATGAGTTTGAGCCTCATGTTGAGAAGAGATCGCTTTTTTTTTAAATCCATAATTATCTTTTGTGCATATTTGGATCATCAGAATGGTATAGCAGGGACATGGGGATGGAATTCTGAAAGTGTGGATAGCACTGTGGGTATGAGGAGTACAACATCAAAAGTTGAAGCTATATAGAAAGGGCGAAGTATTACACTTTCTGGACTGAAATCTTACCATGTAGGCATTGGAAGTACTTCAAGCAAGGAGTTGTGAAAGCTCACTCTGGCTCCTACATGGACGGCTAGATTTGTGGGCGTCAAGAAGAGAAGACTGATGCGGTTGTCTCAGAGATGGGGAGACCCTGAATGAGGAGGGTGATGGGGGCTGGAAGATCAGAGAGGCGGTGGATGTATTTAGGAAATAAAAAGAGCAGGACTTGGGGCGCCTGGGTGGCTCAGTGGGTTGAGCCGCTGCCTTCGGCTCGGGTCATGATCTCAGGGTCCTGGGATCGAGTCCCGCATCGGGCTCTCTGCTCAGCGGGGAGCCTGCTTCCCTCTCTCTCTCTCTCTGCCTGCCTCTCCATCTACTTGTGTTTTCTCTCTGTCAAATAAATAAATAAAATCTAAAAAAAAAAAAAAAAAAGCGCAGGACTTGACTGTTGGCTGAATGAGGTCACGGAAGACGAGAGGCATCAAGGACAGCTATTCCGCTTCTCTGCTCCTGTCCACTAGGGTTAATCACGTGGAGGTGAGGCTCTCTGGGATGTTCGGGGATGTCCAGACGGTGGGAGTAGGACACCTTCCGTGGGAGGCTTTGGGCTGAGGCCACAGTTGGGACTCCTCAGCATGTCAGCTGTTGAGTGAGCAGCACAGAGCCGAAGCACGGACCTTGGAGACTTAGAAACGTTTAAGATGCAGCAGGAGGACAGTGAGTTTGTGGAGGAGACAGAAGAAATGCTTAGAGAAGGCTGGGAAGAATCCAGGAACCAGCAGTTAGAGAGTTTCAAGCAGGACAAAGCAGCACGTGAAATGCAGCGCGAAAAGCTACTGCTCCTGCCTTTCGGAATGTAAAGGGTGCCCTTGAGGGAGAGTAGTTTCAGAACGAACGAGAGCAAAGCCAGTCACAGTGAGAAATGCGTGAGTGCGAATGAGAAGCGAATGGGACTCTGTCGGGGAGTGAGGCCAGGCGGGAAAGGCCGGCAGCGGACGGAAATGCTGAGCGGGGAAGCCGGGTGACGGCGGCCCGCCACGCCGCATGTAAGAGTTCGGTTGGGCTTGAACTAGGTATGAAACACTCGGGTTTGTGGGTCAGAAGTACCCCTCACTGGCTACACCGGGGGGAACCGTGATGATGCCCAAACGCACGCTCGGGTCATTTCTGTCCAGCAGGGCCCGGGCGCCGCGGAGCAGGGCGTCCCCGCGCCGGGCCCGGCAGCTGGGGGAGGGGCGCGTCGCTGCGCTAGCCGGAGAGACCAGGGAAGGACCACGGTTCGGAGGCCTCCGCGAAGTGGAAAAGCAAGTGCAACGGCAGCGGCCGGCATGGAATAAAGGGGCGACAAGTCAGAGGAAGGAACGTGTGGGGTTTCTGAGGTGGAGTGGTTCTGGAAATGAGGTGTAAGTGTGCGACCACGGAATGGATTAGTCCGGCGGAGCGGCGGTGTTGGCACTGGGGAGGTCAAGAAAGCTGCATTCCGCGCTCCTCTCCCGCGCTTACGACACTGGACCCTGGGACGCCTGGGTGGCTCAGTCAGTGAAGTGGCTGCCTTCGGCTCAGGTAGTGAATCCAGGGTCTTGGGATCGAGCCCCACATCGGGCTCCCTGCTCAGCGGGGAGCCGCTTCTCCCTCTGCCCGCCACTCCCCTGCTTGTGCTCGCTCGCTCTCTGACAAGTAAGTGAAATCTTTAAGAACCTAAAACATTGAATCCTTCTTTCCTGTCATACTAACAATTTGTCTTGGGGCTGACTTGGTACTGACACTGGTTACTATTAGTTTCTGCAAATTTAATCACTCGGCAAGTCTGTGCTGAGTGTTTACCGCAAGCGATGACTGTGCTGGCCCCGGGGCAAGAAGTCTGTGTTCCGGTGAGAGAGTTGGGAAATGAACCCCAAAGTACCCAACTACATAGTTAGTAAGTAACAACTGAAGTGAGTGCCTGAGAGGAAAAGTAACAAAATCCACGCTGGTGTGTAGCACTGAAGTAGTCTGGAGGGCTGCGGGGGGTGAGAAAGGCTGTCTTCTCCCAGTGAAACTGATTAGTCCTCAGATAAAGCCTGACATGCAATAGCTGTAACACACACCAGCTAATGTTGGTTGAGCCATTAAGAAATGGGAAATGAGGGGCGTCTGGGTGGCTCAGTGGGTTAAAGCCTCTGCCTTCGGCTCAGGGCATGATCCCAGGGTCCTGGGATCGAGCCCCACATCGGACTCTCTCTTCAGCAGGGAGCCTGCTTCCCTTCTCTCTCTGCCTGCCTCTCTGCCTATTTGTGATCTCTCTCTCTCTCTCTGCCAAATGAATAAATCAACTCTTTAAAAAAAAAAATAGAAAGAAAGAAATGGGAAATGACTTTTGATTCCTCCCAGCAGTTCATTCCTTTAGGGACATGATGGTTGAGGTCTGAACTCTAGGGCAAAAAAATAGATGGAGGAAGGGAAGCAAGGGGAATCCCCAATTGAGGCACAGCCTGTGAAGCTTCATGGTTCCCAGGGATGGCAGAGAGCAAGACAGCAGAGCAAAGCTGATGATGTAGGTGGGCCCAATCATGCTTTTGCTGACCAAACCTTCTTAAAGACGTCCTGAAAGCAAATGGAAGCCATTAAAGAAATGAAGAAGGTGGGAGTAGAATAGGGATTTGCTTCTGTGAAATCAGAGTTGCGTTTTTTGTTTGGTTTGTTTTGTTTTGTTTAAAGTAGGCAGAGAGGCAGGCAGAGAGAGAGGAGGAAGCAGGCTCTCTGCTGAGCAGAGAGCCCAATGCGGGACTCAATCCCAGGACCCTGAGATCATGACCCGAGCCAAAGGCAGAGGCTTTAACCCACTGAGCCACCCAGGCACCCCCAGAGTTGCGTTTTTAAAAGCTCACGTCAGTGCGCCTACGTGGCTCAGTGGGTTTTAAAGCCTCTGCCTTAGGCTCAGGTCATGATCCTGGAGTCCAGGGATCGAGCCCCGCATCGGGCTCTCTGCTCGGCAGGGAGCCTGCTTCCTCCTCTCTCTCTGCCTGCCTCTCTGCCTACTTGTGATCTCTGTCTGTCAAACAAATAAATAAATAAAATCTTTTTTTAAAAAAATAATAAAAGCTCACTGTCTACAATGTACACAGTGCTAGAGGAGGCCATAAGGTCCATGTGAAAGACAACAATAACCCGAGTGGGGGCGGCGGGAGGAGAGAAGTGGCCTCATTTGTAAAACTTTACGATAATTACATCGGTCACAGAGCTTTGGTTGGATATTGTTTAAATTGTGATAAGGAGAGAACAGGTGTGAATTTCCTTACACGCAGTGAGACCAGCCTTCCTGGGTTGGTACCACGCAGAAGAGAACATGACTTATACGGGATTCATCTGGAGGACAGACCATGAGGAATAACCATGATTTGAAGCAAGGAAAGGAATCAGAAGATGTGACATTATTCAAAAAGGGGAAAAGACGTGTTGGTAGACTTTTGCATAGCTTGAATCTTTAGAATCCTGCCTTTTATACAAAGCAATCCCAAGATATAAATTTTACAAAGAGGTAGGCTTTTAATGCAATAATACAGTTTCTATTATTTACTGGTTTGATTTTTCTAATTTAAATAATCCCTTGTTCATAAAGGCAATCACTTTGAACTCTTTTAGCTCTTTCTTTGCATAGTTATATTTCTAAAGAATATACTATTACAATTTATTAATTCTGGACTATGTATTATCTTATGACCTATTAACTTTTTTATGAAAGGTGAGGACATAGTTCTTATGCTCTTCCCCTCTTCTCCCAATATGGATATCACTATATTTAATCAGAGTTTATGCAATAGAAAACTATGTAAATATTGTTCAGTCAGAGCGCGCATTTAGTGTACTAGACGAATGTTTCCTTTCTTGTATACTCAGTTCCCTTCAGTGAAACTGCTTTGCTTTTCACTCACAGAAGTTCCACGCAGTACTCTGTAACTCTTTGTATGCTCTGTTGTATCATTCATTTGTGTCTCCTCCCCACCCTGCCTCCTACTCCCCAGCCCTGTTCCTCCGTCAAGAAAGTCCTCCTCTAGCTATCCTGACGTTTCCCATCAGTATGGACCGATTTTCCAGGACTGCGGCAAAGTTATTGTACCAGACTCTTCCTTCCCCTGTTTTTTGTTTTTGTTTTTTTTTTAAAGATATTATTTATTTGTCAGAGAGAGTGAGCGAGAGCGAGCACAGGCAGACAGAGTGGCAGGCAGAGTCAGACGGAGAAGCAGGCTCCCTGCGGAGCAAGGAGCGCGATATGGGACTCGATCCCAGGACGCTGGGATCATGACCTGAGCCTAAGGCAGCTGCTTAACCAACTGAGCCACCCAGGCGTCCCCCTTCCCCTGTTTTGGTTGGATTCAGAACCTGTGTCTGGAATCCATGCCTTCTTCCTTTTTGCCTAAAAATGTTCTGTTTGCTTGAGCATAGCCTGCCATAGCTCCCTAAAAATGGACACAATGGGACAAACTTGCTGAGTCATTAGGTGTCTGAAAATGTCTTTGTTCTCACCTTGTAATTGATTGATAGCTGGGTCTAGAATTCTGAATTGAAAATTTTCCCTTTGAAAATCTTTTCATCATCATCTAGCCTGTGCTGTTGCCATTAAGACAGGTGATACCATACTATTGTTCCTTTGTATACAACTTGTGTTGTCCCTCTCTAGAAGCTTTTAAGGATATTTTATGTATTTCCCATATTTTGAAATTTCACTATGATGTCCCTTAATGGATCTCTTTAAAATTCATTTTGCGGGGTACATACAGACTTTTAATCTTTTAATCTGTGTCCTTAGCTATGGAGATTTTTTCTAATTTCTTTCTAAGTTTTCTTTTTTTTTTTTCTTTTTGTTTTTTTTTCAAGCAGGCTGGATGCTCAGCATGGGGCTTGAACCTAAGACTCTAAGATCAAGAGATCAAGAATTAATATGAATTAATTAAGAATTAATTAATTAAGAATTAATGCTCTACCCACCGGGCCAGCCAGGCGCCCCTCCCGGCCCCTCTTTAGTTTCTTTGGTCTCTCTGCAGTTTCTGTTATTAGTCACGTAATCTTCCTGGACTGATTTTCTCAGTTGTTGTTGATGTTAAGATTTTATTTAATTTCTTTATTTATTGAAGCCCGAGAGCAGGAGGAGGGGCAGAGGGAGAGAGAAAAATCTCGGATTCCTTACAGAGCCCGACGCAGGGCTCCATCTCGCAACCTTGAGATCATGACCCAAGCAGATATCAAGAGTTGGCCGCGCCGACTGCGCCACTCAGACGCGCTTCTCAGTTGTTTTGTGCCCCCCTGTGGTGGGGCGAGCCGTGTCTCTTGGCTCCGTCTTTGAGAGCTTTTCAGCTTTAACTCTTCCATTACGTTTTTTATTTCAGCCGTATTTTAAATTTCAGCTTCTTCTTGTTCTCTGATTGTTCCTCTTTACAGTTAACTTATTCTTACTTTATGGATGCAATATCTCCTTATATCTGTCAGATTAAAAAGTAGATTTCTCACTTGGCATTTGGAGGCCTTGAGCTCAAGTCACAGCTAAGGCATCGTATGTTCAGATTTAAGGAGGCTGATAAATCACTTTGCTCACTTCTTCAAATTCTGGTTAGAATTATAAACTGGTCTCTGAAAGATGGAGGTAAAATTAACAGCTTTATTGTCAGTAGAGCCGGAGTAGAGAACAAACCATAGCCTGGACCTGCAGCCACAGCGGGCTTGCCGCCATGCGCCCCAAATCTACACCTTGCGGTCCATCTGTCATGTGGGGTTTTACAAGGTAAATACTTAATCTGCTCAGCCTCCTGAAGGAGACATTGCTGTCCATCACTCAAAAGCACTAAGAACAGGGACAGAGAGAATGAAGTCACAAACACACCTGCTTGGTTTCGGTTTTGTTTTGTTTTAGTAATCTCTCCCCCCAACAGGGGTCTCAGACTCATGGCCCCAAGATCGATAGTCTCGTGCTCTTCTGACTGAGAGGCAGCCAGGTGCCCCACAAATATACTCTTTTTGTTTGTTTGTTTTTAAAGATTTATTTATTTATTTGTCAGAGAGAAACAGCAAGAGCAGGACCACAAGTAGGGGGAGTAGAAGAGGGAATACAGGCTTCCCACTGCGCAGGGAGCCCGAACCAAGGCTTGAGCGCAGGACCTTGGGATCATGACCTGAGCTGAAGGTAGAGGCTTAACCTACTGAGCCACCCAGGCACCCCTCATTGTTTTGTTTTGTTTTTTAAGTTTTTTTTTTTTTTCTTTTTTAAGATTTTATTTGAGACAGTCCAAGTTGGGGGGAAGCAGAGGGAGAAGGAGGCTTCCCAGTGAGCAAGGAGCCTCTTGTGGGACTCGATCTCAGGACTCTGGGATGTGACCTGAGCTGAAGACAGATGCTTAATGGCTGATCCACCCAGGGGTCCCAAGGTTTTATTTTCTTAAGTAATCTCTACATCCAATGTGGGACTCAAACTGAGAACTCCAAGAATCACAAGTCACACGCTCCACTGACTAGGCAAGCCAGGTGGCCCTTCACTTGGTTTTTAACTCCTAGACTGCACTCATTTTAAACATGGGAATCGATGTTAACTCTTGACATTCACCAATCAGAAATAAAAATCTTTATTAACAGAAACAACCTCACAGAAATGTAAGAATAGAGTTTCCTCTCTCATGGAGTTTCCCAACTTGTTTTAAAGAAAGATTTCTTTGAGGGGTGCCTAGCTGACTCGTCTGTAGAGCCCCACATTGGGTGTAGAGATTACGTAAAAATAAATAAGCCACATCTATTTCCTACATAATCCGTTCTATTATTTTGCCCACTTACCTTGTATTCCCCGTCATGATGAAGTCTGTCTTTCTCTATGTGTCTGGTGATACCTAAGTGTCCATTCAGGTTTTAGAGCAAAGTACTAAAAAGTTTGTTGAAGTTCTGAGTGTATAGGTAGATTTCATCTGCTGAAACTTTTTTTCTAAAAGGCCAGAAAGTATTTTAGTGTTTGAAAAATCATAGTCTGTGTAGCAACTATTCAGTTCTGCCACTGACACAGTGCAGGTTGTGTTTCAGTAAAACTCTTATTTCAAGGCGCCTGGGTGGTTCAGTCAGTTAAGCACCAGAATCAGATTCAGCTCAGGTCTTGATCTCAGGGTCACAAGTTCAAGCCCCGCATTGGGATCCGCTCTGGGAATGGCGCCTACTTACAAAACAAACACCTTTACTTCCAGAAGCAGAGAGTAGGTCAGATTTGCCGACCTCTGCTCTGCAGTAATCAGTTAGAAAGCTGGACTCCTGCCTGGTTATCATTATTTTTTAAACCCTATAGAGAAATTTTCCCTCCAGCTAGGCAACTTCTGTCACAGATCTTGGCCCCAATCCCACATATATAGGAAAAGTCTAGGCCATCCATTTCCAACTTATAAACCAACTTTAGCTAATAAGGACTTTTTCCTCTCAGTTATTCCCCAGACTCAGTGTTTTGTTTTGTTTTTTTAATATATTTTTTTGTTTGTTTTTAAAGATTTTTGACACAGAGAGATCACAGGTAGGCAGAGGCAAGCAGAGAGAGAGAGAGGAGGAGGAAGCAGTCTCCCTACCGAGCAGAAAGCCTGATGTAGGACTCGATCCCAGAACCCTGAGATCATGATCTGAGCTGAAGGCAGAGGCTTAACCCACTGAGCCACCCAGGTGCGCCCAAACTCAGTGTTTGTATGGAAACTAAAGCATTTGTTTCCACCAGGGTGTCCTTAATGGCAAAGGGCCATAGTCCAGATGCTGAACACGAATGATCAAGGTATACACAATGCTTAAAGGGAAGTGGAGTTCTGGAGGGCTACCCAGTGTGACTTCTGAGCTATTATCAAGTACATTTTCCTTTTTCTCATATTTCCTCAGCGAGATTCAAGGTTTGATTTCTTAGAGGAAAGCTAAGCAAGACACAAAGCATGTACCTAATAATTATTTGAACTGTTGACAGATGGAGCATTGTAGAAGTAACAATGGCTTGTCGTTAGTGCATCCACGTATCGATTATAGACTCTGGCTGGAAACAGTGCGTGGAGAAGTGAGAAAGCACAGAAGTCTGAAGTCAGTGTTTATTTTTTTAAAGATTTTTATTTGAGAGAGACAGAGCCCAAGACAAATGCTTAACCGACTGAGCCACCCAGGGGCCCCAAGTCAATGTTTTAAATCTAGGTCCACGTATATAGCTTCTCGGCAGAAGCTTTGAGTTTCCTTTGCTGGTGGATTCCAAGTTCAGCCAGAACACTTTGGTTTATGATAAATCATGCTAAATGCTGTATTAAATTTTTAATAAGAATGTAAGCAAAGATTCAGTTTTGAGAAACTGGGGAACACTTTTAATAACTAGAGGCATTTCCCAAGCATGCTGTTCAAAACCTGCGTGTGGGAACTGCTTCTCTACAGGTCCATGCAGGAAGGGCAGGAAGTCTAGACCCTTCCTTAGGAGGAGCTAAAATGCTCATTTGGATGAGTCCTCTGTGTTCAGATACACTAAGCAAAATCATCATATTACAATTTTTAAAATTTTTTTCTTAAGATATATTTATTTGACAGACAGAGATCACAAGCAGGCAGAGAGAGAGGAAGGGAAGCAGGCTCCCCCGCTGAGCAGAGCGCCCAATGCAGGGCTCGATCCCAGGACCCTGGGATCATGACCTGAGCCAAAGGCAGAGGCTTTAACCCACTGAGCCCCCCAGGACCCCATCATATTGCAATTTTTTGAATACTAAGGGTGATCTCAGGCTATGGGTTGAAACTACCTAGGATTATCTGTCCTCTGCTGTTGGTCTCCACCCTTGTTCCTTCCTCATTTTCAGGTTTACTATATGGATATTCCCCAGAAGACTTCCACTTCCACCTATGACAGAGGACCCGCTACCTGACTCACCTGCCTGTCTCAACCACAAAGCTGGCAGATGTGGGACAATGTGCAGCACAAAACAGTGGTCCTGGAGAGAAGGGCAACTCACGAGGAAGTCAGCTTGTGAAGGCCTCGGTGCCTGCTTGAGGACAGTACTCTGATGACCGCAACATAACGAGCTAGATTCCAAGCACGCCACTGTGGTCCGACTCAGCTGAAGAGGCAGAGTTCAGGGCCATCAGTGGCGGGAATCTGCCAGGTAGGGCCACAGGGGGAAGGAAGCTGCACAGAGGAGCCCGAGCTTCTCTGGGGAGAAGCCTGTGTGCGGACAGGGTTGAGCTGCTCATATTAGTACCAGTGTACCTGAGGAAGACCAGAGAGTATTGACCACAAGGTCGAGAGCCCGGCTGCGGGGGTGAGGCCAGCCCAGCCAGAGTGGAGACCTTGCTGGTACCTCAGTAATACTCCAGACATCCAATCAAGACACCAGAAAGACGCATCTTAGAAGAAAAGATCTTACCCTAGAATAAGAGCTACGAAAAACACCCTTCCGATGAGGGTAAAACCTATAGTCCGTCAACGAAACCTGAGAGAATTGCCAGAAGATCTGTACTATAGGAAATGCTAATGAACTTGAGGCTGAAGGGAACTGCTAGATAGAAATTTGGATCTACAGGAAGAAATGAAAAAGTACTGGAAATGATAATTGCCTTAAAAGGCAACTGAATGTTTACATCAGAATAGGAGCAGGTAAAAGGGATTATACTACTGTAAAACCGCGTTACTTCTGAAGTGGTGTGAAATGTCGAGTTGGTAAGTTAAGGGTTCATACCGTTAGCCCTAAAGCATCAGTTCTCAAACTCTTTATACTCATAAAAATTATTTAGGGTCCTAAATAGCTTTGTTTTTGTTGGTATATCTGTGAATATTTATCGTTAGTAATTAAAACCGAGGAAAGTGTTTTTTTTTTTTTAAAAGATTTTATTTATTCGATAGATCACAAGTAGGCAGAGAGGCAGGCAGAGAGAGAGGGGGAGGCAGGCTCCCTGCTGAGCAGAGAACCCGATGTGGGGCTCGATCCCAGGACCCTGAGATCATGACCTGAGCCGAAGGCAGTGGCTTAACCCACTGAGCCACCCAGGCGCCCCAAAACCGAGGAAAGTGTTTAAATAGCTTTAATTACAGTTACCCATTCAATGTTTATTTTTTAGGGAGAGAGAGAACGCACATGCACACACACATGCACGCGCGCAGAGGGCAGAGGGAGAACCTTAAGCAGACTCCGTGCCCAGCATGGAGCCCAACATGGTGCTGGATCTCACGATCCTGAGATCATGACCTGAGTCAAAATCAAGAGTTGGACACTTAACCAACTGAGCCACTCGGGCACCTCCCATTCAATGTTTGTAACTATTTTCCAAAACAAAACTTAGTGGGAAGAGTAGCACTGTTTTATAGTTTTACAAATCTCTTGAATGTCTGGCTTTACTGGAAGATGGCAGAATTCTCATACGTGCTTCTGTGCGCGGCTTGTTGCAGGATGTTATTGTGGCTGAAGGACATAAAAACATCTGGCCCCACACAGGTATGTAGCTGGAAAAGGAGGCACATTGAATTGCTTTTTCAGACAATAGTATTCTTTGATATTATACCAAAAATTGACAAATGAATGAAGGTTTTTAGTTTCTTCTCATTAAAATTATCTCCAAAATTATGACATTATTTGGGGGCAACACCAGAAACCACCCCAGTCTCCGCACCATGGTCTTTAGAAAGTTCACATGAGCCTTCTGGAGTCAGGATCTTATTTGCCACGCAGAGCATTCTTCCCTGGTTCTTTTCCCAAGTTTTTGAAGGCTGGAGGGCACAGGACAGGTGGGAGGTCGTTGGTTTTTTTTCACTCCAGGACCAGGCCTGCCCAGCGGAATTTTAGGCCGTGTTCTGAAACGGAGTTCATTATTGAGTTTCGGGGTGAGATTGTGACTTTCTAATTCCCCTCAATTATCCATATAAGTTTGTTTCTCAAAACTCAGGAGATAGTAAAGAAGGAGACGAAAGAGATTTTTTATTGAAAGTAACTTAAATATTATGTAAACTTGACTTGAAAGTTACTTTTCATTTTTTCATCATTTAAAAAATGGTGTCTAAGGATAGGTCAAATGCAAAAGCATGTAACAGATCTATAGTTAAACAACCCTTTACCCACGAAGGCGAAATTATTGAGAAGTGTTTATTTTCCCTCTTGCCATGGCTAATCTGCGTAAGATATGGTTGCTGGTGGTGTGTACACATGGCTCCCTTCACTGCTTCTCTCTTTCAAATGCACAAATCTTTCAGAATGACAACCACTGAGGTGCCGGGCTTTCCTTGGCAACAGATACTCGGGTCTTACAGGTCCCAGGCCCGGTGGACGGACAGGCTCTTGTCCTCCACACCGGCCACCATGTCTTCAATGGCCTTCCAGTCAAGCTTGCTGAGGATGCTGCCGGTGCTCTCAGACACACTGTCCGCACCGCGGGAAGGAGGCTCTTGCTCTTCCTCAACGGCTGACAAGTCCTATCAAATTAAGAAAGGCAGTAAGTTGTGATCTGAGCCTGAGAAAAAAAATAAATGGAACATGAACTAAGCTTTCCAAAGTTTCCAGGGCTGCTCATCCCCCAGCTGGGGAAGCAAACTAGGGCGGTGGTTGCCCAGCACATCTGGAGCGACCATGGGCTGAACAACGTCTGACACAACTAGGTGCTGGCACCAGGTCTGAAGAATGGGCACAATGGATTTTTATACTTGTACTACAATCATCTGTTCTTACTTTTTTGGTTATTCTTTAGTTGAAAGGAAAATACAAATTCAAGGAAAATTCTGAAAGATAAATGCTATAGCACTAAGCCAAAAGTGTAGATGCTTTGAATGACTGCTTCGGTCTTGCAGGAGCTCCACACCCCACAGAGAACAACAGAAATCACAGGCAGGCGGAGATGGGGAACAGCGCTTACCTGTAGAAGGGAACCGTGGCTCTCCTGAAGAATTGTACGGATGCGTGAAGGTACCATCCAAGGACTCACCATGGTCTCCTCCCTCTCGTACTCTACACACACCTGCTTTGACTGAGGTGAAAGCTCGGCCGTGACGTGGTTTCTCGTACACTGCACACGGCATGGAGCACCGGAACCTTTCACAGGAAAGGACAAAGCTAGTGGGACTGATTCACTTAAAAAACTGGCTTGTTTATTCTGACTTTTATGATCAAATCCAAGGCAGTCACGTTTTATCTAATATTTAAAGTTTTTTTTGTGACTTATCTTTAAGAAATCTCTGCACTCAACATGGGGCTTACACGCACAGCCGGGGATTGGGAGCTGCCCCCCGCCCCCCACCAGCTGAGCCCGCCGCGCGCCCCTTCCCTGACAACTGAATCACAGGGTCTGGGTATGGTTTTAACGATTTCTGCCCCGTCAGTGTGACCGAAGGAAACTGAATTCTGGCCATCTCGTCATTTTTAAAATAACAGTAACCTCTAGGACAAGAGAGTCCTAGAGAGAACAAGTCTAGAAGTAACCTCTAGGAGAGGAGAGGCCACAGATGTCATGGAACTGTGCAGAAGTTCCAACTGCGAAGAGTACGGCAAACATTGCGGCGAAAAAGAAAACAGCCGGTAAAGTAGGACTTGAGACCCAAGGCTGACAGAGAGAGAGAACACCAAGTGGTTAAGCAGCATGATAACCACGAGGCAGGAGTCTCTCCAAGGAGACGGCAGCACACGGAGACGGCGCTGGGGCGGCCGTGAGAGATCAGCCAAGGCTGTGACCGCCCGGAGATCCCCACTTGCGGCCGCCACAGCGCGTGTGCTAACTAGACTTCGATACTCCTCCAATGGACCTCATTATTGCCATCAAGAAGAATGACAAAATCATCACCGAAATTAAGAAATTAAGGTTAACCGTCCTGGACTTTAGGATAAGCCTTTACCCGCGGGGGATCTACACACCTGGAGAAGCCGCCCCTGGCTTTTTCTCACCTTGCTTTCGACAGGGATGACTTGGTAATCTCCTTCGCTTCAGATCCGAGTGCGTTTCTCTAGGATTTGCTCGGGGTAGCCAATCTCAAAGTAAAATATGAAAACGACACTGTGAAACTGAGCACGTGCGAAGCTTTTCAAGTGTGGGTGTTCGTGCTCCAGGGTGGACAGCGGACGCGTTCTAAGGTAAAAGGTCAGTGAGCCATCGGAAAGAAACCCCACCATGGAAACTAGGCTGGCAAGTGCACCGGCTTCCCTCCAAGAAGCACTCTCTCTGACGGCCAGTGACCACCACCCCCCAGTTTCTTTATGAAACCTACTGCCAAACGTCTATGGGCTCCAGCCTGAGTAATCTGAAACTGAACAGAAAACCAGAATCCATTCCCTGTACCACCTCCAGAAGAAAACCCTGTCCCTCCACTTGCCGGTCTTGGGCCATACTCTAGACACACAGCCAAGCTAGAAACGTGGAGACCTACCAAGTTCATCCTGTCACAGGCAGGGCTACCCCTGGACAATGAAAGAAATACTTCTGTTTGCCCTTCTAAGGGCAAAGCCTCATGCTAGATCGTAATTCACTTCACAAAACCCTGCAGTTCTGGAGCTTCCATAAATATAATATCAGTGTACATATAATTTCAGCTATTTCTAGGGGCCACATTGCATTTTGGGGGTTTTATCTGTTAAACTAACATTACCAGGTATTTTTTTAGAAAAGAATAAAATAGTTTTGGAGTACTCTAACCTAAAAATTTTACAGAAGATGAAAATGAGAGACTTTGAAATAAAAACAAAAGTCTGGGGTTATACAATTAATAGCACAGGAAATGATGCTTCCAGCACTCAAACTGATCCTAGTTAATTACAGCCTTGGGTTTTAAGGGATTCAGTGGGGAAAACTATGGAAAAAGAACCAAAGAGAATTCCTAGGACATGGTGCCATCAAAGTAACACAAACATGACAGGGTAAAGAGCAGACGTGGCTGAAGACAGAGGCAGTGAACTGGAAGGTGGCGGCATTGGAGAGAGGCCTAAAGGCAGGAATAGACTCATTCATGTTTCTCATCATTTTTATACTACGTGTAATCAGTGACTGCATTATTGTCTCTAACAAATGTAGCCATTTCTGTGAATCAGGATAATGCCAGAGAGCTCAGTTACTGTGAGGACGAAGTGAGATCACTCACAGGCCGTGTCAGTACAGGGCCTGGCATCAGGCATCACTTCCCCGAGGCTCCCTGGCTTCAGCAGTAAAATGGGGATAACAGCTGCCCTGCCCACCTACCGGAGCCGGGGCCGTGACGGAGAGTTCCCAGGAGAATACTGCGAACGTTCTTTTTAAATGATGAAGAGTAACAAGGGGCGAGGGCTGGGCCGGGGCTCGACCTTAATTCTTAGGCATTAAGATCATGGCCATTTCCCTCTCCAGTGGATCAGAGCACAGCTCATTCTGAGTCCCCAAACTTATCATGACTCTGTGACAATGGCCGCCTCTTCAGTACTTGCTTTTATGTTCAGTTCTCTGCTAAGCCCATAATATGGGTTCTCACTCATAACAATCAGGATTTTGCAGGCGAGAAAGTTGAAGCTTACACAAATGGGTTAGGAATTTGCCCAAAACTAAAGAATAAGTGGTGAACTAGGATTCCAAAGAGAGCTAACTCCGCAGCAGCCCGTTCCCAAACCACCATACCACACTGCCACACCCGCATTCTGAAATCTGCAATTGAAATTTCTGAGATGCCTTACAACTTTTAAAAATTTAAGTTGAAGAACTTTATTCTTTATTTATCCCTTACCTTTTTGGAAGGTAACTGGAGATGCCACAGCCTTCCTTACGGCCACTTTGCCTCTGCCACCTTTGCTCTGTATGGTGTAAGTAGCAGTTCCTAGAAAAACAGACAAACTCCTTTAACCTCTGCGATGGGGAAAGGAGGCTCAGAAGGCAGGAGCAGGGGCCGCCTTGAAGGCCGGGGACAGCTCCAGACAGATCTGTGGGATGGGGGTCCCCAGTGCAGGAGCACCTTTTCGAGGACAGTCTCCCAGGAGTAGGGGAGCTGACCAAAGGAGGGCCAAGCCCTTAGCCCAGGCAAGTGCAACGTCATACAGGCCTGACTCTGGACAGACCCAAGCCAGAGACACATTTCCACAGAATCCAAGACTTTTCCATCTGATATTGAGAAACCACAGATTGAAGTTTAAAATCCTTGCCAATTTTTGGCATTTCTTTTACTTAACTTTGACAACTGCATCAGGTATAAAATAAAACTTCAAAAAAAACATGGTTACTACTGAAATTTTAGTTTAAAAAGAGACTCTTATTATAATTTGTTAATTAAGAGCAGGAGTTAAACTATGAAGTTTTATTAAGAGGACTGGAATTCATAGAAACTTCAATTTTCTAATTGAGGCAGCATAATGAAGCATAGATTCTAAGTGTGTAGGCTCTAGACCCAGACTGGGTTTAAATTCCTAGCTATCTGATCTAAGGCACTTATTTCAACTTTCTCTGCCTGGGTTTTCTCACCTGTAAAATGGAACTATAACAGTACATGTCTCACAGGGTTGTAATTAAAGAGCTTAAATAGAACCTGGCACATTAGTTTATTATGCAGCTAAAAGCTGTATGCATTCATACTACATATTAACCATGATTCTATATTCTTGGAGAGAGAGAGTACGAGCTGGGGGAGGAGCAGAGAGAAAGAGAGAACCCCAAGCAGACTCTGCTGAGCGTGGAGCCTGATGAGAGGCTCAATCAATCTCATGATCCTGAGAATCATGACCTGAGCTGAAAATTAAAAAAGCCAGACACCTGGGGCACCTGGGTGGCTCAGCTGGTTAAGTGTCTGCCTTTGGCTCAGGTCATAATCCCAGAGTTCTGGGATCGAGCCCCGCATCGGGCTCCCTGCTCCATGGGGAGTCTGCTTCTCCCTCCCACTCTCTGTGCTCCCTCTCTAATAAATAAATAAAATCTTAAAAAAAAAAAAAAAAAGAGCCATACACTCAGTTGACTGAGTCATCTAGGTGCCCCTATGATTATACATTTTTAACGTGTAATCATTTCACAAAATAAATACGTTTTATTCTGGTAATCAAAACCCAAATATGGCTAAATTAACTAAAGGAAAGCTAGCAATAAATAACAGATGTTATATCTTCAAATGTGCAAAAGGATGTTCAAAAGGTAAAAACATGATTTTTTTTTTTTAAGATTTTATTTTATTTATTTATTTTTTTTAAAGATTTTATTTATTTGACAGACAGAGATCACAAGTAGGCAGAGAGGCAGGCAGAGAGAGAGGAGGAAGCAGGCTCCCTGCTGAGCAGAGAGCCCGATGTGGGACTCGATCCCAGGACCCTGAGATCATGACCTGAGCCGAAGGCAGCGGCTTAACCCACTGAGCCACCCAGGCGCCCCAAGATTTTATTTATTTATTTGACAAGCAGAGATCACAAGTAGGCAGAGAGGCAGGCAGAGAGAGATGGGGTGGGAAGCAGGCTCCCCGCTGAGCAGAGAGCCTGATGCAGGGCTTGATCCCAGAACCCTGGGATCATGACCTAAGCTGTAGGCAGAGGCTTTAACCCATTGAGCCACCCAGGCGCCCCAAACATGATATGTCAATATAAGCCTCTTACTATTCCTCTTCTGTGACATCCTGGTATCTATCTAGTCCATCTGATGTCTATAAGAACTTGGCTTGTAAAATGCCTACCTTTTCAGCCAGACACACAAAAAGAAACATATTCCCAAATAAGTCTTAATCTAAATATTGACTGTTCAAATTCTATTATAAAAAGGCCATTCGTTTAAGAAGATTTCTGGAGTCTTCCTATTTCAAAGCGGCAGAAAAAACAAAATCCCAGCACAGGTAAGTCTTTACCAGTCCTGCAACTTGCATTCTGCTGACATGAGAACTGCTTTTCATTAAGATCTCATTTTATTAATGAAAACAAACTCTGGAGACAAGGAGGTCCAAATTATACAAAATTTAAAATTTAAAAAAAGCTTAAATCCTTACCACATGGCCAAGGAAGGCCTTGAGGTTTCCCCTTTCGGATATAACTTGGTCTGGATATATATCCGAATTTTCCAGGTTGATTTACTGGAATATTGTGACCATGTTGATTCTCTCTAAAGTAGAAATTATGTAATTATTATATCCCTAGAATCTTAAACCAGTAATGAGCTATAATTCAGAAGGCCCAAATTCTAGCCCTGATTAATATATTCACTTGACATTGCTTACTCTGTACGTCAGCGGTATGTTTCACATTATAACAATTCTCAACAAGTCATTTTTTGTTTAAACTTAAACTTCATTTGTTTTTTTCAAGGAGACTGTTTTTGGTTATCTGCCCAATTCAAATTATCTATGTATTTGGCAGTTACTTATGTATTTAATACCCTGCTTTATTTTAGAAAAGATTCAAGGGAGTCTCTTGTATTTTGAGTAGACCCCAAACTATACACACACAAGTGACCTGGTTACATGTGGGTTTGTGCTGGGAAGAGAGAGCGGAGAAGTGAGAAGCTGGTGAGGACTAGTTCTACAGGCGGGGAGCCAAGTGGAGGAATGAGGGGAACAGTGAGGCGGCAGACTGCAGAAAAGGAGGAAACAGAATTGAACAGACAGCAGCACTGTGGCAGGTATGCCCAAGTGCTCTGCCTTCTCTAAGAGGTATAATGACATTGTTGTCATTTTCCTTGGTGATTCTATAAACTTATAAAGACCTTGTAATCATAGGACCATGTTTTTCTTTACTTGATTTTCATATTTCTGAGCAACGTAGATGCTCAGAAGCACCACATTCTTCTTACCATGCCTGACCTAATCTTGCGGAATGATATGCCAAACTGTCTCACCTTCTTGGCGAAAGACAATGTTGCTCTTGGGAAAGGGGAGCAGCTCTGGGTTTGTTAGGCAGGGCTTTCTGTGCAGCTGTTGGGAGCTGTACTGACTCAGTTAACAGTTCATTCATCAGACTGTACGCTTGTGAGATCCGCCGACTATAGTGGTCAGAGAGTAGCAATCTTCAGACAAAGAATTAAACAACATTTAATGAAAGAGTCATTTTCAATTCATACCTCTAGAGGGAACGGAATGTTTGAAAGATCACCTAGCATTTTTTTCAAAGCTTTTCAAATGCAAATTCATATTTCAGATTTCTGAAAAACATTGGGTGGAAATTAGTAAAGGTACCTACAGTTGTGGCCCTTTAGGTATTTTCAAAACGTACATACATACCTGGATTGGGAGAGGCAGGACAAGAGAGGCAGTAAAAGTCATCTAATTCAACAGAATAAAAGACATTTGAAAGCAAATTCCTAGAAAGTCTAGTGGAGTCTACTTTCCTTGCAGTTATCTCCCATAATGTTCTGTTAATGGACAAAAAGGGGCTACTGTGAAGACTAGAGTTCCTCAGGCGTAGCCTGCACCTCGGGTGCGCAAACCGGAGAGGGCGCTGGGGGTACCGCTGCCCAGCTCACCTGTCCTTCTCTTTCTTCATCTTCTGTCGCAGCCGGATTTCCCTTGAAGTCATGTAAAACTGCACAAGAAATACCCGGTTAGTCTGTTACTCTTCAGTTCAAATAACTAAGCCTTTTTGATGCATGAAAAACATGAAAATTCCACTAATCAATTTTAATGGGAGCTTAAAACATGGTTTTGCTCTTCAGGAAACAGTGCAGAACACTGTCATATTTGACGAAGCTTCCTATCCCAAACACAAATCATGAAAATGTTAAAGCATCATGTGATTAAAATCTAATTCAGTAAGTGGGAAGCAAAATCTATTTTAGCAGCTAAATTCAGCATTTTATCCAAAGGAGAGAACCTTATCAGCTGCATTTATTTTTCCTTTTTTTTTAAATTTAAATTCAATTAATTGGGGTGCCTGGGTGGCTCAGTGGGTTAAAGCCTCTGCTTTCGGCTCAGGTCATGGTCTCAGGGGCCTGGGATCGAGCCCCGCATCGGGCTCTCTGCTCAGCAGGGAGCCTGCTTCCTCCTCTCTCTCTCTCTGCCTGCCTCTCTGACTACTTCTGATCTGTCAAATAAATAAAAATCTTTAAAAAACAAACAAAAAAAAAACAAAACAAAAAAAACAAAAAAAAAAAAATTCAATTAATTAACATACTATGTCAGCCGCATTTGAAATGGGAAACAACATTTTAAGGATGAAGACACAGACTCTTCATACTCGGTTTTATGGTTGATAGTGTACTTGATCAAGCAGAAAGGAGTCAGACCTTGAAAACTATCATTTTAATGTTTCAAAATGTCTCCCAGCAACCTACTGTAGTATGCTCACTGTGACTTGTAAACTCTTCAAACTTATGCACAGGAGGCAAACTAGTGTCTTATTCCAGAACCCTAAGAATAACTACTGAGTTACTAATGAAGTCAAGTCCTTTTAGACAAAATTATGTATATAAAAATGCACATAGAAGTGCATTCACTCTCTATAGGCCCTACACGGAAGTCGTCAGTAACAAACTAAAGGTCTTATTAATTTCTGATACAAATTCAAATGAAATTTTTAATTACATTAACCCCTCACTAATCTCAATACCTTCACCTGAATAGAAGCTACAAATAAACAGGTGTTTGCACTTGTGGAGGAGAGGTCATGAAGTCGACGAACCAAGCAACGCCAGTGCCCTCAGAGTTAATTTGTTCCAAAATTGGACACGATCCTATCTATCTTGGGTATCTGCTTGGTTGACAGATAGGGCGATACCAGAACCCACCCCCTGTGGGTAGAAGAACACACACATAAACACATACACTTGAAGATCCTAGTCAGGTACCTCAGCAGCCTTGAAGGTCATTAGCCAGGTCTTTAACACTATCCACAAAATGTTCTGTTAATTAACCTCAGGCCACCTCGGTGGCTCAGTTGGTTAAGTACCTGACTCTTGATTTTGATCCAGGTCATGATCTCAGGGTCATGAGATCAAGCCCCATAGTGAAAGATTCTCTCTCTCTCCCTCTCCCTCGCCCCCTCCCTCCAGGTTGTGTGCACGTGCCTGCACTCTCTCTTAAAAGAAAAAAAAATTGATATTAATATCTCCAGACACAGGGTCCTGGGATGGAGCCCCACATCGGGCTCTCTGCTCAGCGGGGAGCCTGCTTCCCTTCCTCTCTCTCTGCCTGCCTCTCTGCCTACTTGTGATCTCTGCTTGTCAAATAAATAAAATCTTTAAAAAAAAAATATCTCCAGACACAAGTAAAGTATGCAATTTACTTAACAGTTCACCTACTTTGCGCCATTTGGTGCTTAAATGTAACAGCTCTGTCTGGGAAATTCACTTTTATAGAACATGTTCCTCTAATGATGCTGAATAAGTACTATATATTTTATCTCAAATTACAAAGTAAAAGATAAACTGTAAGTATAATTCAAATGTAATTTTCATAGTAATGTGCTTATCAAAGTAACAGGACCCTGAGATCAAGACCTGAGCTGAAGGCAGAGGCTTAACCCACTGAGCCACCCAGGCACCCCCATACTCTATTTTTTGTAGATAACTTATGGATACAAAATTGATTTTTTAAATGGCTTTACTACACACACAATTGTTCAACTGCCATTGACTCTGACTGAAAATTAAGGGAAAAGTTCCAATTGGTCACCAATCAGTTAACCTCTTCACTTAGTTAAAATTAGCAAGAGCCATAATTAGCCAGGGGAAGAAAAAGTATTTAAGATAGTTCAACAGAGGGGCACCCAGGTCGCTCAGTTGTTAAGAGTCTGCCTTTGGCTCAAGTCATGATCCCAGGGTCCTGGGATCAAGCCCTGCCTGGGCAGGAAGCCTGCTTTTCCCTCTCCCACTTGCCCTACTTATGTTCCCTCTCTGTCACTCTGCAAATAAATAAATAAATAAATAAAAATCTTTAAAAAAAAAAGAAAGAAAGAAAGTTTAACAGAACATGGCTTATAGAATACCTTGCTACATTTTGTTAATTAACATTTTCTGACAAGTCAAACGGTGACATTTCTATCTAATAAAAATGTATCCAAATTAGGTTAATCCTTTTCTTGAATATTCACCAGGGAAAACTGCACGTACTCGCTGCTAATCCCATCGCCCCGATCCTGCACACTTACTGGGTTGCTCCTTGGGCAGAAAGGGTCATGCTCTCGCCCTCTCCTCTCCGCCAGCTGGTGTAAGTACTCCGCCATTCTTTCCTTGCGTTTTCTTTTCATCCACACCTGAATTTCTCTTCTTTCCTTCTCAGTTCTTTGTGTTCGTCTACCAGAAGAATGCTGAATTCTGAGAAATTTAACAGGCAGGGCATCACTTAATTTTACATTTTTTATGGATCTAAGTAGTATCACAACTAAATACTGTTTATCTGGAAAGGGATTTTTTTTTTTAAGATTTTTCTAAAGTAATTTCTATACCCAGCATGGGGCTTGAACTCACAACCTTGACATCAGGAGTGACACGTGCCACTGACTGAGCCAGCCAAGAGCTTTTTCCTGTTCTCAAAAAGCAGTACACAGGGATGTCTGGGTGGCTCAGTTGGTGAAACGGCTGCCTTCAGCTTAGGTCATGATCCCAGCGTCCTGGGATCGAGTCCCACATCGGGCTCCTTGCTCGGCAGGGAGCCTGCTTCTCCCTCTGCCTCTGCTGCCACTCTGCCTGCCTGTGCTCTCTCTCTCAAATAAATAAAGAAAATCTTAAAAAAAAAAAAAAAAAAAGCAGTACACATTCATGTCCCTATCAGCTTGCTCCAACCTGTTCCCTGAAATCCACTAAAAATTATCTCAGAAAGCTCACCTCCACCACCAACAAAAAGCTCACCAATAGCCTCTTTCTCCCACTGTACTTCTCTAGAACATTAATACAACTGGCCCTTCTTTTCTTTGTTAAACTCCAACATGGGTCATGATCAAACTCTGGAAACACTGCGCAGCCTCCTATGTTGGTTCCTTTCATGTCTGCTCACCTCTTCAATATTAATGTCTTTAAAGGTTCCGTTTTGGACTTCTTCACCAATCATCTACTCCTGGAATACCTCAAACACTTCCAAAACATGCCACAGAGATGACTTCTAAACAGCTGCCCTTAAGGATCTGCCCCCACTTCCGTGTCCACACCGTACTTCCCCCCGGCTGACCTGAGCTAACGACTGGGCATGCGGGCATGTTATGGCTGGCCCACTCCTGCAAGACACAGGACTCCTGTGATGGGCCTCGTTGATGGATGTCTCACCGCTGACCCCGCTGAAACGTCCCTAGAACACCGTATTGCAACACTGCACTTGCTCGACCCTCTCCACTCCTCCTTCCCTCTCCTCCACAGGGTGTGATAATACACTGTGATCTCATGCTTCCCCCACTTCTATGTTTCCCCCCCTTCCCCTCACAGGCCTTTCTCCCAATAAATGTCTTGCACATGCCTTCTGCTTCTCAGATGACATGAACAGACACAAGTAGTACTAAAGAATGGTCCATGAAAACAGGTGGTGTGAGGCAGGGATTTGAAACAGACTCATTACCCAGCACGAAAGGAGAACATCATCCGGAAAGGAAGGTCACTGGTACAAACGATGTGGTTTACACTGAAAACCTGCTTTTCCTTCTGGAAATGTGGATTTGGAATGTGCTAGGAAGAGGCTGCCTACTCAACCAGTCCCCAAGAAAAACTCTGGGAACTGAGGCTCTATAAATGAGTGTCTGTGGTGGACATTATCTCATGTGTGCTGTCACAAACTGCCGCTGAAGGAACTGTGTCCTGTTGAGACCACACTAGGAGAGGTTTCTTAGGAACCTGTGCCTGGTTTCCCTCAGGATTTGCTGCATGCACTCCATTCCCCTTGCTGGTTTTCTTTGAATTCTCTTGTAATAAATTGTGAGTATGACTCTGTGAGTTCTCTAAATCCTCCCAGTCAATCAGTGGACTTAAGGTGATCCTGGGGACCCCTAACACAGGATCAAATCCACACTGGGACTGTAGTCTGACAGCTGTCCCCACTTCCTCTGGCTCGTGCCCCTTTCTCCCTCACAGGTGTTTCCCCAAATAAATCTCTAGCTCACCTAAATCTCATTTTAGCATTTGCTTCTGGGATGACCTAAATCTAATGTGCCAATGAATATTACTGAATATTCTCCTAACACCTTATAACAACTGAAACTACATTCTCTATCTTGCCAAAGAAATCCCCATCAACTCAGTCACTCAAATAGAAAATCATTCTCACTTCCTCCAGGTTTATTCACGATTATTACCCCACATGCTCCATTCTGAACCCCTTCATCTTTAGACTACTAAGTAAGACCTCCCATTGGCTCCCATTTCTAGTTTAAAGCCCTTTGCTGACCGCTTACTGCTTACAGATAAGAAATGGGTGCCTTTGGTCCCGAATCTACAGCCAGCACACCCAGCCAGACCCTCTCTCTCCTTCTACGACATAACTCCAGTCACATCTAATTCCCAGCCCACTTCTGATCATCACTCCTTGGTATTTTATATTCTTGCTGTCTCAAATACCCTTTCTATTATTTATAAGCAACACGAATTTCTATTTGTGCTTTGAAATACAGCTCAAACACAGTAACTAGTGAAGCTGCTGCATTGGACTGACTCTCCCCACAGACTCCCATAGCACACTGATATAATCTGGCCTCATGTCACACTGTTTTTATAGTTCTATCTCCCTTCAAAAATACAAACCATATTTTTATTCTAAACTTGATACTTAATACATTACTGATGAAATATTCATAACATTCATAAGGTTGACTCTCTTATATAAACAAGCCAAGAGGTATATGTATCCCAAGGAAGCATGAGTAGAAGAGCCAGACTTTATTCTATCAGGAACCAGCTCGTGGATCACACGTTGCAAGGAAAAAAAAATTTTAACCTAATATTCTTCTAAGAAAAGCCTATTAAATATGTATTCTAAGGATTAATATTGAGGGCAAAGTATTACAGGGCGCCTGGGTAGCTCATTTGCTTAAGCGGCTGACTCTTGATTTTGGCTCAGTTCATGATCTCAGGGTCATGAGACTGAGCCCTGCATCAGCCTCCACGCTCAGCTCAGAGTCTGCTTGTCCCTCTCCCTCACCCTCTATCCCTCCCCCCACTTGCATGCATGTACACACACACACGTTTTCTCTCTCTCTAAAAATGAATGGGTAAATAAAATGTTAAAAAAAATCTTTAATTACTTCTAAAAAAAAAGGATTAAATTTATGTTGTACTTAAAATGATAAGAGCTTCCAGGGAAGAGTAGGAGAACCCTAAGGCCATCTCATCCCATGGACATGACTAGATAACACTCATATCAGTGTAAATAACCCAGAAAATGATAAAAAACTGGAAGAACAAACTCCATTCACAGCTAAATGTAGAGAAGATGCCATATCAAAGAGGGCAGGAAGGGTGGAGACTCAGTCAGAGGCTAAATGGAACCACAGGACTGTCTGCTGGAGGAAGGGATGCTGCGGGCATGGAGTAGAGAGAAACAGACCCTCACTCTGAGGAGCCCATACAGGAAAGATGAATCCTCATAACATTTGGCTTTGAAAACCACAGGGGCTGAATTCTGCAAGTTCTTATAATCAGAAGGACTTAAAACCTGGAACTTTAAAAATAAGCAGGCTCAGGTCTGGGAAAGCCTGGAGAGAGAGAGGAAACTGAGTCCCTGTTCTTAGTGAGCACAAGAGACAGCCCTCTGGGATACAGCAGAGAAGCAGCAGTTTGAAAATCGCCTGGGACATAGGGGAGGGAGGTCTGTTTACTAACCTCAAAGCCTGTATTGGAGGGGCAAGGATCTTTGGGAGACTTCTCCAAGAACAAAAGACCTGGCAGCCACTATTTCTGTCCCCTGCCCCCCAGTCTAGACACAAGGACACTGCGAGGAACAGCACAACACTGACACCTTCTAACTAACTTGCCAACAGTATACCTGCTCCCATGTTTTCCTGCAGACCCATCGCCTCCAGTCAGGATTCCAACTTGCCTCCAATAGCAAACCTATTCACATCCTGATAACCACACACATCCCAGCCCAGTGCTCTCCTGTGGACTTGGCTCCTCCAATACGCTCTTGGCCAGAGACCATTGAAGCCGTGCAACAAGCTTGGTGTGTGCAAGCGGCTCCAACAGGAGCCAGCAGCACTCCAAAGTGACTCCTGCTCCAGGGAGAGAGAACCACACACAGTGATCAGACTGCAGCCCCAGTGGTGGGGTAGAGGCAGACAGGGGATCTGATTATAGGACCTGCCCACCAACAAAATCTTCTCTGGGGACAACAAAAGGAAAGTGCCCTGCACTTTGGTGCTCCTGCATCTCTCGCAAACACTTGGTCTGACTCAACTCAAGCCCAAGGGGACCCCAGACTGGCCCACTAACAACCCAGGGACCACACCCTGTCCACAACAGGTAAAGAAAGACATTATAGATAACTGGACTGAAGGAAAAAGTGGCTCAGCCACAACATCAGGGCACGTGCAACACACAGAGGAGATGCCCCTGAAGCACCAGGTGCTGGTGATCAGGGCCACTGCACTGCAGGGCATGACAACACGTTGTCTTCAGAAAGCAAGGCGGGAGATAGAGCTGACTTCCCTAACACAGAAAAACAGTTACAGAGAGTTAGACAAAATGAGGACACAGAGGAATATGTCTCAAATGAAAGAACAGAACAGAGTCACAGGAAGAAACTTATGTGAAATGGACATAGTAATATGACTGAAAGAGAACTTAAAATAGTGGTCAAAAAGATGCTCTCTGAAAAAAGAGTGAAGGACATCAGCAAGACCCTTAACAAAGAGATGGAAAACATAGAACCAATCAGAGATGAATAACCCAATAAATGAAATTAAAAACACAGCAGATGGAAAGAATAGTAGACTAGAGGACATAGAAAAATGGATCAACAACTTGGAGGACAGAATAATGGAAAGCAGTCAAGTTGAACAGTAAGAGAAAAAAAAGTAATACAAAATAAAAACAGTTTTCGGGCCTCAGCAACACCATCAAGTGTAGTAACATTTGCATTATAAGGATCCCAGAAGGAGAAGACAGAGAAAAGGGAGCAGAAAATTTACTTCGACAAAATAGTATCTAAAAACTTCCCAATGCTGGAGAGGGAAACAAATTCATATCCAGTAGGCACAGAAATCCCCCAACAAAATCATCTCAAGGAGGTCCACACCAAGACACATAGTAATTAAGATAGCAAAAAGTAGTGATAAAGAGAATTTTTAAAGCAGCAAGAGAAAAGAAAATAGTTACATACAAGGAAAACCTCATAAGGCAATCATATGATTTTTCAGCAGAAACAGGGCAGGTCAGAAAAAAGTGCAATGATGTATTCAAAGGGCTGAAAGGAAAAAAAAACCCTGCAGCCAAGAATACTCCATTCAGCAAGGCTATCATTCAGAATAGGAGAGATAAAGAGTTACCCAAACAAACAAAATTTAAAAGAATTCATGACCACTAAACCAGCCTTGTAAGAAATGTCAGGCGCCTGGGTGGCTCAGTGGGTTAAGCCCCTGCCTTTGGCTCAGGTCGTGATCCCGTAGTCCTGAGATTGAGTCCTACATCAGGCTCCCAGCTCCATGCTCTCTTGCTCTGTCTCTCTCTTTCTCTCAAATAAATAAATGAAATCTTAAAAAAAAAGAAAGAAAGAAAGAAAGAAAAATGTTAAAGGAGACTCTTCAAGTGGAAAGGAAAAATTGTAAGGAGTAAGAAAAGTAGGAAGTCCAAAAATAATAAAAATAAGTATATGTATAAAAATCAGTCAAGGAACTCACAAAATAAAAATAAAAGGATGTAAAGTATAACACCATACACCTAATACATAGGAGGTGGGAAGAAGAGTAAAGAATGGGTTCAAACTGAAGCACCTGCCAACTTCATATAGACTGCTATATGCATAAGATGTTACATACAGGGGCGCCTGGGTGGCTCAGAGGATTAAGCCTCTGCCTTCAGCTCAAGTCATGTTCTCAGGGTCCTGAGATCAAGCCCCACATCGGGCTCCTGCTCAGCGGGGAGCCTACTTTCCCCCTCTCTCTGCTTGCTTCTCTGCCTACTTGTGATCTCTGTCAAATAAATAAACAAAATATTAAAAAAAAAAAAAGATGTTACATACAAACCGAATGGTAACCACAAATGATAAAGCAATAACAGATATACAAAAATAAAAAGAAAGAAATCCAAATATATCACCAAAGTCAGCAAACCATGAGAGAAGAGAGCAAAAGAAAGAAATAGAGAAGCAGCACAAACACAACCATAAAACAAGTAACAAAATAGCAATAAGTACATATCCATCAATAATTACTTTGAATATAAATTGACAAAACACACCAATCAAAGATACAGGGTAACAGAATGGATAAAAAAGCAAGACCCATCTATATGCTGCCTACAAGAGACTCATTCCAGACCTAAGAAACATGCAGACTGAAAGTCAAGGGATGGAAAAGAATTTATCATAAAAATTGGAAGCAAAAAGAAAGCTGGGATAGCTTATAAAATACATATAAAAGCTTATAAAATACTTACAAAAGACAAAATAGACTTATTTTTTCCTTTTATCTAAGATTTTAATTATTCACTTGAGACAGACAGAGATATATATAGAGAGAGAATAAGCAGGGGAGAGGGAGAGGGAAAAGCAGACTCCCCATCAAGCTGGGAGCATGACATGGAGCTCAATCCCAGGATCCAGAGATTATGACCTGAGATGAAGGCAGATGCTTACCATCTGGACCACCCAGATGCCCCCAAAATAAACTTTAAAACAAAATTTATAACAAGAGACAAAGAAGGACACCATATAATCATAAAGGGAAGAATCCAACAAGAAGATACACAATTGTAAATGTTTATGCACCCAACATGGGAGCACCTAAATACATAAAGGAGTGAATAACAAACACAAAGGAAGTAATCAATAGTAATACAGTAATAGCAGGGGACTTTACATCCCACTTACATCAGTGGATAGATCATCCAAACAGAAAATCAAGAAAACAGTGGCTCTGAATGACACTTTGGACCAGATGGATCTAACAAATATATCCAGAACATTCCATCCTAAAACAGCAAAATGCACATTCTTTTCAAGTACACATGGAAAATTCTCCAGAATAGATCACATATTAGGCTACTAAACAGGTCTTAACAAATTAAAAAAGATCAAATTCATACCATGCATCTTTTCTGACCACAACAATATGAAACTAGAAATCAACCAGAAGAAAAAATCTGGAAAGAGCATAAATACATGGCAGTTAAATAAAATGCTTCTGAACATGAATAGGTCAACAAAGAAATCAAAACATACATGGGATACATATGAAAGTGAAAACACAATGGTTGCAAATCTTTGGGATGTAGCAAAAGCTGTTCCAAGATAGAATTTTATAGCAATATAAGCCTACCTCAAAAAGGAAGAAAAATTTCAAATAAACTCCTAAAGGAACTAAAAAAAGAAGAACAAACAAAACCCAAAACCAGTAGAAGGAAGGAAATTACAAAGATTAGAGCAATAATAAAGAAACAGAAACTAAAAATCAAAAGACTAGATCAATGAAACCAGAAGTTGTTTTTTTGTTTTTACGATTTTATTTATTTACTTGAGAGAAAGAGTGAGAGAGAGCACGAGAGCAGGGTGAGGGGCAGAGGGAGAAGCAGATTCCCTGCTGCAGGGGGCCTGATGTGGGGCTCAACCCTAGCACTTCGGGACCATAACCTGAGCCGAAGGCAGACACTTAACCAACTGAGCCACTCAGGTGCTCCCAGAAGCTGGTTCTTCAAAAAGGTCAACAAAATTGATAAAACTTCAGTCAGATTCAACAACAACAACAACAACAACAAAAAGAGAGAGAGAGAGACAGAGAAAGAGATAACTCAAATAAACAAAAGGAGAAATGAAAGAGGAGAAACATAACCATCACCACAGTAAGAGAATATTATATGCCAACAAACTGGACAACCAACAAAAGAAAGAGAAGAATTCCTAGAAACATAAAACCTCCCAAAACTGAAACAGGAAGAATTGGAAAATTTGAGCAGACTGACTACCAGCAATGAAATTGAATCTATAATCAAAAAACTTCCAACAAGGGACACCTGGGTGGCTCAGTTGATTGAGCAACTGCCTTCGGCTCAGGTCATGATCCTGGAGTCCTGGGATCGAGTCCCACGTTGGGCTCCCTGCTCGGCGGGGAGTCTGCTTCTCCTGCTGACCTCTCTACTCTCATACTCTCTCTCTCTCAAATAAATAAATAAAATCTTAAAAAAAAAAAAAAAGAATTCTCCTAGGGACTTTTTCAAGTCCCCCATACTTAAAAAAACAAAAACAAAAACAAAAAAAACTTCCAACAAACAAAAGTCCATGACCAGACAACTTCACAGATAAATTCTACCAAACATGTACAGAAGAGTTAGTATGTATTCTTCTCAAACTATTCCAAAATATAAAAGAGGAAGGAAAGCTTCCAAATTAATTCTATAGGGCCATCATTACCTTGATACCCAAACCAGATAAACATACTACAAAAAAAGAGAACTACTATGGCACCTGGGTGGGCTCAGTTGATTAAGTATCTGACTTTTGATTTCAGCTCAGGTCATGATCTTGGGGGTTGTGAGAATGAGTCCTGCATTGGGCTCCATGCTCAGCGGGAGTCTGCCTAAGATTCTCTCTCTTCCTATCCCTCTGCCCCTCCCTGTCATGCTTTCTCTCTAAAATAATAAATAAACAAATCTTTAAAGATTTTTTTTTTTAATTTCACAGACAGAGATAGGCAGAGAGGCAGGCAGAGAGAGAGAGAGAGAGGGAAGCAGGCTCCCAGCCGAGCAGGGAGCCCTATGCAGGGCTCGATCGCAGGACCTTGGGATCATGACTGAGCCAAAGGCAGAGGCTTTAACCCACTGAGCCACCCAAGTGCCCCTAAACAAATCTTTATAAAGAGAGAATTACAGGGCAATATCTCTGATGAACAGGTGCAAAAATCCTCAACAAAATATTAATTAGCAAACCAAAGTAATAATACATTAAAAAAATCATTTACCACAATAAAGTGGGATTAATTCCAAGGACGTAAGGGTGGCTCAATATCTGCAAATCAATAAATGTGATACATCACATCAACAAGAGAAAGGATTAAAAAAAAAAGATCATTTCAATGGATGCAGAAAAAACATGTGACAAAGTATAACATCCATGCATGACAAAAACCTTCAATGAAATAGGATTAGAGGAAACATACCTCAACATAATTAAGGCCATATATGAAAAACTCACAGCTAATGTCATACTCAATGGTAAGAAACTTGAGAGCTTTTCCCCTAAGATCAGAACAAGACGAAGATGTCCATTCTCACCACTTGCATTCAACATAGTACTGGAAGTCCTAGCCACACAATTACACAAGAAAAAGGGAAAAAAGTATCCAAATTGGCAAGGAAGAAATAAAACTTTCAGTATTTGCAGAAGACATGATACGATATATAGGAAGTCCTACAGACTCCACCAAAAAACTAGAACTGATCATTTAATTCAGTAAGATGCAATCAATATATAGAAATTCATTACATTTCTATATACTAGTAATGAAGTAGCAGAAAAAGAAATTAAGAAAACAATCCTACTTATAATTACACCAGAAATAATAAAATACCTAGGAATAAATCTCACCAAGGAAGTGAAAGACCTTGTATTCTGAAAACTATAAAACCTGATAAAAGAAATTAAAGATTATGCAAACAAATGGAAAGATATTCCATGTTCATGGACTGGGAAACAAATACTGTTAAAATGTCCATACTACCCACAGCAATCTACAGATTTAATGGAGTCCCTATGAAAACACCAGTAGCATTTTTCACAAATGACCCCCCAATGTGTATGGAACCACAAAAGACTCCAAGCCAAAGCAATCTTAAAAAAGTACAAAAGTGTAAAAGTATCACAATACCAGATTTCAAGATATACCACAATGCTGTAGTAATCAAAACAGTATGGTACTGGCACAAAAAGAGCCACACAGCTCAGTGGAACAGAACAGAGAGCCCAGAAATAAACACACTATTATATGGTCAATTAATTAATTAATTAATTGGCAAACAGGAAAGAATTTGCTATAGGAAAATATGGTCGCTTCAACAAATGGGTGTTGGGAAAACTGGACAGCAACATGCAAAAGAATGAAACTGGACCACCTTCTTACACCAAACAGAAAAATAAATTCAAAATGGATTAAGGACCCAAATGTGAGACCTGAAACCATAAAAATTCTGGAAGAGAACACAGGCAGTAATTTCTCTGACATGGATTGTAGCAACATTTTTCTACATGTCTTCTGAGGCAAGGGTAACAAACAAAAATAAATGACTGGGACTACATCAAAATACAAAGCTTCTGCACAGCAAAAGGAACAATCAACAAAACTAAAAGACGACCTACTGAATGGGAGAACATATTTGCAAATGACATGTCTGATAAACGGTTCATATCCAAAATATATAAAGAATTTATACAACTCGACACCAAAAAAACCCCCAAATAATCCAATTTAAAGGTTGACAGAAGACATGAACAGACATTTCTCCAAAGAAGACATCCAAATAGACAACAGATACATGAAAAAAAAAAATATATATATATAAAATAATGACAACAAAAATAAAAATAAGTGATGAGACTTTGGGAAAACTCCCAAGATATAGATGTGCTGCTGTATTAAATACACAAATCTGACTAATGTTGGAGAAAGGGAGTAATGACACATAAACATCACAAAAAGTATTTATGAAGAAAATAACTAAGTTTTGTGTTTGTTTCATAAAAATCACATTAAAATATGGTCAATTTTTAATATTCCTGAACTATAAGCATTTTAAATGAGTTAAAAATGATCTATTCAAGGATTACCTGCAGATACTCTTAGCTGCTTGTTCTGTTAAACCAAGCTCCTCCCTGGAAACTCCGTCTTTTGTTATAAGGTCCTCAATGATGTCTCCAATATCAGTTAACCCAGTCAGCTGGAGTGGATCTACTGAAACGCTTCATTTTCAAATCCAATTTGAGAAATATTAGTTAGTATCTACAATGTAATTACATTAATCAAAAATGAACAAGTAAAGTTGAAAAAATGAACATGTAAAGCTATGTCCTCTAAGAGCATAAATGAACACAAAAATAATAAACACAGACCTAATGTTCCTTCTATTTTCTAGGAATCCTCAGCAAAAGTCTAATCATCAGTCATTGACGACTTCTTTTGTGCTCTTAAAAAAGTGAACCTGAGGGTTGCTGGGGGGAGGGGGGGTTGGGAGAGGGGGTGGGATTATGGACATTGGGGAGGGTGTGTGCTTTGGTGAGTGCTGTGAAGTGTGTAAACCTGGTGATTCACAGACCTGTACCCCTGGGGATAAAAATATATGTTTATAAATAAACAAACAAATAAATAAACAAATAAAATAATAATAAACAAAAAAATATGAAAAAAAAAATAAATAAAATTCTTACAGGAAGAAAAAAAAAAAAGTGAACCTACGGCTCAGGAGATAACCTCTACCTGTCCTGCCTACTGAATACACACGCAGTAAAGGATGCAGCAAACGCAGTCTACTGCATTCTAATTACCTATGCTGAAACAAAACCGTAAAGGATATAATAAAGCAATCCTCAGCTTCTTAAAACATCCCATTCCCAATGAGAATTATATTCCTTTCAGTCCATGAAAAAATATGTAGTGTAGAAGCTCACATACACATGAACAACAGAGTTTCTAAAACACACAGTTTATACCCAATCTTAAGTAAACCTGTGAATTATTCTGAAGATATTTACCTCTCAAATAACTCATCACTGTTATTCACACCTTAAAAGAAGAGAAACATTATTAATAAAAATTTGGGGCCAATAATTTTTTATACTGTCATCTATTAACCTCTTTAGAAATTATATAACCAGAAATTAAAATATTTTAAACCTCCAAATAGGTTTAAAGATATATATGTGTAATTTATTTATCCTCCCCTTAATTGTGCTATTTGGTAGTGTATACTCTGCATTTTTAGATGATTACTTTTCTATCCAGAATACTCTGAATAGTTTAGGAAGTACAGTTCTTCTTCGCTTAGTACACAGTTTGAAATACTAAAGTGTGGGGTGCCTGGGTGGCTCAGTCCTTAAGCATCTGTCTAGGATGCTCAAGGGTCCCAGGGATCCCAGGGTCCTGGGGCCTGCTTCTCCCGCTCCCACTCCCCATACTTGTGTTTCCTCTCTGTCTCTCTGTCAAATAAATAAAATAGAATTTTAAAAAATAAACAAACATAAATACTGAAGTGCAATTTACTGAAACAACAACAAAACAAAAAATGTTCTGATGATCTAAAAGTAATACATTTAGGAAAATAATCTAATTTCATTCAAAGAAGCCATTACTTGGAAGAACAGGACCCAAAAGAATAATTTTTAAACCTTGTCCAATATTAACTACATGTCTTTAAAGCAAAACACCTAATCTACTCAATTTTTGATACGTTTACTCCTCAAGGAGAATTGAGTTACTATGGGGGAAAGTGTTCTGACATCTCTTCTCAAAAACATTTCCTTGTTAAGATCTCATTAGATGAATCCACCCTGACCAAAGACTTATATATCCACAGGTTTTTAATACCAATTTTGCTTTCCTAAGCACATGTTATTTTGTTTAATTTATTAATCCTCAAATCAAGGATTTTACATATCTTTGTTTTCAGAGTTGGGGCATTTGTGAGGTTTTAATAGCAATTAATTCAATTTAACTATTTTTTTAAGATTATTAAAGTAGCATAAGCAGTAAAAAATGCTTTTTTAGAAATGGCATAGTAGGGATGCCTGGGTGGCTCAGTTGGTTAAGTGGCTGCCTTCGGCTCAGGTCATGATCCCAGCATCCTGGGATTGAGTTCCACATCAGGCTCCTTGCTCAGCGGGGAGCCTGCTTCTCCCTCTGCCTCTGCCTGCCACTCTGTCTGCCTATGCTCACTCTCTCTGACAAATAAATAAATAAAATCTTAAAGATTATTTATTTATTTATTTGACAGAGAGAGATCACAAGTAGGCAGAGAGGCAGGCAGAGAGAGAGAGAGGAAGGGAAGCAGGCTCCCTGCCGAGCAGAGAGCCCGACGCCGAACTTGATCCCAGGACCCTGAGTTCATAACCTGAGCCGAAGGCAGCGGCTAAACCCACTGAGCCACCCAGGCGCCCGAAATAAATAAAATCTTAAAAAAAAATTAAAAATAAATAAAAATGGCATAGTGGTTATTAAAAGGAAAACTGTTAATAAGCTCGCTTTCAGTCTTGTAATTTTTTTCTCTAAGTTCTTCCTAGATTCCAATTGTATTTTGGTCGTCATCCTATGGGGTTGATCATTTCCACTTCACAGAGTTGTGGAGATTGAGTGCAGTACCTAAAGCACCTAGCTGAGAACGTGTTTGATTCCTGTAGGTTCTCAGTCATCTGTAGCTTTTGCTTGACTCTTCCAGGGGAGAGCTGACAGATGAGGTTAAAGAGGTTGTACAGGGTTCTGACTGTTTATGCTACTTTAATAATGACAATAAAACATACTATAAACACTTAGAAAATTCATCATTTTTGACCATCAATAGCTGAGAGAGAAAAAATATTTCAAAGCCACTGTCAGTAGCCCATGCACTTTCAAGCAAAAAGTGCACTTTCAATTGCCAACTCCACATGAAATAGAATGAAAACTGGCACTAAACTTGTCTAAGTCTCAAAATTCTTTTTTTTTTTTCTAAGTCTCAAAATTCTCAACCGTACAACTGAGATATTAATGGCATCCCCTTCACAGGCTAAGCTCACATCAGGGTCAATGTATGTAAAGCAGTCTTATCTGGAACGTGGCAGTCTCCAGAATCTATAGCCGTTATTTTGTTTTCATAATTAAAACTCCAGGTTCTCAATATTGGCTGAGTCTGAATTTCCCAAGTTTTATAAAAATCAGATAGAATAGTAAATCCAGTTTCTCTATATTTAACATCAATAAATAATTTGGAGATATCTAATCATACTTCTTATTAGAGATAACGATACAGGCTTGCAATAGATCTTAGGAAGATGATAAGACAACATAGTTCTTCAAGCGAACGGCACAATTTTTAACTTCCCTCCCTTGAAATTTATAAATATTGCAAAATGGCTTCACAAATCTTTCACAAATGTGTTCCCAATAAATTACTCTTCAGTAACAGTATGCGGGAAAACAAAAGTGTAAGTGAAAAAAATGAACAGTACCAGGAGAAGTTGTATTCTGGTCACTGAAAAGGCTGAGAGCTGAGTCAGCAGAAGGAAACACACAAGTTTTCTGACTAGAATGAGTTTCTGTCACTGAAAATTCAGCTTCTGAAGTCTCCTCTTTGGCACATTGAGCATCCTTATTCGTATGAGTCAGGAAATGTACTAATCCAAAGTAAAATGGTTGAGGAAGAAAAGCACATGGGAAAAAAAAGATACAAAAGTTAACACTTTCACATGGCAAAAGATGTATCAGAAGTTTACAATATATTATTTTGATAACTTTCTATTCTATAATAGAATGTAATTTAATATATTTAAATTTAATCTCCCTCATAGTAAAACTATTAAATTTACTATCAATTTCAGAAAACATGGTGGATGAGTTAGACAGTCTCCTGCCCTATTATAAAAACACAGAAGAAATGTTAAATTAAAAAAAATAGATTAATATGTAACCAAGCCTTGTAAATAAAGAAATCCCCCAGTCCCAGAAAAGAAAAAGGAATCAAAGCTGGGCAATATATGGGCAATGATGCTGGGATAGTCCATACAAAAAAGGAGTTTTCTGTCATCTGCAGTGGAGAGAACTGATCTAACTTCATATGGCCTAGAGCTCTGAAGGATAGCTCTGCCCATAAAATGAGGATAAGAAGGATGGCTCTGTCCATAAAACGAGGATAAGAAAATCGGAGACCAGCAAAGAAGTTTCCTGAAGAGCAGATGGGAGAAAAATAACTCAGCTGAGAAATCAAAACTCCTGTTGTGCCACAATCAGGAATGGGATCTGAATTTATACTATCTATGTACTAATAACAACTATAAGCCAAAAATGTATATAAAGATTTGCCCCCCAAATTTTTCTACTTCAGTAGATCTCAAGAGGCAAATATAAAACCATATTAAAGGTGAGTATATACAACCGAGCACAACTCCCCTAAAGATAAGTTCATGATTTAAAAAAAAGAAAAAAAAAGAAAACACACAAAAAACCAAATTGCACAAAGAAACCACCATAAGAGAGAGCTGTATGCAGATCTGATAACTGAGAATATACACGCATGAAGTAAAACAATCTGAAAGGGCATAAAATATTACTAAAATCACTAAGCAGATAAAGAAGACAGAGAAACCATAATAAAAGAACAGGACAGGGGCACCTGGGTGGCTCAGTGGGTTAAGCCTCTGCTTTCAGCTCAGGTCATGATCTCGGGGTCCTGGGATCGAGCCCTGCATCGGGCTCTTTGCTCAGCAGGGAGCCTGCTTCCCCCACCCCTGCCTGCCTCTCTGCCTACTTGTGATCTCTCTCTCTCTGTCAAATAAATAAATAAAATCTTTAGGGACGCCTGGGTGGCTCAGTTGGTTAAGCAGCTGCCTTCGGCTCAGGTCATGATCCCGGCGTCCTGGGATCGAGTCCCACATCGGGCTCCTTGCTCCACGGGGAGCCTGCTTCTCCCTCTGACTCTGCCTGCCACTCTGTCTGCCTGTGCTCGCTCTCGCTCTCTCTCTCTGACTAAATAAATTAAATAAATAAATAAATAAATAAATAAATAAAATCTTTAAAAAAATAAATTAAAGGAGTAATAATATTATATCTGTGTTTTAAAAAAAAGAAAACCTTATCTTTTTAAACATATTTATAAAATATTTATAGGTAGATAATAGACTGTTTGTAATTTGCTTCAAAACCATCCAGGAAAAGGTGGGAAGAGTAGGTGGGTGTATAGATAAAAGAGGATTGGCCATGAGTTGATAATTGTTAAAGGTGGTTATAGGGTACATGAAGGTTAATTATACCATTCTGTCTTCTACTGAAATTTTCCATGATAAATTTTTTAAAAATAAAATGTATCAAAAAAGATACACCAGGGAAAACCAAGCAGAGAAATATTAATATTAGACAAAATTGAATGAGTATAAAAACATTATTGGAGATAATGAGGTTCATTAAATGAGAAAAGGGTAAAAATTCAACAAAAAATGTATCAATCAAGAACAGAATCACTTTATTACATAGCCTCTACTATATAATGCAATATTCAACAGAATCATAAGAAGAAATTCCACAATCACTGTGGGCAATTTTTAATGCACCCTTTTGAGCAATGAACAGATCAAGCAGACTAAAATACCAGAAACAGAAAATGTGGACAATTTAAAAGCTTGATTATACATATATATATGTATACATAGACAATCTAAAGGTTGATAGAACATACATACACACACACGCATGCATGCACAATACCCACATATAGACTACACAAAACAACAGAAAATTCATATTCTTTCCAAATAAACATTTACAAAAACTATACATCCCAGGCCACAAAGGAAATTTTTCTTTTTAAGATTTTATTTCTTTGGCAAAAACAAACGCAGCGAGAGAGAGAACACAAGCAGGGGGAGTGGGAGAGGGAGAAGCAGGCTTCCTGCTGAGCAGAGAGCCCGATGTGGGGCTCGATTCCAGGACCCTGGGATCATGTCCTGAGCCAAAGGCAGATACTTCACAGCTGAGCCACCCAGGAACCCCCACAAAGGAAATTTTAACGAACATCTAAAAGTTGCTATTATCATACACTCATCTAATCAAAATGCAATGAAAATGAGAGTAGGTTAAAAATATAGTCAAAACCGCATAATATTAATAAGTTAAAAATCCCTTTCATGAGCAAAAGAAGACATCTTAATACAAATTACAAACTAGATCAAAACAACGCCAAAACATAGTGCATATCAACACTCTTGTCTGTGTCCCTGCAGGAACATGTTTAGCTTCAAATACATATATTAGAAAAAAAGAATGAAGATAGGAAAAAGTCAATAGTTTAAGCCCTCAAAAACCGAAGAAATAATGGAGTTAGGGGGTAGAAATTTATGAAAAAGAAAATTAAATGACAGAATCAAACCAAAGTCTGTTTAAAAAAATAAAAAATAGAAAACTGTTAAGTTGCTGACAAGACTGAATTAAAGAGAATGTAGAGATAAACAACTATCGGCACAGTAGAAAGTTTTTTAAGTAACTACCCTAATTTCATTCTTTCAATAAGAAACACAAACATATTCTATTTCACCACTGCCTGGCCATCTAACCAGAGCCTCAAATTCCAGTTCTGCAGTTGACCAGGGGCAAACAGCAACCTCAGCACCAAGCTCTGTGCAGCCCTCAGCAAGCGTGTGGTGGGCAGTGCCCCACTCTAGGAGGCTGGGCATTGGTTTCTGGGGTGGGGTGGGGGTGGGGGAATGGCCTGAGTGGGAGCCAATCACATTATCATGAGAATAATCCTAATCTAACAAGGGACTGTGGGCTTCAGCTCACAAATGAAAACTATTCCTAGTTATGTAGCTCTCAAAGGCCAATGCTTATTCTTTCAAAGCAAGGCTTCAGTCTCCTCTACCAACGCCCCCCCCCCCCCCCCTCCCCCCCCCCCCCCCCCCCCCCCCCGCCTATAACACACAGACCTTCAGAAATGCCACTGGCTTTTGAAGCCAATGTTCTTTCAGATTCAGGACTAGAAGACAATTCAATGTGATCTTCAGGTTCCACCTACAGAAAAACACACAACAAAATGACTTAAAAATTTTATAGTTTGATAATTTCACAATATTGTTAAGTAAGCTTTTATTTATTTTTTTAAAGATTTTATTTATTTATTTGACAGACAGAAATCACAAGTAGGCAGAGAGGCAGGCAGAGAGAGAGGAGGAAGCAGGCTCCCCGCTGAGCAGAGAGCCCAATGTGGGGCTTGATCCCAGGACACTGGGATCATAACCTGAGCCGAAGGCAGAGGCTTTAACCCACTGAGCCACCCAGGCACCCCTTAAATAAGCTTTTAAATATTAGGGTAATGTACCTTTTAAATATTAGGGTGACAATGAAAGAAATGTGACTAAATCCAGTAAGAGCTAAATGCGGGGATGGATGAAGAGAAGCAAATTTTTACTTATTTGTAATCTAAATGATTTAATCTTTTTAGGCATCTTAAGGAAAACAACATCGTATTAGGTTTAGATTGGGAAGGAACATTAGCTACCTTTTAGACAAAACCTTTCATTTTATAAATGAGAGAACAGGACCCAGAGAAATTCAGTGACTTTCTTAGCGGCAGAACATGGATTTGAACTGAGGCCTTCAAAGCCCCTAGTTGGTGCTTGTCCACAATTATTCCTCTGTTTCTTCTAGGCTGTTCTCTTAATTAAAATAGATAAGTCAAAATCTTTGTATTTCTGTGTGCATTATAATAGGATGAGAGCATTGTAAAACAATATCCGAAAATTTTTCATTTAAATCAGTGTTAGTTCCTTCAAAGTAGTCACCTTAGTGGACTAAATACTTATAGAGTTTGATCAACCTTCCTTTGAGAACTCTTCCTTTGAAATCGTCTCCTAGGCTTGCATACTATTATTAGTAACTGTTCAGGTGATAAGTCTTTATTATATAAATGGGATCTTATTACTCTCAGAATCTAAAACCAAGAGAGCAAAGATAACCATTAAATAAGCATGTATTGAATGCCTGCCATGTTACTGAGCAAAAGGCAAGGTCCCTATCCTCTAGTATTAAAAGGCTTAGGTGAGAGGGGAGCTGTAACAGAGCTTTTAGGAACTTTATCAAAATGTATGTGTGTGATCTACACATTCCCCGCTGCCAAGCCACTGGCTCCTCCTCTGCCCCCAGCCTACTGCCCCAGATTCAGCAGGGCTGGCATGTATATTTTTGAAAAGATCACAACATGCATAGCTGTCCTTTTATCTAATGGATACAGATGTGTGGAAATTCCTTTTTTTAAACAAATTACGTTATGTTAGTCACCATATAGTACATCATTATTTTTTTTAAAAGATTTTATTTATTTATTTGACAGAGAGAAATCACAAGCAGACGAGGAAGCAGGCTCCCTGCTGAGCAGAGAGCCTGATATGGGGCTCGATCCCAGGACCCTTAGATCATGACCTGAGCTGAAGGCAGAGGCTTTCACCCACTGAGCCACCCAGGCACCTCACGAAGTGAATGATTTTTATCTGGAGACTTAGCTGACCAGAATAAAGACTCTAGCTCCCAGCCCCCCTAGCGGCCGGGTGTGACTATATGACTTGCTTTTGACCAGGGAGATGTTAACAGAAGTATCTCATGGTTCTGGATGCTATTGTAAATGGAACTGATTCTCTAATTTCTCTTTCTACACTTACATTGTTAATGGATAAGAAGGCAACTGATTTCTGTGCATTGATTTTGTATCCTGCCACAGTACTGAATTACTGTTCAAGTAATTTGGGGGTGGAGTCTTTTGGGTTTTCCACATAAAGTGTCATGTCATCTGCGAAGAGAGAAAGTTTGACGTCTTCTTTGCCAATTCAAATACCTTTTATTTTATTTATTTTTTGTCTTATTGCTGTTGCTAGGACTTCTAGTACTACGTTGAACAACAGTGGTGAGAGTGGGCATCCTTGTTGTGTTCCTGATCTTAAGGAAAAGGCTCTCAGCTTTTCCCCACTGAGAATGATATTCGCTATGGGTTTTTCATAAATGGATTTTACGAAATTGAGGAATGTTCCCCCATCCTTATACTCTGAAGAGTTTTAATCAGAAATGATGCTGTATTTTGTTAAATGCTTTTTCTGCATCAATTTAGAGGACCATATGGTTCTTCTCTATCCTCTTATTAATGTGTTCTATCACAATGATTGATTTGCAAATGTTAAACTACCCTCGCATCCCAGGGATAAGCCCACCTGGTCAAGGTGGACAATCCTTTTTATGTAGTGTTGAATCCTATTAGCTAGGATCTTGTTGAGAATTTTGGCATCCATATTCACCAGGGATATTGGTCTGAAATTCTCCTTTTTGATGAGGTCTTTGCCTAGTTTTGGGATCAAGATAATGCTGGCCTCAAAGAAAGTCTGGAAGTTTTCCTTCTGTTTCTATTTTTTGAAACAGTTTCAGGAGAATAGGTATTTTTTCTTTTTTGAATGTTTGGGAGAATTCCCCAGGAAATCCATCAGGTCCTGGACTCTTGTTTTTGGGGAGCTTTGTGATCACTGCTCAATCTCATTACTCGTTATTGATCTATTCAGGTTATTGATTGCTTTCTGTTTCAGTCTTGGTAATTTACAGATTTCCAGGAATGCATCCATTTCTTCCAGGTTGCTTAATTTATTGGCATATAGCTGTTGAAAATAATTTCTGATAATTGTTTCTATTCTGGCCAGTGGTTTAATGACCTTATTAATACTTTCAAAGAACCAGCTTCTAGTTTCGTTGGTGTGTTGGTTCTACTGTATTTCTGGTTTCTAATTCATTGATCTCTGCTCTATTCTTGATTATTTCCCTTCTCCTATATGGGTTAGACTTAATTTGTTGTTGGTTTTCCAGGTCTTTCAAGGTGTAAAGATAGTGTGTGTATTCAGGATTTTTCTACTCTTTTGAGAGGCTTAGATGGCTATGTATTTCCCCCTTAGGGGGAAATCCTTTGCCAAATCCCATAGGTTTTGGACCGATGCGTTATCATTCTCATTGGTTTCCATGAATTGTTTAGTTCTTCTCTGATTTCCTGGTTGACTCAAACATCTTGAGCAGGATGGTCTTCAGCTTCCAAATGTTTGAATTTCTTCCAAACTTTTTCTTGTGATTGAGTTCCAGTTTCAAAGCACTGTGGTCTGAGAATATGCAGGGAATAATCTCAGTCTTTTGGTATCAGTTGACACCTGATTTGTGATCCAGTATGTGCTCTCTTCTGGAGAAAATTCTATGCACACTTGAGAAGAATGAGTATTCTGTTGTTTTAGGGTGTAATGTTCTGTATATATTTATGAGATCCACCTGGTCCAGAGTGTCATTCAAAGCTCTTGTTCCTTTGTTGATTTTCTGCTTAAATGATCTATTGCTGAGAGTGGAGTGCTGAGGTTTCCTATTATTAACATATTATTATCAATATGTCTCCTTTATTTTGATTAACATTTGTCTTATATAGTTGACTGCTCCCATGTTGGCGGCATAGATATTTACAATTGTTAGATCTTCTTGTTGGATAGACCCTTTAAGAATGATTTGGTGCCCTTCTGTATTTCTAACTACAGTCTTTAGCTTAAAATCTAATTTGTCTGCTATGAGAATTGCTACCCCAGCTTTCTTTTGAGGTCCATTGGCATGAAAGATGGCTCTCTGTCCTTTCATTTTCAGTCTGGATGTATCTTTAGGTTCAAAAAGAGTCTCTTGTAGACAACATATGGATGGGTCTGTCTTTTTATCCATTCTGCAAACCTGTGCCATTTTATGGGAACATTTAGGCCATTCACGTTGAGAGTGATTATTGAAAGATTTGATTTTATTGTCATCATCTTGCCTGTCAAGTCCTTGTTTCTATAGATTGTCTCTATAGATACAAGTATCACTCTCGGGGTCTTTCCCCTTTTATAGAACCCCTCTTAATATTTTTTTGCAGGACTTAGTGGTACTTGCTTAGTGGTCACATATTCTTTTAGTGTCTGCCAGTCCTGGAAGCTCTTTATCTCTCCATTCATTCAGAGTGACTGCCTTGCTGGATAAAGAATTCTTGGTTGCATGTTCTTCTCATTTAGTACCCTGAATATGTTTGCCAGCCCTTTCTGGCTTGCCAGGTGTCTGTGGACAGGTCTGACACTATTCCAATGTTCCTCCTTCAGTACATAAAGAATCTCTTGCCCCTAACTGCCCTTAAGATGGTTTCCTTGGGGGGCACCTGGGTGGCTCAGTGGGTTAAGCCTCTGCCTTCGGCTCAGGTCATGATCCCAGGGTCCTGGGATCGAGCCCCACATCGGGCTCTCTGCTCTGCAGGGAGCCTGCTTCCTCCTCTCTCTCTGCCTGCCTCTCTGCCTACTTGTGATCTCTGTCAGATAAATAAAGAAAAAATCTTTTAGGGACGCCTGGGTGGCTCAGTTGGTTAAGCAGCTGCCTTCGGCTCAGGTCATAATCCCAGCGTCCTGGGATCGAGTCCCACATCGGGCTCCTTGCTCGGCAGGGAGCCTGCTTCTCCCTCTGCCTCTGCCTGCCATTCTGTCTGCCTATGCTCGCTCTCTCCCTCTCTTTTCTCTGATAAATAAATTTAAAAAAAAAAACCTTTAAAAAAAAATCTTTTAAAAAAAAAAAAGATGGTTTCCTTGATTCTAAGATTTGTGAGTTTTACTATTACATGCCGTGGAGATGGTCTGTTCTCATTGATCTTGGGAGAGGACTTCTCTGCCTCTAGGACATGAATGTTTTTTTCCTTCCCCAGATTAGGGAAGTTCCTGGCTATGATTTGCTCAAATGTATCTTCTGGTCCTCTCCCTCTCCACCCCCTCAGGGATCCCAATAATCCTGACACTGGAACATTTCATAGCATCATTTATTTCTCTAATTCTGTTTTCATGGATTTTAAGCTGTTTGTTCCAGGCCTCCTCCTGTTCCTTCTTTTCTATCAGTTTGCCTTCTAGATCACTAATTGTTCTTCTGCCTCGTTTACCCTAGCATTAGAGTATCTAGATTGGATCTCAATAATAGCATTTTTAAGTTCTGGCAGATCAGCTCTCAGATGTCAGTCTATTTCTGACATCTGGCTTATACCCATATCCATTAGTTCTGTGGCAGAGGTCACAGTCTCTGAATTTTTCCTGTGTTAGGGGTTCCTTCTCTTAATCATTCTGTTGATGGGTGGTTGAGGGAATGTACAGAGTCCAAATGATTGACTGCAACCCAAGCAGGATGCACCTTTTTTATAGGGATCTTAGGGATGTTGGCCTCTTGTTCTTTCAGACTGTCTTCTGGGGGAGGGGCCTGTCCTGCTGTTACTCAGGCAACCCTGTTTGGGCAAAGCTGCCCTGCCTCCTGTAGGGAGGAAATGGGCTCAGTGAAAACCAGTTTTGGAGGGCTTTTGTGCTCTGGCAGCTTTTCCTGGCAGCTTTCCACATCTCTTCTGAAAGTCAGAGTAGAAGTGACTGTATCCATATCTCTATCTCAGAACAGAGAAATCACAGTCTCTTCTTCAGACTGTGGCCACATTCAGGCCACATTGTCTCCATTTTTGTCTGTACTGCTAAAAAACACAGTATTCTGGGTTGTACACCCATAGCAGCTCTGCTAGGCCTTGCTTCCAGGTCCAGGTATGTCTCTGCTTTTTGTGCTTCTAAAACCACTAGTCGCCCCTGGTTCGCATGTGCATCCCTGCAGCTCTAGGTTTCAATCTGGGGGGCTGTCCTAACACGTCCTTTCACCACTGCTACCAATCAAAGTTCCCCGCTTGAGATATTCAACTTGTAGAGCTCCAGATATATCTTCTTACACCACAGGGTGATTTCATGGGTGTTTAGAATGATCTGGTAGACATCTAGCTCAGTTTAGAGGACAGGTTGAAACAGGGTCCCCTATTCCTCCACCATCTTTACATTTCCCCTGTGGAAATTCCATGAGACTCTTTCTTTGCTTTGCTTTCTCCTGAGTCTCTTAACTACTTCAGAATGCTCCTTCTCAAGCTTTATTGTCGAGTCATCTTTAAAAGTTCATGCATCCACAGAATTCTGTCCTTTACCCTCTTTTTCTCCTCATTCAGTGTATACTCCTTGGGTGAGAGCCCTCTTATGATTTGAACTTCCTTGTAAGGAGTCTAAAAATCTGTACCATCAACCCAACTCTAGCTTCTAAGCTCCAGAAGCATATATCCAACTGCTACTAATCTTATACTCCAAATTTAAGATTTTTCTGACCAAAATCACTGTGCCTCTCTTCCCCCAAAACACACAGTCTACTTCTTCCCTGGTTTGGAAAGTGACTCCACCATTTACCCAGGCTCAAAATTTAGATACCACTGTGAAACTATTCTTTTTCACATTTTCAGAGCCAATCACCCTCTGAGTCCTGCTACATCCTTTTCCAACTCTAATCCTAAAGTTCAGGTTATCATTACTTCTTAGCTTGGTATACAGTGAGTCCCAAACATCAATCAGTAAATGCAGTATACAGCTAGCTGCATAAGAGTCATTCATGAAGCATATTAATTACACAAATTACTGGGTCCCACCAAATAATTACTTAAAATCAGAATCTCAAGGTTTGGGCCCACAGCTCTATATTTCTTTCTTTCTTTTTTTTTTTTTTTTTAAAGATTATTTATTTATTTATTTGACAGAGAGAGAGAGAGAGAGAGAGATCACAAGTAAGTAGAGAGGCAGGCAAAGAGAGAGAGAGAGAGGGAAGCAGGCTCCCCGCTGAGCAGAGAGCCCGATATGGGACTCAATCCCAGGACCCTGAGATCATGACCTGAGCCGAAGGCAGCGGCTTAACCCACTGAGCCACCCAGGCGCCCCACAACTCTGTATTTCTAACAAGGTCCCAAGATGACTCTAAAGAGCAGCCAGTTTAGAACCACTGTGACCCAACCACCTCCCTGTCCTCAGGCTTATCCTCTCCAATCTGCCATCTCCGCTGCTGTTGCCAGAGCATCTAATCACACCACTTCACTGCCCAAAATTCTTCAGTGGTTCCCTCCTGCCTATTTATAGTATAGAAAAAAATCCTAATCACTTGACATAGCAAACAATACTTTCCATCATCACTTATCTACCCTAATCTACCTTTACTGCCAGATGTCCTAAAGCCCAGTATCATCAACCTCTACCTCACAATGTTTCATCAGCCTTTCCTTACCTAACTGGTGAATATCAATTCATTACCAACTCCAGAGTCACCTCTATAAAGGCATCACTGATGCTATAGCTTCACTGTCCAGCCACAACCTGTCCTGTGTACCTGTGTTCTCACCGCACCCTGTTCATATGTTTTTACTGGTATATACAGCTCTCTTCTTTTGTTAGATTCTAAGCTGCTTGAGAGTAATGACTATGTATGTCTTATTTATCTTTCTTTTCCCAAAACTTAGCAGAAGCTTAATAAATGTTTATTGATGAAAAAAACATTCTTGGGACTCTGGAGCAAGCCAGGATCAAGACATATTTGGCTCTGGATATGCTTAATATACAAGAACATAAGGCCATTTTGAAAGTGATTCCTTGGAATAAGGAGTTCCAAAGATGACTCTAACACTTAACACTTATTTTGAAGTGCCAGATCTAAGTCTGGATTAAAAACAACAAAAAGGACACAATTAAATAAACATCATAATATCATTACTTAATAGTAGTCCCACCTCATGATTTTTCTGTGTGATTTCACTTGTTTAATCTTAACTTTTTAATATGTGCTAAATGTTTGAATTAAAGAAGTACTATAAACCTAATAAACGCATCTTTTAAAATATCAGCCAGCTAGCAACCTAGAATATTTCTTAAGAAAGTCAATGATGGAATTTTTATCCTGCAGACCAATTTGCATTTCCCAATATAAAGCTTTAACACATTCAAGGTATTTTTACTGTTTGTTCCCTAATCTTAATTTTATGTAAATTTTATTTCCTAAAAAAAGTTTGTGCAAAATAATTAATTCATATTTGAGACTTCCTATTTGTCTAACTACCGTGATATACCAATACACATAAATAATCTCATTCTTATACATATTTTTTAAAGATACAGAAAACGTCTAAAGACTACTATTCCCATTGTATAAAATATTTAAAAGAAACTGAGAATTCTAAATATAAAGACAACAGCATTTTTATAAATTTAAAAAAGTCCTGCTGAAGAAAATGATACTCAATTATGAGCAGGGTTCATTTAAAACCACATTCTTGTTTTCTAATTCATCTATTTCTTTTCCTGGTAGGAAGCACTGGTTCACTTCTTAGAAGTTTAAGGCAGTGGTTGTCAACTGGGGGCTATCTTGCTCCCCACAGAACATTTGGCCATGTCTGAAGACATTGTTTTATTATTACAGCAAAGCTAACAGGTAAAGATTAGGGATGCTATCAAAAATCCCTGTCAAATAAATAAAATCTTAAAAAAAAATCCTACAGTGCACATGACAAGTCTTCCACAACAAAGAATTATCTGGTCCAAATATCAATAATGCTGAGGTTGAGAAACCCTAGCTTAAAAAAAAAATCCTATTATATTGAAAAACCAAATGTCTAAAATCACATCAAATCCCAAATCTAATAACTCAGTAACAAACGAATAGCTAAAATAAAGACAGTCTACCTTATCACAATGTCGATCTAGCAGTTTGTATCTGGGGCAATCCTGCTCTATGTTTTCAGCAATGTTCTGTATTGCTAACAGCTGTTCATCAATTTCCTGAAGCTTAGATGTGAGACGCTCTAGGCGGCGAGCTGCAGACACATCCTGCAGGAGCTCCCATGGCGGGTCATCCTCGGCAGCAGCTGACTTCAAGTTCTGTTTTTTGACTTGAAAATCTGGCTTTAGCATATCTAAATATTAATAAAGGTAATCAATATTAGAATTCAGTAGAATTAAGGGAGAAGTAAATGCTGATGATCTAATTTTTTTCAAGACTGCATTTTAAGTCAAAATAACATTCCCTTCCAAATCTATTTCAATACACTCAGAAATAACACTTCAGCTTCTCGACTTCAGAGAGCTGTCTGTTGTGGGATAAGAATACATAACAGTGTTGCTATTACCACACACAAGGCAGTTTGAATGATACTTTACCCTCTGCAATAAAAACATACTTCATTAAAAAGCAACATTATTTAATATTTTTTACTTTTTATTTATTTTAAAGATTTGCTTATTCATTTTGAAAGTGAGTGAGAGAGAGAGCATGAAGGGAGAGGCAGAGAGAGAAAATCTCATGAAGACTTCCCACTGAGCACAGAGCCCAGTGTAGGGCTTGATTTCAGGACCCTGAGATCATGACCTGGGCAGAAATCAAGAGTCAGACACTTAACTGATTGAGCCACCAAGGTGCCCCTATTTTTGACTGTTTTAAAACTCTACTTGAAAACCACCAGTGTCACATAGTAAAAGCTAGGCCTACTGTGGGCTACTACCAACTCTACGTGGGATCTCAAGCTATCATTAAACCTCCCAAGACCAGTATCAAAGCCAATGACCCTCCCAACTCTTAAACTCAATTGATCCTTGTTCCAAATTTGAAACTTTTTTTTTTTTAAGATTTTTATATTTATTTGACAGAGAGAGAGTGAGAGAAGGAACACAAGCCAGGGGAGAGAGAGAGGGAGAAGCAGGCTTCCTGCTGAGCAGGGAACCTGAGGTAGAGCTTGATTCTAGGACTCTGGGATCATGACCTGAGCCAAAGGCAGATGCCCTATGACTGAGCCACTCACGCACCCCTCAAACGCTTTTAAAAATGTGTTCTTTTTCCAGGCTCTGGGTCTCCTCCTCCCCCTATTGCTCTTCCTTCTTCATTGTCTTGTCATTTTACTCTTCGCCGCCGCCCCCCCACCCGACCCATCAGCACTTCCAGGGTGTCAGTCTCAGCTCACTTCTCACTCATGTATTCTCCCTGGGTGGTGTCACCAATGCACAGATGACTCTCAGATTCACATGGCATCTTCATGAGCACCAGCCCTTAAATCCACCTATGTCCTGGGTATCTCATTTAGGTTGTTCCTAAAGCCTATCAACTGAAATTCATCACTCTGTCCCTCCAACTTTCTCCCTTTTCCTGATTCCCCAGTTCAGTTAGTAGTTCTCATTCAACGTGTTCCTAAGCCAGAGAATCATTCAAGGTTCTTCTCTTTCCTTCAGATCCAAAGTAACACCAAATATTGATGATTATTCAAGGTTCTTCTCTTTCCTTCAGATCCAAAGTAACACCAAATATTGATGATTA